>NC_073386.1:23736815-24094686 GCF_028641065.1 Leucoraja erinaceus
CATAGATGCTGCTGAACCCGCTGAGTTTCTCCAGCACTTTTGTCTACCTTCGATTTTCCAGCATCTGCAGTTCCTTCTTAAACACAATGTACAATAATGGTAATGAGCGCAGACTGTACTGAAATGAAACCAATTGCCCAGTATGTAAAATGGAGTTATTTGAAACTGCAGATGCCACAATCCTGAGTAAAACTCAAATTGCTGATGTAACTTAGCAGGTTAAGAGTACATGTGGAGGAATGGATAGCTATCATTTCAGATTGCTAATCTTCTTCATTGTAGTGTGTAATGCAGATGATTCCTATCAATTAGTGGGTTTTGCATTCAACACCTTAAAATATCCAAATAGCTTGGAAACCAAATTCTTTCTACCTGACAAGCAGCTATGTGTATACAAAATGCTATGTGTATACAAAATGCAGAATAATGAGAACAAAAAGAAGAACATTATTTTCTCATATATCAAAAAAACCAGCGGGATAATTTCAGATAGTGGACTTTGCTGCCAAAGTGTTGAGCACCAACCACCAACCTGGACACACTGCAGCAGAACCACTGCCGTGCCGCTGCCGATCGGAACAGCGTTAAATGTTTAGTACCATTTGTTCATGATTATGTATTTTTATTTCTATTTATTTTTTGCATGCACACTGAATGGACACTGGTTGAGCAACGTTTTTTTTTGTTTCCTCTGAGTATGTGAATACTCAGGAAATGACAATAAAGATATACAATACAACAAAGGAAGAACATTATTTTCATATATCAAAAATAATTTCAGATAACTAAGGCAAAGCTGCACGGTGGCACAGCGGTATTGCTGCCTTACAGCGCCAGAGACCCAGGTTTAATACTGACAATGGGTGCTGTCTGTACGGAGTATGTACGTCCTCCCCGTGACCTGCGTGGATAGAACTCAGATTGCTGGAGCTGAGAGGCATCAGCTATGACAGCTGTACCATTGTACCATCCACTCTACCTTGCCCTCTTGAGCTGTAAAGGTTACTGGAAAGCGTTTAGATGTACAGCCATTACTATCTCCACAAAGTCCACCAAATCTATATGCAATAGAAGTGAACATCAATGTCCATGTCCTTTCCCGAGTCAAGGTCCACAACAACGAGGTCCTAAATATACCTCATTGTTTCTGATGAACAGGTCATCTTGTTCATATGCCGACACCAGACTGTTGAAACAGACACTCTATTCTGAGCTCTAGCCTGTAAATAGATCACCAGGTTGACAGATGATACATTTCAAAGAGGTTGTCAAAAGCTTTCTTAGAAAAATATAACATCCCACTGACTCATGGGGATCCCTGGTTCAAGTTTATTTAAAACGGAAAGCATTCGGGAAGGCAGCAAGTACCTTAAGTTCATTCCTCAGGAGCACACAAAAGCCCAACATTTGCAGCATAAGGAACATGCCATCTAGCAAATTACCCATCCACTGTGTTCTTCAGGGATGCAGCCTGACCCACTAAGTTACTACAGCACCCTGTGCCTTTTTATTTTTTGGAAACTAGCTTCTGCAGTTTCTTGTTTCTACATTTTGACTGCACCACTGTGAAATCTCCTCAAAGAATGGCTAATGTGAAGATGTTCTAAAATACAAGGAATGCTGCCTGACCCATTAAATTACTACAGCACCATGTGTCTTTTTATTTTCTGTAAACCTGCATCAGCAGTTCCTTGTTTCTACCCATTCTTCCACTAAGTGTCTTACTTTGCCTTAGGCAGAATCTGCAGATCCCACATCATCCTTCCGTTGTTCTTGCAGCTGAAGGATTATGATTAACAGCTTCATCACAGGTTGGCAAGCTGGCAACATGCTCTAAGTTGGAGAACTCTTTCCCATTCTTTCCCCTCACTCCTGTCCTCTTCCCAGAGCCAGATTTACCTCTAGGCTTCGTAGGCTGAAGCCTAGGGCCTCAAAATCTAGGGGGCCTCCAGCCAAGGCAGAACTCGAAATTAACGGTTGCCCGGGTGCCAATGACCACCTAATGTCCTGCCGGGCAACCTAAAAGTTGTGTCATTTTGCCCGGCTTGGCTAGCACCCAGGACACCTGCCGTTCAACTCTGAGCGGGCCCCCCTCTCTATCTCTCTCTCTGTCACTCTGTCTCCACCCGCCATCCGTATCCGTGTCCGGGCCGCTGGGTCTCCGCTCTCTCCTCATCATGGCCGGCCGCTTTGCACATGAGCACTACTATGGCCAGCACATCCTCCAACTGCACATGCGCACAAACACGGCCAGCACATCATCGGCCGTCCTGTACATGCGCACTGCCACAGCAACTGGTCGGCGCTGGGCACTTTCTCCTTTGCTTTGAATTGTGGGAGATATGGCCGCCATTGCTGTCCGGTCGCCGCCTCACCACGACCGCTGAAAACCAATGCAGAATCAGTCCCTGGAGCTGGAGTAACTCCTGGGAGTAAATTGCTTCTGGTTTCCTGGTCCTCCAAAAATATTCTAAATGGAATTTAAACAGGAGGTGGTTGAGGGTCCATCACCAAACTCCAAACTCTGAACAATAACAGCCTATTGCATTTTATCTGTTCATTTATTGTGTATATGTATGGTCTATGGTATATAAACACACTGAACTTTTATCTCCTGTTCTGTATTATGTTTACATATTCTGTGGTGCTGCATCAAGCAAGAATTTCATTGTCTTATCTGGGACACATGAGAATAAAACTCTCTTGACTCTTGACTTGGACTTAAGCAAAAAAAGGTGGGGAAAAAAGAGCTACCTTAAATTTAGCTGTGTCTGGTTAGGTAACAATGGTAGGGTGAAGACTATTCAATTCAATTCAATTCAATTGCCCTTTATTGTCATTCAAACAAGCAAGGTTTGAACAAAATTTCGCTCCTGCAGTCATAACAGCAAAAATAGATCAAAACGTACAATTAACACAATCCCACATAAACATCCATCACAGCGAATCACCAAACACCTCCTCACTGTGATGGAAGGCAAAAGTCTTATCTCTTCACTGTCCTTTATTCTTCTCCCGCTGTCAGGCAGCCAAGCTGCAACATCGAGGCGGCCAGGGCTCCCAATGTTAGAACACCCGGCGGGCGATGGTAAGTCCCGCGACCGGTTAAGCCACGCTGGGCGATGTAAGGCCCTGCTGATTCAAACCCTCGATTTAGGCAGGAGAAGTTGCCGTTGCGGGAGCTGCGAAAAACGGTCTCCCACCAGGGACTTGCGAGCTCCCGATTTTACCGTCCACAGGGCCTGCGGCTGAAGCTCCTAAGTCGGGTCACAGCCACAACCGCAGCGCCGCCACAGCTCCAAAGTCAGCCAGCTCCACGATGGTGAGTCCACAAGCTCTATGGCTGGAGCCCTCAGGTCGATCCCGGTTTTAGGCTGCCAGCTCCACGGTGTTAGGTCCAACGACAATGGAGACACGACAAGGGAAAAGTCGCGTCCCCCTTTCAGGGAAGAGATTAAAAAGTTTACCCCACCCGCCCCCCATCCCACCGCCCCCCATCCCCCCCCCCCCCCCCCCCGCCCCACACACATAAACACAGCTAAAATAAAACCATAAACATACTCCTAACAAGACAAAAGAAAGAAAAAAAGACAGACGGACTGCAGGTAGCCGCTACCACAAGGCGCCGCCAATTCCATGCTTTAATTGTGCGGGGAAACTCCATGGAGCAGCCAGCAACTCTGGATAGAAGAAATTAGGTGACGTTTCGGGTAGAGACTCTCCCTCTGGTTTTATTGTTTTTAGTTTAATTTAAAGATACAGCATGGAAACAGGCCCTTCGGCCCACCGAGTCCAAGCTAACCGCCGATCACCCGTACACTAGTTCTATCCCACACATTAGCGACGTAAGTCAAGAGTCAAGAGTGTTTTATTCTCTCACGTCCCAGTTAGAACAATGAAATCCTTACTTGCAGCAGCACAACAGAATATGTAAACATAGTACTCTGTAAACAATGTTATAAACGAGAAAACAAAACGGAGAAAACAAAACGGTGTATACTTATATATGAATATATAACTATATAAATATATATATATGTATGTGTGTGTCTATATATATATATCTATACACACACACACACACATACACACACAATTTCCCTCCTGGGATTTATAAAGTTCTATCGTATAGTATCGTGTGTGTCGGAAGGAACTGCAGATGCTGGTTTAAACTGAAGATAGACAGAAAAAGCTGGAGTAATTCAACAGGTCAGACAGAATCTCTGGACAAAAGGAAAATATTAAGTTTTGGGTTGGGTCTGAAATAGGTTCCTGCACACCTTTGGAATGTGGAAGGAAACAAGAGCACCCGGAGAAAAACCATGCAAGCAAAGGGAAAAGGAGCAAACTCCATACAGACAGCACTTTTAGGCAGCAACTTTATGGCCAATGTACTGCCCCATAGTCTTGAACTTAATTAAAACATACAGCAGCTGTAAAGGGGGACATAGCGTCACTTGGAGATTTAAGACTGAAAATGGTAGACTTGCTGCCTCACACGCCAGAGATCTCCTCTGGATCCTGTCCTTGGGCACAGTCTGTGTTGAATTTGCACATTCTCCCTGTAAGCATGTGGGTTTCCTCCCACATCCCAAAAACACATTGGCTTTGTAGGTTAACTTGTCTCTGTAAAATTGCCCCTAATGTGTAGGGAGTGGTTGAGGAAAGTGGGATAACAGAACTTGCGTGAATGGGTGACAAAAATGCTGGAGAAACTCAACGGGTGAGGCAGCATCCATGGAGCGTATATCTATAGGAAATAGTTGAAGTGCTGAGCCACCGGGAGATCAGGTTGCTTATTGCGAACCGAGCAGAGGTGTTGGGCGAAGTGATTGCCAAGCCTACGCTTGGTCTCACCGATGTAGAACAGCTGACACCTAGAGCAACGGATGCAATAGATGAGGTTGGAGGAGGTGCAGGTGAACCTCTGCCGCACCTGGATAGACTGCTTGGGTCATTGAATGGAGTCAAGGTGGGAGGTAAAGTGACTAGTGTAGCATTTCCTGCGGTTGCAAGAGAAAGTGCCGGGAGAGGGGGTGGTTTGGTGGGAAGGGACGAATTGACCAGGGAGTTACGGAGGCAGCGGCCTCTGCAGAAAGCCGACAGGGGAGGAGATGGGAAGATATGGCCAGTGGTGGGATCCCATTGGTAGACAAAAAAGCTGGGGAAAATCAGCGGGTGAGGCAGCATCGATGGAGCAAAGGAATAGGCGACGTTTCGGGTCAAGACCCTTCTTCAGATTGATGTCGGGGAGGGCGTCACGAAAAAGAAAGGAAGAGGCGGAGACAGTAGGCTGTGGGAGAGCTGGGAATGGGAGGGAAGGGAAGGAGAAAGCAAGGGCTACCTGAAATTAAAGAAGCAAATGTTCATACCACTGGGGTGTAAACTACCCAAGCAAATAAGAGGTGCTGCTCCTCCAATATGCGGTGGGCCTCACTCTGGCCATGGAGGAGGCCCAGGACAGAAAGATCGGATTTGGAATGGGAGGGGGAGTTGAAGTGCTGAGCCACTGGGAGATCAGGTTGGTTATTGCAAACAGAGTGGAGGTGTTGTGCGAAGCAATCGCCAAGCCTGCGCTTGCTTTCACCGAGGTTGATCATATGCTGAATAATCCAACCACATTTTTGTTTGGAGGTGGAAAGAAATAATAAAAATTGCATTCATTGCAACATGTAATAAGAGTTGAGATACTGTATGATAATTTTGCTGCATGTCATTGCTGCATATATCATGTCTTGATTGGTGAATATGTTTAGTTTGTGATTATATTTAAAGCAGAAATAATATGTGAATGCTTCATTGAGCATGATTCCGACTGGTAACTACACACTTTGTCCGAGCATATTATCGCACACGTCATGCAAGCCGTCTTAAATGACCACCTCAACTGTCATTTGGCAACTTAAAAAGCTGCCAAAGTTGCCCGGCTGACAACAGAGAAAAAAAGTTAAGTGAGAGCCATGCAAGGTGTATAATAATTTTGACACTGTCATAGGCCTTTCTTACATAGGCTGTCACAACGCACTGTAGTCTCTAAACATCCCTTCAGTCATTTCCCTTGCCCTCCATTTCAGAATAATAGTATTTTAAGCCGATAACTCAACACTGGCAATAAATAAATAAATAAAAGGGCAGCTTTCCAGCCCCTTATCTCATTGGCCACGCTCGGCTGCAAATCAGTGTCAATCTGGTGGACCATCTTCCTCTTGTTTTGGGGATGGCCTCACAAGTTGAAGAGCCTAGGGCCTCTCTTCATCTAAATCTGGCACTGCCTCTTCCACCCATATCCCTCCCTCCAGCTTTACATTTCATTCCTCCCACTGTCCTTATCTAACACCCTTTTGTCTCCTTTTCGCCTCGAGCCTTTGTCACTTACTCCACCCATCTGCCAACCAATCCCTCTAAAGATGGGTCACGACCCAAAACGTCACCGATTTCTTCGCTCCAGAGATCCTGCCTGTCCTGATGAGTTACTCTAGCATTTTGTGTCTATCTACCTGTATCCACTTATACATAGATACATAGACATAAATACATAGACAATAGGTGCAGGAGAAGGCCATTCAGCCCTACGAGCCTGCGCCGCCATTAAATGTGATCATGGCTGATCATCCACAATCAGTACCACGTTCCTGCTTTCTCCCTATATCCCTTGATTCCGTTAACCCTAAGAGCTAAATCTAACTCTCTCTTGAAAGCATCCAGTAAATCGGCCTCCACTGCCTTTTGTGGCAGAGAATTCCACAGATTCACAGCTCTCTGGGTGAAAAACTTTTTCCTCATCTCAGTCCTAAATAGCCTACCCCTTATTCTTAAACTGTGACCCCTGGTTCTAGAATCCCCCAACAGCGGGAACATTTTTCCTGCATCTAGCTTGTCCAATCCATTAAGAATTTTATGTTTCCATAAGATACCCTCTCATCCTTAATTCCAGTGAATACAAGGCCAGTCGCTTATCACTTAAGATGACACAAAATGCTGAAGTAACTCAGCGGGCTAGGCAACATCTCTGGAGAGAAGGAATGGGTGACGTTTCTGTTCGAGACCCTTCTTCAGGCCGAGTCAGGGGAGAGGGAGTCTGGAGATATGGAAGGGTAAGGTGTGTAAACGACAGATAAAAGCAGATGTAGATGATAAGGAAATGTGGAATGGTTCATTGTTGGAGTGGATTGTGACAACGTGACATACAGTACAATCAGTAATATTTAATCAGGATGACAGTAGAACTAGATGGAGAACTAGGATGGGGAGGGACGGTGTGAGCGGGAAAGCAAGGGTTACTTGGAGTTGGAGAAATCAATATTCATACCGCTAGGTTATGAGCTGCTCAAGCGAAATATGAAATGCTGTTCCTCCAATTTGCATTGGGTCTCACTCTGACAGTGGAGGAGGCCCAGGACAGAAAGGTCAGTATGAGAATGGGAGGGGGAGTTAAAGTGTTTAGCAGGCCAACCTGAGTTACAGATACTGACAGTCGATTTTGTCTCCTCCATTTATCACTTGCCAGGTTTGACCCACCTCATTTCTCTGTTCTAATTTTCTCTCCCTCCACTTCCCTCATCTCTCCTCCCCCTCTCCCTTCAGTCTGAAAAAAGGTAGTGGACCAAAACATCATCTGTCCATTTCCCACTGCAGATGCTGCTTGACCTGCAGAGAACCTCCAGCAGTTAGTGTTTTGCCCCAAGTTGGTACCTAATGATTTTGTGGGCAAGTTTCTTATCTCTCCTTTAATGGATAGAAAAATTATGCTGTATTTACTCAATCATGAAGAAACACAATGTCTAATTGATAAAACTACTCAATGCTGTCATTGCAAATAGATTTCTTTAATCCATGCCTGACAGGCACAAATTATTTTGCGTCATTCCTTGCTCAAACATTAAACTGATTTCACTGAAGGGCAATGGATGTTCTGGATTCCATTTATCCGACTACATCCCAAAATATGTTACAAAATTACCTAAATTTGGAGAATTCAACATTCACACTGTTGTGTTGCAAGCTACCCAAACAGAATTTGTGGTGCCATCCTGAAGTTTGTGTGTGGCATCACTCTGGCAATGGCACAGGCCATAAGGCTAAAATACATAGGAGCAGAATTAGGCCATTTGTCCCATCGAGTCTGCTCTATCATTTTATTACAGAAGATCTATTTTTATTACAGAAGATCTCTTTTTCCTCCTCAATCCCTTTGTCCAGCCTTCTCCCAGACCCAGGATATAAAGGTCAATATGGGAATGGGGAAAGGAGTTAAAATGGTTAGCAACTGGAGATCCAGCAGGCCTGGGAGGACCGAGCACAAGTGTTTGGCGAGATGATCGCTTTGTGTATGCTTGCTCACACTGTTAATATTGGTCAAAATAGAGATATATAAAATGGAGGACCTTTGCATCTGCAAGACCGACTGGGCTTCTGTCTGTGAAAAGCTGCAGGCTGTGGATTGGCGCCAGCTAGTCTGGACCCTAGATTGATATGCAAGACAAGGAAATATCCAGATGTCCTCTCTATTGTTAAAATGTATGAGGACTCTGTAGAAGAGCTCAAAGGTGTTACGGATGCATTAGCAGGATTGACTGGCTGCAGGAGGGTTGTAAATACTGTTAATAATGTTGCAAGGTGTTTGTATTACTATTTGATGATTGGCTGAAGTGTGAAGCCTTGTTTGAATTGTTTATACCCCCCGGGAGAATGTTGCATTATTTGATTAATTGACTACCTTCCAGAAGCTTCTGTAGAAACATTGTAATGGAGTGCTTTGTAATTGGGTTGGGGACTGTTAATAACACTTTAATGTAATCTATATCTGTTTGTAGCGGCCACCACTCCCATGTAGATCTGCCCCACAGGGTTCGATGACCTATAAAAGGTAACCCCCATCACCCTCTACTGTGGACACCAAGTAAGAAAATTAAGGGAAATTGCAAACTTAGAACAGAGAAAGATTTTATGACTGGAGTTTAGTTCGAGAAAGATGGGAGAGCAACGTTGTTGAGGTGGGAATCCTGGCATATTGTACGACCAGATATTGGACACCAAAGGCAAACTAAAGCTTAAAGACGTGGTGTCTATTTGCAGAAAAACACTGTACATGAATGATAGTATTGCCCAAGTATGTGTGGCAACCGACCTCCAGCAAAGGGGACAATAGAAATATCCCCCCTGTCTGAGGGAGAAAAATGAAAACAAAATCAGTACATTCAGAAATGCTGTGAGATGAATAGGGAATATACTGTGGCTGGGAAAGGAAGCAACGAAAGCCCATCTGCAGCAAAAAGAACAATGAACAATGCTTCACAGCAGCTGATTGCCTGCTACCCAGTGTTGGTTTGGAATAAACCCCTTGATCATGTGTTTCACAAAATATTTTAGGCTGTGCACTGAAACTGATAAAATATTTTAATATGGATTCAATGGAAAAAAAATTGGAAATAAAAGTTAGCAACAATGCAAAGGGAACCATAACATGCTCTCGGGTATATATATATATACACACACACACACACACACACACACACACACACACACACACACACACACACACCCACACCCACACACACACACATACACACATATATATATAGAGGGAGAGAGAGACACACACAGAAAGCTGGAGTAACTTAGTGGGACTCTGGATAGAATGAATGGGTGATGTCTAAAGAAGGGTCTTGACCTGAACCGTCACCCATTCTTTCTCTCCAGAGATGCTGCCTGTCCCACTGAGTTACTCCAGCTTTTTGTGTCTATCTTCGGTTTACACCAGCATCTGCAGTTCCTTCCTGGATGTGTGTGTATATATATATATATATATATATATATATATATTTATATATATACACATAAGGGTATATATATATTATATATAAGGGTGTGTATATTTTCCTCTGTTGGATATACAGAACCTTTTCACGATAGCTTTGCTGACAAAGGCTGTTGATGGATCTATATCTCATTGAAGTATTTATAATAATACAAGCACTTAAAGTCCTTAGGTCACCAGCAGCTCATTGGTAAACTGGCAGATGATGAATGGGCATTAAGCCTATCTCAGCAAGTATGGATTAATTAGAACGCAAAGACTCACCCTTGATCCAACATGGTTTGTCATGGTTGGAACATTACTTACTCCCCACTGCTTTCCTTGCAGTGATTATCAATGATGTGTGCTCTACAATGGAAACTCACAATGAACTTTAAACTCAACCAGCTGCTGCTTCGAATGACCTTATCCTTCACGAGGTTAAAACCTGTGTGTATAATCTCTGGCCCAGATGGACCCCTACTCAAATCCTTCTTAATAATCTGCATATTTTTAAAAGGCTATTTATAAATTATTAGCATGTATTTAATTGTTTTAATCAAATAACTTTAAATGACCCAGAAATAATCCTTTCTGGTGAACAAATAAGTTCAACTTATTTAGTGCCTTGAAGCAGATGGGAAAACTATAGGCTTATCCACAGTTTAATAATTATTAGATTTAGCTGGAATAGCTTTTAAATGTAAATATGGCAGAGTATGATGTCAGACACTTTAAAATTAAATATATGTATGTACAGTACATTACAGAGTGAAATTAAACTCATCCTACAAATTAAACCCATACTCCAAATGCTTACACAGAAAATAGAATTCAAAATCTCTACACTTTAAGTCTATTATAAACAGATACTGATTAATGATTTAAACCATTGCAGGCTGCAAAAATTATCTACTGGAAATGCACATGCTAAACACAGAGGTGGTGGGGTTGCGCGTCACATCTAAAAAAATCACATCACTATTCTTGAGGTTTGATATAGATTTACCATAGAATTTCTGAATTAGACATCGTTACTGATTTGACTCGTTGTTAATCAATCAATGTGAGTACAATATCTATTCTTGTCCAGGACAGCAGATGCTAATAAAAATAATCTTCCCTTGGCTTGAGGAGTAAATGCACTGAACAGTGTGGTGTTAGAGGCCACAGAACAGCAGGTCCCATTCGGCTAAGTTAAAGTTAAGCTTACTAACACTGCAGTCCTCTCTCAATCCCCTGGATCCGGGACATGCTTCCAGAAATGATTTATTGCCTTCTGCAATCTGAAAACTATATTATTTTACAATTGGTAGATTTGTAATCTTGACTATTAAATGAGAATTCCTTCCTGCTGGTTGAACTCCTTCAGAACATGGCCCTTGGGCAGCAATATTCAATTTATCACACTGCCAGGACGTTGAACATGGCTCCTGCAATGAAGCCAATGTAGATGCTTGAATGCTGACCTGGGAAGCAGGCAGCTCACCTTATAGTTTTTACAAAAATCAGGCAGAGACTTCTAACACTCACTCCACATTACCCATGTTCATTCACCTCTCTTGATTAGGGTGGCACAGTGACACAGTGGTACAGTTGCTGCCTAACAGTGGCAGAGACCCGGGTTCGATCCTGACTGCGGGTGTTGTCAGAATGGAGTTTGTTCGATCCGATGAGAGGGCCTGTACATCTGGCCACCCGTAGCGGGGACTGCAAAGGTTTATAGCACAGGTGAACAATGGAGGAGGACTGACTATTTTGTGCCTTCCACCACAGTGACGAATGCTGTGGTGGATGTTTGTGTTAAATCTTATTGTGTATTGTGTGTTCTTTTTTAATTGTACCGCTGCTGGCAAATTCATTTCACTGCACTTATATGTGTATGTGACGAATAAAATATATTGATTGATTGATTGATGCTTCAGCACTCTCTCTTCATATAGTTCATTCTG
This sequence comes from Leucoraja erinaceus, assembly GCF_028641065.1. Taxonomy (NCBI): domain Eukaryota; kingdom Metazoa; phylum Chordata; class Chondrichthyes; order Rajiformes; family Rajidae; genus Leucoraja; species Leucoraja erinaceus. The sequence goes on from NC_073386.1 coordinate 23,748,564, forward strand.
AACTCACCACCCCCTCATTTAACACAGGCAATTTTGAGCCCTCTTTTCATAATTTCATGTTCACAATTTATAGGAGCAGATTTAGGCCATTTGGCCCATTAAGTCTGCCATTGAAACATGGCTGATCTATCTTTACCCCTCAAACCCATTCTCCTGTCTACAACCCATAACCTCTGACACCCTTAATAATCAAGAATCTGTAAATCTCAGCCGTAAAAATACCCAAAGACTTGGCTTGCACAGCCCTTTAGTAGAAGATAGACACAAAATGCTGGAGTAACTCAGCTAGACAGGCAGCATCTCTAGATAGAAGGAATGGGTGAAATTTTGGTTCAAGCCCCTTCTTCAGACCTACATTTCCCTTCATCGATACTGGTAACTTTCACCTCCTCCTTCCACAATCTGGTACTGTGTTTCCTTCCCACTGCCATTCTCTTCCCCACTGAATGTAGTTTTCAACTCCTATTACACAAAGACATATGGGCCTGTTCCACTTAGGCGACTTTTTAGGCGAGTGCACGAGACTCTGCGCTCGCCGCATGGTCGCCACATGTTCGCTGGTGGTCTCCGGTGAGTCTCCTTCACGGTCGCGAGTAGTTCCCGCATTCTGGGAACTAGTCGCGGCCTCAGTATGGTTGCCGCAAATTTTTCAACATGTTGAAAATTTTTCTGCAAGCAAAAATTGGTTGCCATGGAGATAATCCTGTAGTCCTGGGTGCAGTTGTAGTGGGGTTGCCATGTAGTTGTCTGTAGTCGAGGTAGTTTTAGTTAATCGCCTTTGCAGACCGGTCATTTTCATTGGTTCATTAGGGAAAAAAAACGTAAGCAGGAGTTTTCAGAACCAAGGATAACTGACCGGTATTGTTAAATGTCCGCCCAACTTCACAGCTGTGTCTCGCTGGCTTATTAAAAGTTGTCTGGTTTCTTAAAAGTTGTCTCCACTCCTTCTCCCCCCTTCTCCCCTCCCCCTCTCCTCCCCCCCCTCTTTTAAAGGACCTACCGTACACTGTGCTAGCTGTCTTACTTACAGTGCCAACCTTCCTGCTCATCGCGGTGTGTGTCTGTATCACCTTGGCTTTGCACCGTGGGAATTTCAGACAGCGCTCCCCCCGCTTGCCCTGTGTTTGTGTTTGTGTTTGTGTGTGTGCGTGTGTTCCACTCTGACAGTCGCCGTTCCAGTTTCTGGTTTTTCAGGCGAATGCCGACAACTTGACAGTCGCTGGCAGTCCGCTGAAAAATCGCCTAAGTAGGACAGGCCCAATAGAATAACACAGTGGGCAAGAATTCTCCCAAAGTGTTTGCTGGCTGGTCAGAAATCAGAAAGAAAATTGCTGCAGCAATTTGTGTTGCCAGCAGTGCTCAATTATCGGAGTAATCCTCGTTAGACTGGAAAGATTAGTAGTTATCTGGAGATTAATAGGTACGCAACATTCTGTGTGTTGCATGAATTTAGCTGCACCCCTGCAGAACAAGTGGGCCTCAGGTAGTTAGATTTGCATAGCAAAACTGATACAATTTAGCCCAATTCAGCAAGAACAAAAACATTGCCATCTCTGCCAAGATGCATTCCCTTTTGTTTGCAGAATTTTCCACTTATCCCACTCTATCACATGAAGAGTGGTGTTTTAGACAAAAAAAAAGGACGGTAGAAAACATGAGCAGCAAGAGCATTCGAAAGATTTCCAACCTTTCCAATGACCTGATATTACCAAAGAGAAATAATTTAAATATCACCTTTCACGTTCCTTTCCGAACAAACCAAAGTGCGTGAAATCCTCTCTGGTCGTTTTGAAATGTACGCACTGCTGTAATTTGCAACCTAGCCTTAATAAAGTAATGTATCATACCTTGCTGACAATATCTGGATACATGAGGTAGTTGTCAAAAAGGGGCTCAGCTGGATCTTGACAGCATCAGAGAGTGAGCCAGAATGAGGTCCATATGGTATTGATCATTGATGGAGTTACCTCTCATATGCATTGCATATTCTGGTCAGCCCATTTTAGAAAGGATGCCAGAAAAGTTTTAAAGAGCATACAGAGTAACTCTAAAACTTAGAGGGATTAATGTGTGATAAAATATTCATGGGGCAAAGAAAGGCAGATGTGAGCTGAGGCAAACATTAACTTGGTGACAGAGTGTGTAGGAAGGAACTGCAGATGTTGGTTTGTTTGTTTCATACCTTTCATTAATTTGTTCTTTGTACCTTTTCATGCCACATTTCCCTCTCCCCTAACACTCAGTCTGAAGAAGGGTCTCGACCTGAAATGTCACCTATTCCTTTTCTCCAGAGATGCTGCCTGACCCGCTGAATTACTCCAGCATTTTATTTTTAACTTGGTGGCAGATGCAGTTTGGTCTGTGCAAAGTTTGTTCCTATTTAAAGAGGTGGCTCTTTAAAGTGAATGCTGCCGATTGGCGCATTTCGAGATGCTGGAGAATGTGCTGAAGCTTAATGCAGCCACTGCATAAGCTCTTTGGAGAAGGAGCACAGTCCAATCAATGACACTGAGAGGTTGAGGAACTGTTTTGCAGGTGCATTGAAGGAAATAGTGGCATTGACACAATGTAAGAGATTGTATGATAAGATGATAGAATGCAGGTAGAATGCAAAATATGCCCTGTTTGAACTTATGAATTTCAAAGAAAAGACCAAGGGGAGACCTGTACAGTATAGATCAAATGAAAGTATACAAATTTCAGTAGAGAGTGAACTGGAATGGACAAGGGTATAATATTCATAAATCTCACTTAACAATTATGATGACAACAAATGAAATTCAAAATGCAAACAAAAATGTGCTCTTTTTTATGTCTCTTTCAAAACACCTCATAACATCCTAAAGAAGTTTTGAAGTGTCATCATGGTAAATTTCTATACAGCAAGCTTCAAATTATAACAATTAGCTTCTGTCCATACTGTCTGTTTCAGAAGTGTACATTGAAGCCAATATATTGGCCAGGACTTAGGGGATAGATTACATGGTCTTTGCCAGAATAATGTAATTGATTCTTTAGGTTTTTCTGAGAAAATAGATGATGCCTCAGTTTCACATCTCAGCTCAGTGACAGCAATTCTAATTGTGCAGGAATCCCTCGCCACTGCATGGGAGTGTCAGACTAGATTTATGTGCTCAAGTCTCCAGAGTGAGATTTGATAACAATAATGTATTCAGGAAATCAGTGACAAATGTAAAAGAAAATTGGGGCCTGACCTGAACCCGAATGAATATAATAATGTCTAATCCTCTCCATTATCTCTCCCCTCCCCAACAGGCACGTAAACATGCACAGTATCTCTTAGTCTCTTTCTGACCCCCTGCCCAACACAGAGCATGACGGGTTACCAAACTGAAGCATGGTTTATTGAAATATTGGACTATCTCCAAGGGCATGTATTTTATGGGAGTTCAATTGGCATCTTTAAAATGGAATTGGATCGATAGAGAAACAGGATTGAAGGTTTTAGAGAAGATTAATGGCATCATTATTTTTGCAGGGGAGGCTAGAAGAGCCAAGTATTATTTGTTGAAGTAGAAGATCAATAAATGTTGTAGCCTGGCCAGTGTGATGGAATAATCATACCTGGATTTTGGTTCAAGCTGAGCTTCATGGTCAAACCTGCCTCTTTGCACTGTATGTTTTTAAATATTTTTATACAAATACTTAATCTTAAGAAACTGCAAAAAAATAAACCACGGTACCTTACCCATGTTAATCTGCACCTTTTCCCAAACCCACCCAGACTGATAAGATTAGGTGGCTCATAGGAACACTCACTTGCTACGAGATCCAATCTAAATCGGCCATCGCCTTGCTGTTACTGCATTGTTGTTGTTGGATCTAAATTCTGAATCTCCCCATCCAGCAGTCTATTCAACTACTCTCACCGGAAGCTAGCCCACCAACACCACAGTATCAAGCACAATTAGTAATGGACAATAAATGTTGGTTTTACCAGTGGCATCCTCATCTCATAAAATGAATAAACATGAAAATGCGACAAGAAATGTAAGTCAACATTTCTGGTTCAATATTCAAGCCGATTTTTAAATATGTTTTTTGATCGATTGATTGATTGATTGAATGATTGAAAGATACATCATGGAAACAGGCCATTGGGTCCAGCAGGTTCACACTATGTCATCCCACTTTATCATCCAGTCCCCTTTCCACTTAGGGCGATTTGCAGAGGCCAATTACCCTGCAAGATTCATGTCATTGGGATGAGGATGGAACTGGAGAATGCACGTGGTCACTGGGAGAACGTGCCGTCTCCGGACAGACAGCACCTCAAGGTCAACATTGAGCCCGGGTCTCTGGTGCTGTTAGACAGCAGCTCCACCAACTACGCCACTGTGCCATCATTTCATGCATTGTGTGTGTCTATTCTTTTGTAAATATATGTAAAAATTAGTAATAATGGTTATAATATGCCTCGGCAAACATCCATATTGAAGTCCTGTCTATTTCTTATAAGGAGTCTTGGAGTATAAGAGTAATCGGCCTGATCCCATGTAGGCGATTTTTCAGTGGACTGCCAAGTTGCTGGCAGTCGCCTGAACAACCGGGAACTGGAAGGGCGACTGCCAGTGACACACACACACACACACACACACACACACACACACACACACACACACACACACACACACACACACACACACACACACACACACACACACACACACACACACACACACACACACACACACACACACACACACACACACACACACACACACACACACACACACACACACACTCCTTCCTTCACAACCGTGTGAATTTTTTACGCAGCTCTACCCCCGCTTGCCCTGTCTAAAAAATTCACACGGTGCAAAGCCAAGGTGTTACAGACACACACCGCGATGAACAGGAAGGTTGGAGCTGTAAAAAGACAGCTAAAGCATGGTGTAGGGTAAGTCCTTTAAAAGAGAGGGGGAGAGGAGGGGGAAGGGGGGAGAAGGAGTGGAGACAACTTTTAAGAAGCCAGAGATACACGGCTGTGAAGCTCGGCGGACATTTAATATTACCCGTTGGTTATCCTTAATTCTGAAAACTACTGCTTACCTTTTTGTCCCCTATGTGCCAATGAAATTCACCGGTCAGCACCGGCTCCAACCTGTGAGAACCTCCGAGAGCCTTTGACCTCCTGGCAACCCACTAAGACTTCCTGGCGACCCACCTACGGCTCGGGAATTCTCACTAATCTCCATGGCGGCTTCATTCAACTTGTTGAACATGTTGAAAAATTAGCGGTGACCATAATGAGGCCACGCCGAGTTCCCAGAATGCGGGAACTCCTCACGACCATGAAGGAGGCTCCCCAGCAACCACCCACGAACATGTGACGACCATGTGGCGGCTGCATAGTCTCCTGCAGTCGCCTAAAAAGTCGACTAAGTGGAACAGGCCCATTAGGCTATCTTCCTGGAGATACTTAGACTTTGGTGAGAGGCTTCCTTGCTTTTGGCAGGATATATTTGATTCCCATGATGAAAGGGTTATCTATTCAGACAAATTGTATTTTCTAGATCTTAGACGAACGTGAGTAGATCTCTGCAATGTGTGCAAGCCATCGTGCATTTATCAAGGTCGATACTCAAAAGCATTTTCAAGTCCCTGAAGAATCTAAAATTATGGACTTAGAATGGCTTTTTAGGACTAAGGTGAGCAGATATCTGACAGTCAAGAGACAACGAATTTTAGGAATACTTTACCTACAAGGTCATTTTGCTTGGTCATTAAATGCAGTCAAGATTGAGACATGGAAATTCATGGTCACATAGGGAACAGGACAAATGGGAAAAGTGGAATAAAGTGATTAGTAGTCCATCCACAATCATATTGAATTACATAACAGGCAGCTTACACTCATGTTAGGAAAGACAATATATCTTGAACATTTTATCCTGGGTCGCGGTATTGCTCTGTAACATTTCCAATCTTTATTAAATTGCAATATTAATACCACATCTAACTTCAATGGCAGCCTCGCCTACAGTCTGTCTTTTTGTTATTTTTTGTTATTTTTAGTGTGTCTTAAAATACATGTGTTAATGTTCTTTGGCTTGTTTTATGTGGGGGGTGGGGGGGTGAGGGAGACTTTTTTCAATCTCTTACCTTGCCGGAGATGCGATTTTTATCTGCAACGCATCTCCGGTCGCTCTGCAGCCTAACATCATGGAGCTGGCGGCCTTGCTCGAGACTGACTTTGGGCCCCACTGCAGGGCCGTGGACTTACCATCGGAGCCTGCGATCCCTTGCTTGGGATCAACGCTCCAACCACGGCCTGCGGATTTCAATATCGAGGAGCTCACAGCCTCGGGTAGAGACTGATGTTGGGAAGCTGCAAAGTCGCAGGAGGTTCGACCAGCTCCGACTCGGAAGTCCGATCGGCCGGCACGGGGAGCTGAGAATCCCCAATGCGGGAGCTTGATCGCCCCAATGCAGAAGGCTCCGACTGCCAGTTGCGGGACCCAAGAACGCCCCGACAACGGAAGGTTCGCGTGCCCCGACTGCGGGAGAACAAAGAAGGGAAGAAGATTGAACGTTTTTACCTTCCATCACAGTGAGGAATGTGGGGGAGTCGCTGTGGTAGATATTCATGGTAAAAATGTATTTGGGTGTCTTGTTGTTCTTCATTGGTATGTCCGTACGGCAATCTGAATTTCACGGTACCTTACCTTAATTGGTACATGTGGCAATAAACTCACCTTGAATGTGTCATTCTCCGCATTTAAAATATCCTGAATTTCCTGTGTTACATGCCTCCTGGTTTTTATTTCCACCAGTAATGTTCAGTTAACTTAAGCTCAATACAATGACAGAGAATATTTAGGAGGGAAATGTTCATATAATTATTTAACAAACATTATATAAGACCAGGGCAGACAAGCTGAGTAAAGGAAGTTTGGAGTTTGTGTTAAACATCAATGCAAGGTGTTATTTAATATTCTTGTAATTCTCTGTAGAAAATTGGCTTCATGGAAGGACGTAGAGAGTAATGGTGGAAGGTTGCTTCTCGGACTGGAGGCTGTGACTAGTGGTGTGCCTCAGGGTTCAGTGCTGGACCCATTACTGTTTGTCATCTATATCAATGATTTGGATGAGAACGTACATGGCAAGATTTGCAAGTTTGCAGGTGACACAAACGTGCGTGGTATTGCAGAAATGATAGATGTTAAAAATAGCAACAGAATCTTGATCGATTGGCCAGTTGGCCTGAGGAATGGTTGATGGAATTGAATACAGAGAAATGTGAGGAGTTGTATTTTGGAAAGTCTACCATGGGCAGGACTTACACAGTGAATAGTAGAGCTCTGAGGAGTGTTGTAGATCAGAGAGATCCAGGAGTGCAGGTACATAGTTCCTTGAAGGTGGCATCAAAGGTACTGTAGATAGGGTGGTCAAGATGGCTTTTGGTGCAATGGCCTTCATCAGTCAGTGTATTGAGTATAGAAGTCGGGATGTCATGTGCAGTCATATAAGACGTTGGTGAGGCTGCATTTAGAGTACAGGTGCACAACCTTTTATCCGAAGATCCAAATAACGAAAACCTCCGAATAGCGACATTGTTTCAGTCTTTGAAAAAAGGTCCTTGAAAACGTTCACGGAGGGCGGCCCGCAGAGGTGACAGCGGAACCTCCGGTCGGTCCTCGAAGAAAGGGGAACTAAATCCCCATTCATAAAAGAGAAGGTGAGGGTCTATTGCGCGGGAGGGTTAATAATTGACAATATGCTGCTGTCTGCCCTCTGAGTTAAAACGTTCCCACGGTAGACTCACGATACACAGTGTATCGTGAGTCTTGCGTGGGAACGTTTTAACTCAGCGGGCAGGGAGCAGCAGATTGTCGCTCCCTTCAGTTTCACCCCACCTACACCCCTCTGCTTCCTGGCCATGTGTGTGACCCCTTCCCTCCCCTCTCCAGCTCCCCGCCCATTGCACCGGCGTGGGGGCTTTGCACTGTCTTCACGTCGGCAATGCCAGTCACCGGAGACGTCAGGACCAACGGGACACCGACCCCCAGGCCCACTGCAAGCACGGAGATCCCAGAGACCCACAGCCAGCAGCAGCCCAGCCCCGCTCCAACTCCAGAGGAAAACTGCAAACTAGCGGGAGACATCGGGACCACCAGAAGCCGCTCCCCGATGGGCCGCTACGGCGACAAGTGGCAGTTCGCCCACAGCCCGAGCTGTGCCCCCTCATCGGGACACCGACCCCCAGGCCCACTGCAAGCACGGAGATCCCAGATCAGCAACTCCAGTCCAGCCCCGTTCCAACTCCAGAGGGGCAGCTGCTGCTGGTGAGCAAGGTGCGTCTTGTTTGTTCGGAAAAGGGGTGGTTCTGTGGGCGAACTGCCACTTGTCGCCGTAGCGGCCCATCGAGGAGCGGATTCCTCTGGAGTTGGAGGGGGAGGGGGGTATTGTGCTGTTTGATCGCCCCCTACTATCCCAGGGACAGGGAGACAGGACGTTCACCGAGGGCGGCCCGCAGAGGTGACAGCGGAACCTCCGGTCGGTCCTCGACGAAAGGGGAACTAAATCCCCATTCATAAAAGAGGTGAGGGTACATTGCGTGGGAGAGTAGGAATCCCAAGACAAAGTTGAGTGAGCGTTCACCGAGGGTGGCCCGCAGAGGTGACAGCGGAACCTCGGGCCGGTCCTGGAAGAAAGGGGAACTAAATCATATCGCCTACCTGGAAGAAACCAGACATTTTTCCCAGGATGTCGTCTGCACACCAAAGCTCACGTTTGGCGCCTCTGCTGCACACGGATATAAGAGTGTGAAAATGTCGCCTTAGGCCGCCTTAGGGCATGTAGCCCCGCTAGGGTGACATGAGTGCGGGAGGTGATTCAATGCTGCGGTCACATTTACAAATTCAGGAATTCATTCAACACACTGCATTTCATACAGACATTTATTCTGCAAGAAAAAAACGACACTGAAGACTCAAACACGCGACCGAGGAACTTCCGGGATCAAGGCGCAAACTCGCGACCTTGCGGATATGAGCCGGGCACTCTACCACTGAGCCAGCCATTAAAATCTACGCTAAAAAATTTCCATTCCGAAGACCGACAAATTCCAAATTACGAAACGTGTCTGGTCCCAAGGCTGTCGGATAAAAGGTTGTGCACCTGTATTGTGTTCTGTTCTGGGCACCACGTTACAGGAAAGATGTCAAATTCCAAAGGGTACAGAGAAGATTTACAAGGATGTTGCTAGGACTCGAGAGTCTAAGCTATAGGGAGAGATTGAGCAGGCTGGGACTTTATTCCTTGGAGCACAGGAGGATGTGGGCTGATCTTATTAAATCATGAGAGGAATAGATCAGGTAGATGCACAGAGTCTCTTGTGCAGAGTAGGAGAGCCGAGAACCCGAGGACATAGGTTTAATGTGAAGGGGAAAAGATTTTATAGGAATTTGAGGGGTAACTTTGGCACACAAGGGTAGTGGGTGCCTGGAGTGAGCTGCCAGAGGAGGTAGTTGAGGCTGGGACTATCCCAACGTTTAAAAAACAATTAGACAGGTACATGGATAGGACAAGTTTGGAGGGATATGGGCCAAATGCAGGCAGGAGGGACAAGTGTAGATGGTCGATGCGGGCAAGTTGTGCCAAAGGGCCTATTTCAACACTGTATGACTAACAAAAATCGCATCTTACGCATCTTTATCAGAAAACTGTCTCCACCATTGCCTGCTTCAATTACAAATTTAGTGCGCCTGCACTATTATGCTTTGCATAAGATATATGATGAATATATTTTACTTCCATTTGTTGTTATTACATGGCTGGTTCCGTTAGCGCTGTACAATCCTACCACTTAAGCAGACGAGAAGGGTTTGAATACTCATCTCTCAGCATTAATGGTTATTTTCCAAAATATGAAGGTGCTCTTTGCAATACCAGAAACACGGCAAGATATTGTTGCAATAAATCCGCCCACTATGTAGGTGGATGTGGCTCCTGATTATCAGTTAGCGCTTTCCGTTGACAAGTTCATGATGTATGTAACATTTCCTTTGCATGATTAATAACCAAATTCATATCTTTCTTTATTTGTTGTACCCAACCAACAGCAACAAAAAAGGTTATTAGGTTCTAACGATTTGTGTAATATTATTCCTGTGATCAGTAACAATTACAGATACATACTTTAATTAAAGAACAGTATACTTTACATGCTGCCCTTCCTTTAAATTCAGTTTCAATTATACACCCAGATAAAAGTGATGGAATTGAAGAAATGGAAACACCATCCAAGGCAAAATTCCGTGCACAAGGAGGTACTTATGTTATTAAAGAGGCAGGGGCTTCTAAATTCCTTCTGGGCTAAATTCAAGCTACTCAGAGTAAATCATGTGGGACTACAAAATTAACATTAGTGGTTATTTTACTTAAAATTTGTATCAGTGGATATTTTACTAAGAACATAGAACAAGAATAGTAGAGGAATAATCATCGATACCTTTTATTCAAGAATAGAAATACTACAGATTCTCCCCAGTTAAAGTGATCTTCTTGTAGTATTTTAAATCATTGTACAGGATGCCTGCATGGTCACAAAATACAACAAACAGTTCCGCTGAGCAGGAAGAAACTGTAGATGCTGGTTTACACCAAACATAGACACAAAATGCTGGAGTGACTCAGCGGGTCAGACAGCATCTCTGGAGAAAAAGAATAGGTGACGTCTCGGGTCGAGACCCTTCTTCGGACTGGGAGTCAGGGAGAGGTATGAAATCAGATCAAATCAGAGCGGGCACTCTTGGCCAAGGATCCCATCATGGTCCATTGCTGGCTGTGGAGAAGGTGATAATGAAGGAATGTGAACAGTGAAACTAGCAGGACAACTAGGGGGTGGTGAAGGGATTGAAATAAGATACATTAATATTTATACCACTGGGTTGTAAGCAGCCAAGCAAAATATGAGGTGATGATGTTCCTCCAGTTTATGTTTGGCCACACTGTGACCATGGAGGAGGCCCAGGACAGAAAAGGCAATAGGGGAATGGAAGGGGTTAAAATGTTTGGTAACCGAGTGATTGCGTGGGCCAAGGCAGACTGAGAGTAAGTGTTCAGTGAAATTATTGCCTTTGTCAAGGGTAACAGTTCCTTCAGTATCTTACTCTGCTGTGGCACCTTATGTTGGTCCTTTGTTACCTTTTAACATCCAAACTGTGGAACTCCTACTTCTAAGTGTATTAAAGCTATTTGGTTCAGCAAAGCTTTTCCTTCAGATCAATGCAGAACATACTGACCAGTTTCAATTACACATTCATCATCTATAATATTCTTGTGAGTTGATTTATATCTATATTAATTCAGTAATATTTTATGAGGATGTAGATTCTGCTTGTCAACTCTCAAATGGTTTGGCATGAATTTGATTCCAGAATGCAAAAATAATAATAATAAACATCAGTACCTTCAATATATGATTGAAATGATAAATAAGTTCTATAGTTAGTAATTTGTGAAGGAGTATCAACACATTATTTTTCGCATTAACATTTAACTAATGTTTGATTTGAATGAATAAATGTCAGCTATAATTGACAACAGCTACATGGACAGCCAGATGTTGGGAACCAGTTCTAGAGTTGCCATTTCATCCCTTTATCATCAGTACATTGTCACCTATTCGTTTCCACCTGACAATAATCTCTTTTTTTTTTATTGGCTCCTGATGACGTAAAGCTCAACTAAATATATATATTGATCTAATGAGGTGATCACAATGCACCAGGATGGCAGTTCTGTCATTTTTATTCCCTACCTATCACCCTTTGACTCAGTTTGCACAGTGTTCCTTAGATACCAGAAAAACATACCTGCTATCCTTGCAGATGGAGAAACAAGGAACTGTAGATGCTGGTTTACAAAAAAAGACACAAAGTGCAGGAGTAACCAGGCAACATCCCTGGAGAACATGGACAGGTGATATTTCAGGTTGTGTCTCTTCCTGTGACTGATGTTTAATGTTCAATCTGATGAAGGGTCCCAAACTCAAACACCACTTGCCCATTTTTTCTCCAAGGATGCTGCCTGATCCATTGGTACTCCAACACTAAGTGTCTTCTTTTTTTAAATCCATGTAAATGAGCTTGACAACAACTCATAACATTTAACTTTGGTGTGGGATTACAATCACATTGGAGTTGGGACCTGATCTCACCTGATATTTTAAGTCGTGAGATATCACTGACTGATTAATTTGACATTTTGGCTGATTTAATGAGTAAAAACAAGGCGATTGAGGAAGGAATCGGGCGGGCACTAGAGGGAAAATAATTTGCAGAGCTGCAGGATATGCAGAATAATTGGACATCTTGATGTATGAATGGTTTGATGAATGGTCTCTGTATATGCTGTTCTGATACAAAGGTTCCACAGATTCATACTAAATCTCGGGATATCTACCTTATTGTGCCCCCTCAATTGGCTACAAATTATTAGGTCCTTAAGGAATTAACATGAAATTCGTCAACCTTAAATTTTTGTGAAACACACAGAGTAAACTACTTATTTACTTTCCCACCATTTTAATGAAGGAAAATTATGCAATATTCTGAATAACTGAATCTGAATTTTCTGAAAGAAAACTCGCAGATGGACATCGCCATTTAAAGCAAAATCTGCCTAGGATTTAGATTGGCACAAGGTTGAAATATTTGAATCGTCTAAAGGATTAGATGCAGGGTGGGGACTAAACAGTTTGTAACAAATAAAGTTATATGAAACAAAGATTTAAATCCTTTGACGTTTCTCAGGCAAAGAATACTCTTAAAAGAAAGAAAGACGACTTTTGCTGAAGAGACCGAAAGGCATTACAAATTTATCGAGCTATTATTCAGCAGTACATTTTAGAACAGATTTTTATTTACGGAATCATAAAAAGGTTTAGAACCAGTCATCTGAAGCATTTTACCTTGGGCAGTGTAGACTAGCTCATTGTAAATAGCTGGAGGAATCACAGGTGAAGGCAGCCCTCGTAAGTAATGCTTCAGTGCATCAGCAATGGTGTGGATGTCATATTGATCGATATCAACAGCTGCCATATCTGCAACATAATGAAGGAGGTTAGAGACCACAGTGCCTTTATTAGTGCAATTCATCAGCTTTCTAACTGCAGCTAGATAGCCGACAGTAGTCTTGTGGCTGGCTTCGGCTGTAATTACCCACGTTGAGGTAACAACACATTTAATTTGCTCATCCCTCCAGGTTAAGGTGTGGTCATATGCACCAGGACTGACTGATACTTAAATCTGCCAGCCCATGCTTCCACAAGGTATTTTCTTTGTTGTCAGGTTGCCTCAGAGTCTTAAAAAAACAATCTGACTATCTTGGCCTTGTGGGTTTACCTCTAATTCATAATTCAGAGCTTCCTTTGCACCTTTTGTTATGTCGTCACCTGAAGAAAGGAGGCTCGGAAATGGAACAACTTGCACAAGCGTGCTTAGAAATGGACCTCCTCCTCATTTAGGGTGTGAAAAGTGTGCAATACTTACTGCTGACACTCAATCCAGGGATCCCATAATTATCATGAATTTTAAAAAATGTACTATTAAAAAAAAATCAGTCCGGAGGTTTTCACCAAGACTACTGTGCTAATACCTGACTTGCGTGGCATCCTGAGAGCAACTGTGTGCAGAGATTGCAGCTGCTATATCATAGCCACCAGGAACCAAGGGAATGTTCGACTCAGCCTTAAATAATTCCCTTAGTGGCAGGCTCAGGACAGTGGCATATAATGGAGGTGAGGAGAAACATGGAGAGGGGAACACATGCATTTAACGTGTGTGACGAGACCCACCCTCTGTGATTGTCAGCTCGGGTTGAGTCTTGCGCCGTGAGTGGTCCCAAGCCATTCATCACTCAGCAGAGTTTATAGCATGGATCTTTGCTGTGCAGCTCTGCAATAATTGCTTTAAGGCCCAGCAATGATGTGTGAAATACAGAGAACATTAAAGTATCAGGCATAAGGCAACTAGATGCAGACTACTTGTTCTTGTCAGAGGCAACTTTAATTCATGTCTCCTGGCCAACTTGCTCTTAGGTTTGCTATTTCTTTAGCTGGGATTTAAAAACAAATGCATTAGCTTATATATTACTATTCCAGCCTTCCCCAGTGGCAGGATAATGAAGAATATGTTTATTATCAGGAAGCCTAACAAACATTTCAGGGCATGACATTCACTGTAGATAATGGGAAAAGTAACTGGTTTGATATATTGTGCGTGACATAGAGTATCATCAAAAACATTTTAATCTTTAAACAGTAGCTTTAATGAAGTCATTATCATTGCAAAGGGTCTGTTCTAAGACAACAGTTCCAACAACATTAATTTTAAATTCATCTTTAAAACTGCTAAAGTGAGAATATTGATTTTTCTTACTTATCAGCTTTGCTTTTAGAAGTGGCTTATCTAGCTTGTGATTATTGCACCAAGTATAGATTAGCTTGCCACCCACACTGTTCATTATGAAGTAAATCACGCAAGCCCATATAACACAATCAACAAGATCATTCAAACTGAATCAAGATTGCATCTCTTCTGCTAAACATTATTCGATTAACTTGTAAAACTATTAAAACTAATTTAATCAGCAAATCTGAAATGAATTATTAATTCAGAAAGTTTCCCATTGCCACGGATTCATTAAGCTGGAATTACAATATTGCTGCATAATGGAAACTCTGACTTCCTGCAGGATGTCTCTACATTTTGGTGAGGTATGGTGAACCAAAGATGAACAACATGCATTAATTTGACAATTTACTTCATCCTCCTGTCTTTCAACAGCACAGTCAGGTTGCCATTCAAGAGCTCTGCACCAATATAAAGCTGTACTTTTCCACAAGCAGTCATGGTTTGAGGGGGAATTTTTAGCTGCAGGGATGTTTGACATCTACCCAGCTTCAAAGATATATTTTTATTTCAATAATTTGGAAAGTTCACTGAAGTGCAAAAGGTGGTTATGTCAATTGAAACCTTTGCTTCAAAGGATTTTTTTAAGGATTGCAATCCCTTTGGGATGAAGAGCTTTAGTAGCAATTAACGGCAAGTGTTAGTTATGCCCCGAAGCCTCACATCCATGGATTGTGGAGTATATTAAATGTCAAAGTCCACAGTGGAAGGTCATCATTATTTAAGAAAATCATTGAAATGTTACAAATGTAATTCACTTTTATCAATAATATAATGAATATGTGCAATGTTAATAACCAGTCACAGGTAACATCAGCACTATGTCAATAGAAGCCAGGATCGAGTACCGAAGGGAGATCAGTTTTACAATCATTACTCTTAGAAATTCAGGAGTGGATGAGAAAGTGACATTACATAGAAGTATGTGAATGGGTGATCAATGGTTGGCATGGACTCAGTGGGCCACAGGGACTATTCCCATTCTGTATCTCCAAACTTATCTAAACCAAACTAAAATGCCCTGTTCTTTTCACCACCCGCTGTTTGGTTTAGAGGGGTGTAATTGACCCCTTTCCCTTTATGGAGGACTCAGGACAAAATTATAATGGGCAACCAGCGGAAAAATATGGAATTCAGGGCTTTGGACATCGATGTTTCTGTTTGTTACCCAGGACAGTCCATCATCCCAGTCAGCTCGCTGAAAAACTAGAATCTGATGTTGTCATCATTCTACCAATATTTATAGTGTCCAGAAAAAATAAACACATGGGCACATATAAATAAAATATCACCTTGTCAGGAATATATCATAATGAAGAGAATGATCAAAATTTAGATCAAAACTACAGTCAGCATTTGTGATTTAAACTGCTTCAGGACATTTGGTCTATTTTATTTAAATATAACAGTAAAGCACAATGATAGGCCCTGCAGCCTACAATCTCCCTGCCAAACATGATGCCAAGTTAAAATAATCTCTGCTGCCAGCATGTGATCCATTAAGGACTTCATTCCTGAAAGCCAGTATTCCCATGTAAGAAATGCTGTTTCTACAACTATTAATTTTGCTTTGCTCTACATACACTTCCTATAATTCTTTAATTTCATCAAATATTTATCCTAACTCTACCCACAATTAAACTAATTGAAAATTAACTGTATCCAATTGTTAATGAATACCACAGAACATTTTATTATTAGTACTATTTTAAAAAAATCTTAAAATAATTATGAAATAATTTGCTTAAAGTCAGATTTCTGTATGAGAGGTCCTCCTTAACTTGGGGAGCCCATGTACCTATCCTGTGCCTTGATTCAGATAAATAGAGAGACTATTCCTCCACCAGTCCAACCTGGTTCAGGTTGTTCAGTGCAAGGAAAGTTCTGAGGAAATGCTGTATCTTTATATGTAGGTGCAGGAAAAAATCAGTGCAGATGAACATTGGGGCAGATCCAGGAGAACATCACTAACCCATTGCCAACAAGTTCAGGACTTCTGCATTCACTTGAGAATCCTGAACTTGGTTGCAAATGTCCTGTGGAATTTCCAGTATTTCTCAGAGATCACTGCAATCTCTGATGGTGAGCATTTTTTGTGATATTGCACTAGGGGTGATTTGCTCTTTAGGAGCAATTTTAAAGTTACAATCATTTTTGAGATACTGCATGGAGACAGCCTTCGACCCAAGGAGTCCTTGCCAACCATTGATCACCCATTCACATCTGGTTCTATGTTAAACAACTTTCTCATCTAATCCCTACACACTAGCGTAAATTTACAGAGGCCAATCAAAATACAAACCTGCATTCCTTTGGGATGTGGGAGGAAACCAGAGTATCCAGAGGAAATCAATATGGTCACATGAAGAATGTGCAAACTCCACACAGTCTGGATAAAGCAAAGATTTCTACCGCAGTGAGGCATCTGAGGATCCAGATTCAATTATACAACTTATACAATTATACAATTATTTATTATCATTTGAACCTCAAATGAAGTTCAAACGAAATTTGGTTTCTGTAGTCATACAACAAGAAAAGAACCAAGACACACAACCAACACAATTTACACAAACGTCCATCACAGTGAATCTCCTCCTCACTGTGATGGAAGGCAAATTCTTGTCTCTCCCCTGTGTTCCATTCTTCTCCCGATGTTAAAGCCCCCGGCGGGCAATGGCAAGTCCAGCACCGGGCGATGTAAGGCCCCGCTCCGGGTCTTAATGTTGGAGTCTCCAGCGGGCGATGGCAAGTCGCGCGGCCATTAAAGCCGCGCCAGGCGATGTAAAGCCCCGCTCCGGGTCATTTTATATCCCGCAACTCGGGCGGGAGAAGTTGCTGTTGCGGGAGTTCCGAAAAGCGGTCTCCCACCAGGGACCCACGAGATCCCGATGTCACCGTCCACCGGACCTGCGGCTGGAACCTCTGAAGCTTCGGAGTCGGGTCGCAGCCACGCGACAACACAGCTCTCCACGCTCCGCAGCCGGCCAGCCCCACGATGGTAAGTCCACAGGCTCCGCGACTGGAGCCCCCAGGTCATTCCAGTTGGAGGCCGCTCCACGGTGCTAGGCCCCAACGACAACGGAGACGGAGACCCGTACAGGGAAGAGATTAAAAGTTCCCCCCCCCACATATACACAGCTAAAAATAATATAAAAATCACAACAACCTATACATTCAACGGGACAAAAATTAAAAAAAGACAGAAGGACTGCAGAGGCCGCTGCAACGTTGGTCGTGTCGCCCAGAACTCATGTAACTGATGTGATTGTTCTGCGGTTTATGATGTATGTGACCCTCTTTGTGAGATTCCTGCCTTTGAAATATTCTTAAATAACAATCTTCCTCCTAGTAAATTATTTTTTTACTTCTCTAATACTTCTCTAATATGCAGTGAATCTGGCACACCATTAGGCCAACTAAGGCAGAACAAGCCGGGTATCTATTTAAATGCATTAAGTTTAAACCAACCATGTACAAAGAATGTACATGAAAGTCTCCTTTCAGTTTTAAATTAAAGCAAAGTCTCAAGGTATTGATCATGCATTATATTAATTTCTGATTTGGGATAGAAGTTTACAACCAAAAATGGGATTAGTTATATTACCATCATGATAGGCACATACATGGTGGGGTGAAGGGCCTATTCCTGTGCCGTGCTGTTCTCTGCTCTATATATTCTACGAAAATCATGCTACCCATTAAAATATTCACAAAATCTATGGAATAACAATATTCAGGTAAAGTGGGTTAGACCCTGGCATTATAATGAGTTTCTGCAGTGCCAATCCAGCCACAAACTACCCCTATAGTAGTACTGAAATGAAACTGAACTATCTCATGAAACCTGAAGATGGAAAAATACTGCTTTGTTGCAGTAAGGGGTATTTTCTTCTGAGGTTTGCAATGCAAAGGAAGCATCGTTTAGTGTTCAACGATACTTGCATGATTTGGGATTGCTTAATGAAATCAAGCGCACAAAAGATGGAAAACAAATTACTTGCAGACAAGTGAGTGCCCACATTGGCAAATGCGCACTTTTCTTCATAGATTGACTTCTAAAACCAAATTGAGGTACAGTTGGTTTAAAGTTCAAACTAATTAAAATTAAATTGAACTAGAATTCAATTGGAAGGCCACTTGCTGAACTACATGGACACAAGCTCCAGCATCAGCAAGGAACCCTGCACCTGCAACCTGCCCACACTAATTTAATGCTATCTATGTTTTTAATAGGATTTTCTTTTGCTTTCTTCACTGTTGAATCCCATGTATGACAAGAATTTCTAGCTTATCTTTGGACTCCTCTGATGGAAGTTTGAATAAAGGCGCTAAAAATTCAATGAGCTCTCTGAACTCATTTGTCATTCAGCACTGATGGAATGTATCACAATGCTATTCTGTTCCTCATGGCCTCCACAACTGCTACTCTAACCAGCAGGCAAGCTGAGTCTGGGAAGATGCCATTTGACATACAGTATCTTGATAGAAAGTCCACACCACTCTATTATTCAAAACTATTTGCATCATAATTTGATCAATTTTCAAATTTTGTTTGATAGGCTGCAGGTTTTTGTCTTTATGGAGAAAGTTCAGGCAAGATTCCTGATTTCCAAATCAGCATTTGTGCATTTTGCACATGTCGTTTACAAGCACAGTGCATAAAACATGGTCACCTTTTTATTCAAGTGATTTTTCTTTTTGACCTGGTTATCAATTTATATTTAACCTTTGTCGACAAATTGGACCTGTTTAATAATATTTTCCAGAAATGTTGTCATTGTGTAAATTGTTTTCTTTCCTATTGTTAGAGAATCATGATCTGGGATTTAAGAACTGAAGACTGAAACAAGAAAGTACTGAGTTCAGATGTAGTGACAAGCTAGTGAATGGGGAAAGTTTAACATTTTTCAAGAGTCAGTCCATGGCTTTTGCTCGTGAGCTTTCTAATATTGCCTTTCCCCTGAAATTTAGAAATGTGTAAGATGTCCAGAGAATGTTGCAAGAGTAATAAGATGGTAGAACACCAGCTGGTCTCTCAACATAAAGAGCACACGTGTGTTTTTGTTTGGGTTTGTGATAACTTAGTTTAGTCCAGTTTAATTTAGGGATACAGCATGGAAACAGGCCCTTCAGCCCACCGAGTCCAGTGACCAGCGATTGCTGTACACTAGCACTGTGTGCCTGCTGCCGTCCGGCGTCCAGCGTCCGACGTCCGGCTGCCGGCCGACTTTCTTCCTTTGATTCCTTGCTACTCCGAAACCAGACGCAGAATCGCCGAGGTCTTTTCCATTTCGGTAGAGATTTCACTTTTCTTTCAAAGTATCCGCTCCTGATTACATTTTGTCGTGTTTATGTACACATTTTTAATCAAATTCTTCTCCCCCCCCCCCCCCAATTTCAAAAGAAAACTGGCTTCTCACCCATAGAATCAGCCCCAGCCCCTGGTGAACGTTCCATCGTGTGATGTCACAATGCCCGATGCTCACAGTTGTCCAATCGGAATGGATCCATTTACATATGCCTTTGCAGGAGCCCCAGCACATGGTGAACATTCCATCATGTGATGTCACAATGCCCAATGCTCAAATACATTGTTGCCATAGAGGGAGTACAGAGAAGGTTCACCAGACTGATTCCTGGTATGTCAGGATTTTCATATGAAGAAAGACTAGATAGACTCGGCTTGTACATGCTAGAATTTAGAAGATTGAGGGCAGATCTTATAGAAACATACAAAATTCTTAAGGGGTTGGACAGGCTAGAACAAGGGGTCACAGTTTAAAGATAAGGGGGAAATCCTTTTGGACAGAGATGAGAAAAACATTTTTCACACAGAGAGTGGTGAATCTGTGGAATTCTCTGCCACAGAAGGTAGTTGAGGCCAGTTCATTGGCTATATTTAAGAATGAGTTAGATGTGGCCCTTGTGGCTAAAGGGATCAAGGGGTATGGGGAGAAGGCAGGTACAGGATACTGAGTTGAATGATCAGCCTTCTCCTGCACTTAATTTCTATGTTTCCCTCACCTCACCCCTCTCCCTCTTTCACCCATCCCTCTCTCCCCCACCCCCTTCCCTCTCTACCCCACCCCCTTCCCTCTCTCCACCCGCTCCCTTCCTCCTACCCCTCTGTCCCTCTTCCATCACTCCCCCTACCCCTCTCCTCCTACCTCCCCACTCTTCCACCTCTCCCCCCTTCCCTCTCCACTCTTTCCCCTCTCTCCCCCCCCCCCCTCTCCCCCCTCCCTCTCCACTCTTTCCCCCTCTCTCCCCCCCCCCCTCTCCCCCTCCCTCCCTCCTCCCCTCCCTCTCCATCCCCCCCCTCCCCCCCACTCTCTCTCCCCATCCCCCTTTCTCACCCCCTACCCCACTTTCCTTTCCCTCCCAAATCTGTCCCGTTTCCTCCTCCTCCTCTCCCCTACCCCCGCTCTTCTCACCCCCCCTCCCCCCCCCCCCCCACCTGTGTGTTTGGGGGGTGGATAATGTGAGTGTGATGCCACAGCCCCCCCCCCCCCCCGCAAATGCCGTTGGGGAAACAGACCCAACGGCTCTGCACTTGGTCTAGTAATTAGATAGAGCTATTAAAGATACCTGTGTCAGGGGGATATGTTGAGAAAACAGGAACAGGGTGCTGATTGCGGATGATCAGCCATGATCATATTGAATGACGGTGCTGACTCGAAGGGCCAAATGGCCTACCCCTGCACCTATTGTCTATTGTCTATTATAAGACAGCAACTCTACCTCTGCGCCACTGTGCTGCCCTAATGCCACCCACAGTTCACTGTGATAACTGAGATTAGCCAAACCCCATTAAAAAGTGACCACTATAGGCAAATTGAGAATACCGTGGAAACAAACGGTAAGGAAGGAATTTTAATAGGAATAAATCCTTGGATTATTCCTGTGAAAGAAAACATATAAATCTCCTTAGTACATTTGTAAATCGTTGTCAGATTTTTGGTGTTGACTTTTGGCATTATATCAGCACTATCCTTCCACAGAAAGGTCATCAGGGTCTATTATTAGATTGGATCTTTTTAAAAGACATTGGATCTGCACACATCTCTTTTATAGCAAGTTAATGGCAAGTACAGTGATAAATAAAGTATAATGAGCAGCTGATCATTTCAGAGCATTGGCATTCAGAGTCCCAGCAGTTTATTAAACAATTCATCAGTCTGCGATCAATGTAATTAACAGGCTGAACAGATGGAAAAATGAGCAACTACATCAGTGTCACAGCTTTCGTTGCTGTACAGTGCAATACAAGAGTAAGTTGATTACGACTAAGAATATATGGGAGCCCATTAGTTGTCTAGGCCTTCTCTCAGCCTCAATGATTGTCAGTAAAGAACTGGAGGTTGCAGGGGGTTACCAAGTAATTATATAGGGGTAAGCATATATGTGTACCATGTCCATGTGGAATAAAGAACTGCTGCCTGGTAGATCAAAATGACTCCTCACAAAGAACAAACCAGATTTACTGATATTTGCTATTTAAAGGGGAAACATAAATTCTTCAAACTGGGAGATAAATCATGAATAAATATCCTCCCTGACAGGTATTATCTAATACAAATATGACAGATGCAGGAGAGTAACAGAGAGCCATAACCAGTAAGGATAAGAGGCCACTTGCCAAGCCATCACTAAGATCAATTCACAGAAGCATCCCTTTTCACTGAAATAGGCATATGGAAAGCATTCTCCTGTTAATAGACTCAATGATTTGCTTTTATACTCAGTATTACTTAAAAAATTGTTTAAAAAATACACAGTTCCATTTGTTTTATAGTTGCCTCATCCTTCACCTAAAATTTAAATAATAGCAAACATCATCAATATTCCAAATAATTCAGGCAGCACAGAAAAATTCTGCACTGCAACACCACTTTCAGTTACACAATTCTATAATTTCATTGCATTGTTTCTTAGGGATAAAAAAAGCCTTAGGAAAAAGTATGTGGAAGGAGAAACCACACATAAAATTGCACATTAACACAACCTAACACTGAAAACACAGAGAGAATGGGTGAATCTAAATAGTTGACTGCACCAGCAGAAATCAGGATACTATCTATTGGAGTGCCCAGTTCTCTTTCCTCAGAGTCTCATTCTTAGTCACACAGTCAGGATTAAGATGCTTTCATTGATTTGCTGACTTTTCAGGATCTGGGCATCACTGCAAGTTAAGCATCAGTGTTTGCCGTCAGACGAATGCTCCCAATGTACAAATGGGGCCTTGATTCTCTAAGGACTGTATGATAATATCTTCTACCAGTGTCGTCATGGACAGATGTATCCTCTATGGGTAGATTGGTGAAGTTAATTCCTGAGTAACCATCAGGAAGCTGAAGATCCCAATACTTCAGTGTCTGGATTAGGGGGGTATTAGCTATTGGGAGAGGTTGGACGAATTTGGATTGTTTCCTCTCGAATGTTGGAGGTTGACGGGAGACCTAAAAGAAAATTATAAAATTATGGGAGGCATAGATTGGGTAGACAGTTAGAATCTTTTTCACAGGGTGGATATGTCAATGACTAGAGGGCATAGCTTTAAGGTGTCTTTCACTTGGCATTATGTTTAGCATGGACATTGTGGGCAAAAGGGTTAATTTGTGTGTTGCACTCTTCTCTGTTCTATGTTCTATGTTCTCGTTTACTTCCTCAGCTTTGCTGTTTATTTGGCGTAAGTCAACACATAGACAGAAACATCAGCCCCAGTCGTGCAGCAAAAGGACTTCTGACATGACTCCATCAATGGTGGAAAATCACCAGAGTGAACCACGATATTTCCAAGTGTTTATGAGCAAATTCACCACCTGCACAAACCTGAAATTTGTATTTCTTAACCACGAACGGCAATTGTCACTGGATAAACTGACAGGTCAGTGAACAGGAAAAAACAGCATTTAAAAGCTGAAGATGAAACAAAAACAAGTCCGGTGACCCACAAGTAATGATTCAAAGCAACAGTTTGAACTAGGATAATTTTAGCATGTGTAGTACAACCGATTCACGCATCTAGTGCACATACGCAGACATATATACCATCACAACTAATTATAGTCTAAATTCTCCCATGAAGATTTTTCACTTTATCATTTCCATGTTTAAAATTCAATCCTTGGCTCCTGTAAGTCTAGGATCCCACCTGGAGATCCCTTTAAAAATTGAAATGCTTTCATGATTTAGTAAAAATAATTTGACAGCAGCTATTCTTTGCATTATGATATTCCGCACCAATGTTTTATTTATGCAGGCTGATTTAGATATTTTTTAATTTTCTGCAGTTAAATAATGTATTGCCTATTATTAAATGGAAACCATTGTAAAGAGCAATATAACCTAGATGGGTGGAACAGAATCCAGTTTTTGAAGTATCAATTAAAAGATAAGGCAAGAAAAACATATTGAAACAACAACAATAAAATGGCCTGATATGTCTGATTTAAAGCTGTACTTTATTTATAGGTTCATGTGATCTGTGTGGGGTTAAGGATAAAACTTTCAATTCTAAACCCATCTATGATTTGCTGATAATTTTGCAGTGCCCAATTCTTGAAGGATGAAATTAGCTCTCCTTGCCAAGAATTACAAGCGTAATAATTACGATTAGATTAATATTTCCCCATTCGTTTTGCTGATGCACCAGTAATTTAACAATGCATTTTAGATCTGAAAAATAATTTATGCACCTCAAGAGAGCATAAAACTCTGGAAAATATATGATTCATCCAGTTCTCATTTAAGTGCTGTGACGACATATTTGCTCTGATAATTTAGATAATCTAAGAAGAAAATTAACACTCAATTTATCAATGATGAATATATCGCCAGGTGTCTTGATAGTATTCTAAATCTTCAACGATTTGTCAGCACACAGTGACCACCCGCAGCATTTCTGACCCAGATGGTAGTGTTCATTAATTTAGTCATTTAAAAAAAATGTGGATGCCATTTTCAAAGCCCGCATGTATATCCATCCCAAATTGTGAATGAGTAAGTAGTGGTGAGGTGTTGTGGTTGTTGTTCCAGAATTTAGACCCAAGCGACAATGAAGGAAGTGCAATATATTTCCAAATCAGGATGGTGTGCCAAATATTATGAGCGTAAAAATACCAGAAAATTAATATTTCCTCTTTCGACTTTGCTGCAGTGCCAGTCAATTTTGCAATGCATTTTCAGATCTGAAAAGTAGCTTCTTAAGGAAGCATGAAATTCCTGGAGGGGAACCCACAGGATATAGTCTTCCCATGTCCTTCATGGTGGAAGCCCTCATGGGTTTTGGAGGTGTTGCCATTGCAAATTAGATGTGCAACTTAGATGTAGATTGATGGGCCAGATACCAATCAAACAGGTCCTTTTGTGTTGTTAGAACTGCACTCATCCAGGAAAATGAAGATTATTCCATTACACTCCAGATTTGTGCCTTGGAGATGTTGGAAAGAGTGAGAGGTGTCAAGAGTTGAATCACTCATCACAGAATATCCAGCCGACGACATACTTCTTTTGCAATGATGTTTTTATGGCCAGTGCAACTGAATGTGCATACCCGATCTCATAGAGATAGAGGAAATCCTCACCTGCACCTCCATCCCCCACCAGGAAGGTCTTAAAGCCCTCCGTTTCCTCCTCAACCGCAGAACCAGCCAATTTCCATTTACTAACACTCTCCTCCGCCTAGCAGAGCTGGTCCTTACCCTCAACAACTTCTCCTTCGACTCCTCCCACTTCCTCCAAATCCAAGGCATAGACATGGGCACTCGCATGGGCCCTAGCTATACCTGCCACTTTGTAAGGTACGTCGAACAATCACTGTTCCTGGCATACACTGGCCCTATCCCCGAACTCTAGCAATGCTACATTGACGACTGCATCGGTGGTACCTCTTGCACCCATGCAGAACTCACTGACTTCATCAACTTCATGACCAATTTCCATCCTGCACTCAAATTCACTTGGACCATCGCCGATATCTCCCTACCGTTTCTAGATCTAACCGTGTCCATCACAGAAGACAGACTATTGACTGACATCTACTGCAAACCCACTGACTCCCATGGCTATCTAGGCTACACCTCTTCCCACCCTGCTTCATGTAAAGACTCTATCCCCTACTCCCAATTCCTCCGTCTGCGCCGCATCTGTGCCCAGGATGAGGTTTTCCATATTAGATCATCGGAGATGTCCCCATTCTTTAGGAAATAGGGGCTCCCCTGTTCCATTATAGATGAGGCTCTTACTAGGGTCTCTTCGATATCCCACAGCTCTGCTCTTGCTCCCCTTCCCCCCATTCATAACAAGGACAGAGTCCCCTTTGTGCTCACTTTCCACCCCATCAGCCATCGCAAATAGCATACAATCTTCCAACAATTTTTCCACCTCCAACAGGATCCCACTACTGGCAACATCTTCCCATCTCCACCCCTTTCTGCTTTCCGCAGAGACTGTTCCCTCCGCAACTCACTATTCAACTCGTCCCTTCCCACCCAAACCACCACGTCCCCAGGTACTTTCTCTTAAAACCAAAGGAGATGCAACACCTGTCCCTTTACCTCTCCCCTTGACTCCATCCAAGGACCCTGACTGTCTTTTCAGGTGTAGCAGAGGTTCACTTGCACCTCCTCCAACCTCATCTAATGTATCCGCTGTTCCAGGTGTCAACTGCTGTACATCGGCGAGACCAAGCGCAAGCTCGACGATCGTTTCACTGAACACCTCCGTTCAGTCCACCTTAGCCTACCTGATCTCCCGGTTGCTCAGCACTTCAACTCCCCCTCCCATTCGCAATCTGACCTTTCTGTCCTGGGTCTCCTCCATTGTCAGAGTGAGGACCAGCGCAAATTGGAGGAACAGCACCTCATATTTCACTTGGGTAGCTTATACCCCAGTGGTATGAACATTGACTTCTCCAACTTCAAATAGCCCTAGCTTTCCCTCTCTCTCCATCCCCTCCCCATTCCCAGTTCTCCCACCATTCTCCCACTGTCTCCAACTACATTCTATCTCTGTCCCGCCCATTCCCCTGAAAAAGGGTCTCGGCCCGAAACGTTACCCATTCCTTCTCTCCAGAGATGCTGCCTGTCCTGCTGAGTTACTCTAGCATTTTGTATCTACCTTCGAAGAAATCTTAGAGTGAAAATGGGTGAACCAGTGACCTGCTCCACCACACCATAACTTGAACCCTGCTTCATGTCCCTCTCGGGCTACTGGAGATTTATGGCTTGCAGGGAGCAGAACGAGGGAAACTGTAAACACGTGACAAACTATTGATTAAGGAAAGGTCGTGTTCTAAATGGATGCCATTATACTCCCAAAAAAACGTTCACAAACCGCACTTGGCCGAACTACTGATGCAAATCAGAGAAAATAATCTAAAGTTAAATATATAACGGTGCAAAACACAACTCTACGGATGCAAGAACTATGAAATGAAAGCGGGCAATTTTGGAAGTCCACAGCTGTTCGGCTAGCATGAATAGGAGAAAAATAGCTTATAATTCAGTGTGCACACCGTCTATGTGTGAACAGTGACTGTAATAAACCCCTCCAAAAGTGTTCAAATTGATAATCCTGGTACTCCATACATCACCCCATCATGGTGCACTAC
Source organism: Leucoraja erinaceus (assembly GCF_028641065.1). Taxonomy (NCBI): domain Eukaryota; kingdom Metazoa; phylum Chordata; class Chondrichthyes; order Rajiformes; family Rajidae; genus Leucoraja; species Leucoraja erinaceus. The sequence goes on from NC_073386.1 coordinate 23,775,621, forward strand.
TAAACTCTCACTTGTTATGACCAGCAAATAAAATAATCGCTAGCTCTTTCTACTAAGGATTTGAATTCTCCAAACATCTGAGCAACATTACAAGTTGGCTATTTATACTTAAAAAACCCATGCAACTCCCTTCAACTATCAATGGTATGAAATGTACTGCTGATAACATGAAGCAAAAAGGTTTAAACAGACATGTTCACCATATGCAAGTTTCTAAATAATACATAAATTATACAGGAGACAAGAGACTGATTTCAAGGCTGTAATCTAATCTTAAAATTCAGATAATGGATATAAACCACTAAGGCTTTACTATTGTATTTAATGATCTCATCCAAACTTTGCTATTAGATTACACTAAGAATAAATGATGGCTCTAAGGGAGGGGCTGCAGAGTTCTAATATTGCTGGACACTATAACAGCACTTGGAGCTGCATTATTCTTTAAATGCACATCATTTAGGCTCAATGATCCCAATCTCAACATTTCATTATTTGATGGAATAAAAGATGTTACAACCATTTTCGTAATTCGAGCTTTTGAAATTTGGTTCCATTGTCTGATGGAATTGGACATCAGTGACAGATTTCAAAGTTCACACATTGGATGTAGAACAAAGGATGAATTTCTAACCAACATATAATTTGGATCTAGACACTTGAATTTCATTAAGCACTTGAACTGTGTTATGCTTCGTATTTCAAACCTTCAACACAGGTTATGAGGATTCATCTTCATATACATATATACATATAAATATATTTGCTCAGATATATCCCAATGTTTTATATATTACATGTTTCTTTTTGAATTTAACTGTAACTGAGAGAAGATTGATGAATCTTGCACCTAACTTATAGCTTGAACCATTGAACCATTGAAAACAATATGGCAAATTGTATTAATGAGTATTCAACAACAACAAAAAAAACCCTGGTTTAGAGTTGCCTGACAGGTAGATTCAACCGTTTTTCACTTACATCACTTAAAACAAGTTGGCCCCCTCGTTATTAACTTTGTAAACACATTTCCCAAACTACACTTCAGCATGCAGTTTATGAGGTTCTGTGGTTCATTTCAAATTCTGCATTAATCGATCTCAATCAAAGTGTTCCTCAGTGCACCATAGCTAGCTAGAGAAAGAACAACACCCCTGCCATCTCTGTCAGTATTGGGATTGGATGTGATTTTGGACATAAGGTACAGCGATTGCAGAAATGCCTTCCTGTCAGTTGTATCTTAGTAACACTGAACTCCGAGGCACATATCTGTAGCCTATTCCCAACATTGCCCTTGGCAGCAAAGGGAGGTGTCATATTTTGATTCTCAGGGAAACATTTTTTTTTTTTTTTGATTGATTGATTGAAAGATACATCATGGAAACATGCCCTTCAGCATATCCAGTTGACGCCACCCGTTGATTACCACTTCACACTAGTTCTGTGTTATCCCACTTTTACATCCACTCCCTGGACACTCGAGGCAATTTACAGACGTCATTTAAGCTTCAAGCCCACACGTCTTTTGGATGTGGGAGGAAACTGGAGCACCTGGAGGAGACCCACGATGTCATAGGGATAACGTACAAACTCCACGCAGACAGCACCCGTCGTCGGGACAGCACCCATGTCTGGCGCTGTGAGTCAGCAGGTCTACCGGCTGCGCCACTGTGCAGTCGTAGGTTGATCCAACTGCAGGGTGATTGATCGCGCTTCTTATCCTGCTGTTTGGAAAAGTCTTTTAGTTCAAACTCTGTCCTCTCTGTCAGCTCCAGGGATCAGCAGCCATCATGGGACTTCAGCAGATTGCTTCACCAGTCCCACACAGCCATTTCTAAACTAACTGAGCCTGGCCTCACAATGATGAGCAGAGGAAGAGGTTGCATCTCCAGGACAAGGGGGTCACAGTTTAAGGATAGAGGGGAAATCCTTTAGGACCGAGATGAGAAAAACATTTTTCACACAGAGAGTGGTGAATCTCTGGAACTCTCTGCCACGGAAGATAGTTTAGGCCAGTTCATTGGCAATATTTAAGAGGGAGTTAGGTGTGGCCCTTGTGGCTAAAGGGATCAGGGGGTATGGAGAGAAGGCAGGTACAGGATACTGAGTTGGATGATCAGCCATGATCATATTGAATGGCGGTGCAGACTCGAAGGGCCGAGTGGCCTACTCCTGCACCTATTTTCTATGTTTCTATGCATCGTCGTGGTAGGTGGGCATTGTCAATCCTGAAGGGACCGCAACACATTAAATGCACATCCCCCACACACATTGTTGAAAAGCCCAGAAGAAAGATCATGGTGAGATTAATAAAATTATGTGTTGTGGTTATTTCCTTTGTGCACTGTTATAAATATATTGGAAATGGAGAACAAAGGTCGTGTGACTGACCAGGGCTGGGATATTTGATTGGAGGCGGCTACTCATTTGACAAAATCTCCAGGAATTGGGTAGAATAGTCATTCCATGTTGCATATTTTGGCATTAAAATCAAACAGAATATCTTGATTCAGGCATCAGAGAGAACTAATTTGTAAAATAATCTACCTCAAAGTTAAGGAAAGACTCGTAAAACAGCTGGTTGGTGGTAATACAAAAGAGGGAGAACATGTAGTTCCAATTAGTGGTTCTAACACACAGAATTAACCAATAACCGTGTCAACATTATAACCTGCCAGCAAGGACAAATATAATTTTTCATTTGAGATTGCAATAGAAGTTTGTATTGTGCTGTGCAGAAATAAACCTTGACCTTGGCCTGATATGCTCAGCTGCAGAGACTCCTATTGTGATGACAGATCATTTCACAGAAAACACACACGCACAATGGTCACGTTTGTCATTACTGTGGGGAATGTAGGCCAGTGAAAAATTAAACCAGCCGTGTGGAGAGGTGTGATTGCTGTTTCCACTGCTGAGCTAACAACTCACACAAGATATAATGTTTTTTTATCACTGGGATAGTTGGACCATGCAGTTTAAAAAAAAAATTGAAATACTGGGAACCCAATAGCAATCTGACTGAATACACAAAGGAAAGTGCATACTTGACTACATCTGAAACCAGCACCAAGTCATGCAGGGTTTTTTTATTTTTTTACTTCAGAATAATATATGAACTTTACAGTTTTGAGTAATCTGGAATCACCTGTAAATCTGAGGTAATAGTTCATAATAATATTTCATCATTTGAAATCAGTTAACTAAAATCCCATAACTATTAGGTGCTGCAATAAAGCTGATTAAAAAAAAAAACTTTTTCTGAGTGAATGAATTCTACTGTATAAGGCTCACAGATAAACAGCAACTCCCTGGATCATCACCAACAGAGCTGATCCATCCTCTGTAAACGTGGACATCCCAGGTCTGTCTGTTTCTACACCTACACGCCACACACCATGTATCACCTGCATTACATGGATTGTGACCTTATCATTGCATTACACCGAACATGAGCCCTAGTGGAGGCTGAACCATGCCATTAAAACGTAGGGGGATGGTCTAGCTAATGTTAAACTTGGCTTGCTTTAGCCCCACCAATGTAAGGATTTATAGTGCAGGAGGCTTGGTTGATGAGAATTATTAAGATCTCTCCATCAGTGAAGTTCCAGTAACTCCTGATTTTACTTCGGAGTCACGTGAGTGACTACGTGAAGAACCCCGCCAGGACGCATGCGTGCCATATCGCTTTCACGCTTGTGAAACGACAGGCGGGGTGGAGCGTTCCCCCGCAGCGGTAAGTTTGAAACCGCGACCTGCAGGTAAGTGATTTACTCTGCGGTAGTTTTTGTCCCCGCGCTGTTTTTACACAGGGGGAAAAGCTGGACAAAATAGTGTCCACAAGTGCTGCGAGTGAAGCTGGCTGGGGAGGACCGCGAAGTTGCGGGAGCCAGCAGCAGCTGAAGGCACAAGCCCCGTAAGGGATCAGCTGTGCCGACTTTTGGTCCCGCGCCGGCCAGAACACCATGGCCGGGCGGGAGACTATTCAGATGGGGCCGTCGACTTTTGACAAGTCGAAAACGGCAGGAGGCGGGGTGGAACGACGTGCCCCCGTAGCGACAATTTAAACCAGGACCTGCAGGTAAGAGCTGCGGTCTTTTTGTGTTTTCCCATGCTGATTACAGGTGGAGAAACCAACGGGCTGCGACAAAGCTGGTGGGCTAGCAGCGGCCAGCGGCACTTGAATCACCTATAATGGGATCAGCTGTGCCCGATGTCGCCTCCGCACCGGCCAGATCCACTCCGCGGCCGGGCGATAAGGCAAGACAAAAAACCATCAAAGTCGTGGACTCAGAGGAGTCCGACTTTGAGCAGTCGCGGGCGGCCAGCGACCGTGAGCGTTGGAGCCGGATGGAGCGGTGTGTAGAGCATTTGCTCCAACGTGACAGGCTCCGGGAGATGGAGTCGAGTCACTGCTCTATGTAAAACCCACAGAAGCACCTCTTGTAGGGCTGCACAGTGCTTCTCCCTCATCAGAGGAGAGTACTAGGGGTCAGTTCTGGGCTTATCCTGAAGAGGGGTTTGCAGAACAGAAATCAAGTGTGCAGGGGGTGCAGGAACGTGAAAATCTACTGGACATGGTGTCCAACTTCATACAGCCAGACCAGACTGGCCAAAACCTGGAGGACACCTGACACCGGGTAACTGTATATCCCGGAATGTTTCCTGTAGTATATAATAGTGAGATTAAACGAGTACTTACCAGTACGAAGTTTGATCTGTATTTTATGAGGAGTTACGATGAGGGATTACGTGAAGAACCCACCCAGTGCGCAGGCGCGGCATACTTCCAAGCAGCGGTGTGGAATCACAGGTAGACACAGTATTGAAGTAAAGATAGTAAAGATTAATGAGACATCAGCTCGAGATTGATCTATACAACGAGGGTGGGAGCGGAGGGCACGTAATCCCTCATCGTAACTCCTCATAAAATACAGATCAAACTTCGTACTGGTAAGTACTCGTTTAATCTCACTATTTTACTTCGGAGTCACGTGAGTGACTACGTGAAGACTTCAAAGGTCTGTGATTTCAAACCGTGTAACAGCTATATCACTCACTGCCGAAAGTTCATCGAGGGAGGAAGTGGTATCTAAAGACCAACGAATTTGTTAGTTTTTTGAAACAAAATTGTTTATTTAACAATAACAAAAAATAGCTCCCCTGGGCTTTAAATTATAAGTTTGCAGATTCTAAAATTTTCTCCGCAAACACGTCCTTCTCCATCAGCGGTTTGTGGTAGAATTTTTGGAACGTTGACTCCCTTGACCATCCCGCTGTACTAAGGATGTGGTCTATGGGAACCTGCATCCGTTCCGCCGCTGACGTGGACGCTGCCCTGGTTGAATGGGATTTAAAAACATCCGTGTTAATCCCCGCGGTTTTTAGGACCTGTTTCAACCATCTAGATATTGTCTGGCTCGTAACCCGTCCAAAAGGCTTTTTATGGCTGACCCATAAGGCTTTTTCACTCCCTCTAAGTGATTGGGTTGTGTCTACGTAATCGTATAGATGGGTTACAACACACAGCCTAGGTTCTGGAGGGTAGGCCCGGAAGATTAACGGAGAGTTGGGTATACCTGGCCTGCTTTGTTTAACCAACCCCGGAATGGTAAATGTAATGGAATCTGGGGTGGTCACCATGTTGTCCAGTCTTAGTTGATGCAGCGACTGAACCCTTTGTGCAGAGACGAGCGCCATGAGCATAAGAGTCTTGATAGTGGACTGCTCCAGACTCAAGGATCCCACCGGAGGCCAACCTCTAAGGTGTGACAAAACTACACTTACATCCCATACATGGGTGTATCTGGGTGTAGGGGGTTTAGTATTATAAATCCCTTTGAGGAGTTTTATAACCAGAGGGTGGGATCCAATGCTGTGATGTCCTGAAGGCATAAGGTAAGCGGACAGGGCGCTCCGTGCTGCATTGATGGCACTGTAGCTCATCTTTTGGTCATGGTGCAAGTGGCCCAGGAACTCCAGCACGTCCGTGATCGAGGCTGTCTTGTATGATGTCCCTGCATCCAAGCAGTACTGCTCCCATTTTCTGATGTAGGTCAAGTACTGCTTCTTGGTAGAGACTCGCAGGGATGCCGACATGGTGGTGATTGTTCGTTCTGATAACCCCAATCCCCGGTAAGGCCTGTTCAGAACCTGGAAACCAGGAGTTTCAATTTTTGATGGCATGGATGGCTTATGCCAGATACCGGGTGAGTCAATAGTTGTGGGTGGCTGTGAAAAACCATAGGTGACTCTACCACCATGTCGTGGAAGACTGGGAACCATGGTTGGGTAGGCCAGTCGGGTACAACCAGAATACCTGAAGCTGAGTCTGCTTTTATTTTCTGGAGTACCCGGCTGATGAGGCAGAAGGGAGGGAAAGCATAGAAAAATAAATTTCCCCAATCCAGCGTGAAGGCATCTACCGCTGCTGCCTCTGGGTCTGGTTCCCAAGCCACATACATGGGTAGTTGGTGATTTAATCTAGACGCAAACAAATCTATATCTGGCGTACCGTATTGCTTGACAATTCTAGCAAATATTTTTGGGTCTAACATCCATTCGATGTTGTCATTGAATTTTCGTGACCTGGTGTCCGCCACTGTGTTTAGCTTGCCTGGTAAATAGGCAGCTGATAGCCAAATATGTCTCTCGACACACCATTGCCAGATTATAGTAGTCAATTTGTCGCATGATACTGATTTAATGCCACCCATGTGCTGGATGTAAGACACCGCCGTTGTGTTATCAATCATTAACCTGACATGCACATGCCGCATATCGGATGCATATGCTTTTAGCCCATAAAAGGCGGCCAGCATCTCCAAATAATTTATGCCAAGTGATTGTAGTAGCGATGCCTCTGAATTAGTCCATCTGCCACCTGTGCTGGATATAGAGTTAGTAGCTCCCCAGCCTAAAGCACTGGCATCCGTTGTAATGGCTATGTTAGGATTGGTGACGGCGATAGGACTGTAACTGTGCCAAATGTTATCCACCCACCACTGAAGTTCTGATTTGGCTTCAGCGGGTAAATCCATGGGTCGGTCATAATGCCCCCTACTTAGACGTAGTGCATGTGTCCTTGCTCTTTGCAGATTTTGATAATGCAAGGGCCCATATTGTGCAGCTGGGAATGCTGCTACTATACTACCAATGACTCTGGCCACATGCCGTATCCTTGGTTGCGGTTTTGCGATTAAGTTGTTACAGGCTTCTGTTAATGTAGCCTTTTTGTCTCTTGGCAGAGTGACAGTCATACGGATAGTGTCAATAGTGAAGCCTAGGTAATCCATGTTAGTTGTTGGCTTCAATATTGATTTATCTGGGTGTAGAACAAATCCCAGTGTTTCAAGGAGTTGTTTAGTAGCTAAAACTCCTGCGACAGCTAGTTCCCTTGTTCTCCCCAATATGAGAACATCATCCAGATAGGCCATGACTAAATGTTTCTGTTCTCTTAATTTTTTCATGGCCACTTTAAGAATTTTAGTAAATAATCTGGGAGCTGTCGTTAAACCATTGGGTAATGCTCTATACTGCCATAGTTGCCCCATCCAGATAAATTTCAGATATCGGAAATGATCCTTATGTATGGGTACTAAATAGTAAGCATCCTTGATGTCTATGCTTGCCATGAAGTATCCCTTGGAGATCAGTTGTCTGGCAGTAACAAATGTCTCCATTTTGAAATGTTGATACTCAACAGACTGATTTAGTGATGTCAAATCAATGATAATACGACATCCACCATCTTTTTTAGTTTTGATAAATATATTCGATACAAATTCCAATGGCTCGTGTCTGGCCCTCTCTATGATGCCCTTGGACACGAGCCTATTTAGTTCAGCTTGTCCTTCCACCTTTTCTGATTCTGAGGGGAGGAATACCCTTTGGGGTATGTGCTGAACTGGCGGTTCTATGCCTGATTTAAATTCAATTTTGTATCCACTGATACTGTTGAGTATAAACTTGTTGCTAGTAAAGGAGCACCAAACATGTTTGAAGAACCTTAAACGCCCTCCTGTTAATACAACACCCTTTGTCTGCGTATGTCGACAGGAACCAGACCCACCTACCTCCATGTTTATTTCTGGGAGCGTTTGCGATGGGTTTGGCCCGAGGGTGTCCTTGTTGGTGCTGTGGTGGGGCGGCGTATCTTCCCACGGCTCCGCCCTGGGCCCCGCTCTAAAAAAGAGCTCTGGGGGTAGTGAGAGGCGGTCACCAGGCTTTCACCAGCTCGGTACCTGCTGGTGGATGCCGAGGCGTGCTGCCAACTGGGTGTCTTCACCCTGCTCGGTCCTGGCGCTGCCCTCATGAGGCCTACAGGTTTGGCCGCCTCTTCCAGTTCCTTGAGCCTTTTTGTCAAGTCGGCCCCGAATAGTAGCGCCTCCTTCTCTGGCGCCGGAGCTTTGCAGAGGCCCGCGTATTTGGGGTTGAGGGCAGGCCTGATGTTTTCACGCCTTAGGTTATTGAGCTCGTATTGTGTGTTACACATTAGTGCCAGCACATCCTGCTGGGGTGTAGAGAGCTCTGCGTTCCCGGTGGACCGAGCAAAGGCGGTAATGGCTGCAGTGTGGAGCTTCAGGATACGCTGCATTTTCAGCTCTTGCGTCCTGATGTGCTGCCCCAGCTGGTTCCATATTTGGCCGTTTACGGTTTTTACCCGCAGCGCCTCGCAGTTTTCCGGCGCTGTGTAAGTGTCGAGGGCCTCCTGAATGACCTTTTCTTGCAATGGCTTATTAGAGAGCCTGTTGATACTGGCCGCCATTCTTGGTGGTAGTATCATTCCGGTCCTCGGGGGCGCCGCATACCTGCTGACTACACCCAGTAGCTCTTCTTCCTCCAGCTCGCCTGGCATGCTTGCGCTGTCGTCCGCCTGCCCTTGTGATAGACCAGCCCAGTCCTGGCCTCCCTTACTGACCTCAAACAAGGAGGGAACAGAAGGGTGTGGCGATGGTTTGGAGGAGGCCATAGCCCGTCCTCCTTGGAGATGCCTTGCCTGCATCTCCTCGTCGAGCATCTGCTCGAGCAGCTGCCTCATGCAGCTTAAGCGGCCGTCTCCCCGTTTCGCCGGTGGAGAGTGTTCCCGTTCCTCCGACGAGTCGGAGGCCACCGGCCGGTCTGTTTTACGGGTTGCTTTTCTCCCTGTGCGGGGCGTCGCAATCGGCGGCACAGGGAGCGGCTCGGCGTCGGGTGTGCGGGAGCGTCCAAACAGCTCCTCAGCCGCTGGTGGCTGCCGCCCAGATATTGACCCCTCCTCGGGTGGAGTTGGGCAGGCAGTCCTCCTTGTTGGTCGCTTACGGCTAGCCATGGCTTTTTCGTCCGTTTAGCGACTCTGTAACACAAAAGACTCACTTACCTGAGGTCTTGTCTTTATGCTGCCGCTGGAGAGCCTGGCTCCAGCTGCTGCCGCTGTTGCGCTGCTGACGTAATGCTGCGCCTGCGCACTGGGTGGGTTCTTCCCGTAGTCACTCACGTGACTCCGAAGTAAAATTGTATATGGAAACTCCTAAACAACGGGGATAACAGCTTTCACCCACACAGTGGATGAGAAGGACATGTCGCAGGACCAACAGGATGCACTGGCACTGCTTTGCAACACACGGCCATAGACAGCACCCTTACGCACCCACCAGTAGAACAAGACTGACTGGTGAAAGCTCGAAGGTCCGGTACACCAAACATGAGTCTTTCTTAGGCCATGGCCCAGACCGGCCTTCTTGGAAGATACGCAAACCTCCAACATCAACCAAACCACAAACCCAGACAACGACGCCTCAACATCAACAAAGGATTTACAAAAATAAGTAAACCTGCCACTGGTAACTATGGAGGTAGGTGGGTCTGGTTCCCTACAAATTGCAGGGAGCACGGAGGTTGGTGGGGGGGAGATTACTCTCCTTTCTGGATGCATGGAGTAGGTTAACTACCGATACTTATATTTAAGCAGTATCCAGGGATATACAATAGAATTATACACAAGTACAGCCCTCCAGTTCAATATATACCGAACCGAATGTTCGTACTTTCCGGTAAAGAAAAATCAGAAGCGCAGGCTGAACTGGAGTGGCCTTAGGCAAAAAGGGTAATTGAAAAATCCCAACACGAACCGCTAGAATTCGTGTCCAATATCTTTACCAAAATCAAAAAAGATGGTGGTTGTCGCATCATTATAGATCTGACCAAATTGAATACATTTGTACAATACATTCATTTTAAAATGGAAACCTTTGTTACTGCTAAACAATTGATTTCCAAAGGTTACTTCATGGCTAGCATCAATAAAACAAAAGAAAATGCTTACTATTCAGTGCCTATATGAGGTGACCACAGATGTTACTTAAAATTCAACTGGATGGGACAGCACTGGCAATATAGAGTGCTGCCAAATGAGTTAACATCAGCCCCCAGGCTGTTCACTAAAATTTTGAAACCAGCCCTAGCGTTTCTACGGAAACGAAAACACATGGTCATGGCATATCTAGATGACATACTTATTGTGGGCAAAAACTTTGGAGTTGGCCAAACAGCCACAAAACAGTTATTTGAAAAACTGGGGTTTATTATCCATCCAGTTAAATCTAAATTAACGCCTTCCACTACTATGGACTATTTGGGGTTCACCATTGACTCAGTTCACATGTCGGTGACTTTGCCAAAGGGAAAGGCTATAGACTTAATAGAGGCTTGTAATAACCTCATTGACATCAGTAACCGTCCATCAGATTGGTAGCAAAAGTAATTGGCAAAATGGTGGCTGCTTTTCCAGCCACACAATTTGGACCTTTACATTACCAAAATTTACAGAGAGCAAAAATACAAGCACTCAAAATCAATGCTGGTCATTTTGACAGACCAATGAAGCTACCAATCAAAGCTATAATGGAACTAAAATGGTGAATAGATAACATTTGGCTTTGTTTCAGTCCAATCATTATAAGCAACCCTTCTATGTGCTACAAACTGATGCCAGTGCACTTGGTTGGGGTGCCACCAATTCCATCTCCAGCTGTGAAGGTAGATGGACTGCTCAGGAGGCATCATTATTACTAACACTGGGCATAAACTACATGGAAATGTTGGGTGCATTCTATGGCCTAAAGTCATATTGTACTGGGTCATATCACCAGCATGTTAGACTACAGATTGACAATACCACCATGGTAGAATATATCAACCACATGGGTGGAAACAAATCGACATCATGTGACAATCTGGCTAATACAATTTGGCAGTGGTGTATCCAGAGAGATATTTGGATATCAGCTACTTACCTACCAGGTAAACTAAATTTAGTGGCTACACCAGGTCACGCAAATTTAATGAAAACACCGAATGGATGTTGAATAAAAAGTATTTGCTGATATTACAGCACGATATGGAACACCAGATATTGATCTATTCGCATCCAGGCTTAATCACCAGTTATCAAATTATGTTTCATGGGAACCAGACCCTGGGGCAGCGGCGACAGATGCATTTTCGCTGCATTGGGGGGAAATTGTTTATTTATGCATTCCCTCCTTTCTGCCTCATCAGTCGGGTGTTAAGGAAAATACAGCAGGAATCTGCGTCTGGTATTTTGGTAGTACCCGATTGGCCTATTCAACCATGGTTCCCAGTGATAATGAACATGGTATTAGAACCATGTATCACCATCCCGAATAGACCAGACTTGTTGGTTCATCCCGTAACAAGGGATAGCCACCCATGCCATAACGATTTGAATTTATTAATTTGTAGAGTTTAAAAATACCTCTACTACAGCTGGGACTGACGGACAGAACAGTGAACATGATTTCGGCGGCCCAAAGTAAGTCCACCAAAAAACAGTATCTGGTCTATATCGGGAATTGGGAGATGTATTGTAACAAAAACAGCATCTCCTAGAGATATGAACATCCCGTCTGTTCTGGAATACCTGGCAGGCCTCCATTATGATGAGTGGCTCAGTTATAGTGCCATCAACTGTGCCAGAAGTGCCTTATCGACTTATCTATGGCAAGGAACAGAGCATAACTCTGTTGGAACTCACCCACTGGTAACAAAACTTATGAGGGGAATTTTTAATACCAATCCCCCAAGAACCAGGCACTCCCAAATATGGGATGTGAGTATTGTCCTGAAGATGCTCAGGAATTGATCTCTAGCAACAGCTCTGTCCCTACATAGACTGACATTAAAAACAGTCATGTTAATGGCATTGGTCATGGCACAAAGGGTACAGTCATTACATAAATTAAGACTGGACAACATGACTTCTTCATCTGTTTCATATTTATGCACTTTTAGTCAGCCATAAGCAACCACACAAAAAAGTATCGGTCCAGACCATCTCAAGATGGCTGAAACAGGTTCGAACACAGGCTGGGGTGGATACTAATATTTTAAATCTCATTCCACCAGGGCTGCAGCTACATCGGCAGCTATGCAGTTTGATGTACCAATGGACCAAATCCTCAAGGCAGCAGGATGGTCAGGGGAAAAAACATTCCAACTATTTTATCATAAACCAGTCATTAAACCTGGAACATTTGCAGAAACAATTTAAGTTCTGTAATTTAATTACCCCGTAAATAGGGGTTATAATTTGTGTTAATCAATTCATGGATTTCAATGTCGGATTCATGACTAAAATATGTTGACACAATTCCTCCTACAGTCATTAAGGCAGATTTGATGCATGGACTCGTTTCCACGGCATGAAATCACAGAGCTTTGAAATCTTCACGTAGTCACTCACGTGACTCCGAAGTAAAATAGTAAGATTAAACGAGAACTTACCAGTTTGAAGTTTGATCGTTATTTTATGAGGAGTGCGTTGAGGGAATACGTGCCCTGCGCTCCCACCCATGATCATATACTCAACTGGTATTTCTTTCTCTAATCTTATTATGTTTAAGTCATTACAGTTATCTGTGATTTCACACCGCTACTTTGAAGAATGACACGCATGCGTCCTGGTGGGGTTCTTCACGTATTCCCTCAATGTACTCCTCATAAAATAATGATCAAACTTCGAACTGGTAAGTTCTCGTTTAATCTTACTATTTATTTCTCATGCTCGCATGGCTATGATATGTGGTGCTGGGGAAAGTTTCTGATGCTGCTGGAGAGTGTCTGGGTCCCTAAACTTAGGCATCAGGAAAGTTACCACCAACTATGGTCACACCAAATGTTTGACCCAGCACCATGGCACATAATTGAAGTAGAGAAGCAAAGAGGGATGTAAGCTCACCTGACCCAGGCTGGGTGATGTATGTTGTACTCTCTGCTCCTAATGCACAGCTCCCCACTGTCTCATCTCTGTATGCCTGCTGCAACCACTGGAATAGTTGCTCATGCCACCTGCCCCTGCCCCTACAACAATATCCTCGTACCAAGGCTGGACCTTTGTAGGTCAGGACAGTCAGGATCAAAGTGTGGTTGTCTTTATGTCATCTGATGCATTGGTAGCTCCCATACCTTAACCCAAGGGATCTCAATGCAGATTATAAGAATGCCTTGCAAGGTTGTTTATCTCTGCTACTGGCACATTTCCCTCAGTTTAATTGCAATGTTACTGCCAGCACCCTGCATAGTTAATGGGCTCTTGTCTAGGACAAACCACTTTTAGCACGCTATTTGAAGACAGTATAAAAAGCCAACATGCATTGTGATCTGTGTGGGTGTATAAAGTTACTGCAAATATGCAAGTGAATATATCACAAAGTAAACTTATACTGAGTAAGCTAGTCAAGGCAAGTGCTCCATGTAAGGGTGAGCTGTTTTGGCTGTGGCACCGTACTGCCACCTTCAGAACTCCTTCTCCACCCATGAGCTCCTTGCTGAGCTCACTGCTCCTGCTCCCACTGATGTCTCTCCCCTTGCTGCTGCATGCACTGCGCCCTCTGCTCCTGTTCTTGCTGTTTCTGCACCCGCTGCCATCTCCATTGTGCCCTCTGATCTCCCTGCCATCCTCAGTGTGTGGTGACCTGTTCTTATTTCACTTCCACTGCCCCAGAAAGTAATTGGAGCTTAGCCCTTGCTAATCAGAATCAGTCTTACTGCCAAATGTCAATGACTTATTCCAAATGATGGAGAGTGAGAGAGGCTAAGTTCATAACTTGTTGGGAGCTGAAGCTTGAGGGGGGATGCAGACTGGTTCTGTATAGCCGTGGTGGGCAGGGGAGCCACTTGAAAACACTGCCTCTCTGCCCTCTTCAACCACTCAAACTCTGGAGCCTACTGCTAATAAGATCATGGCTGATCCAATCTTGGTCTCAGCACAATTTTTTTTGCTTTCTCACAACTCCTTTGTCGCTCAAGTATCTGTCAATATCTACCATGAATGTATTCAGCGATACCATTTCCACAGTTTTCCTGGGTAGAGAATTCGAAAGGTTCATGAGAGAATACATTTTTCCGCATCTCTGTCTGAAATGGGTGACCCACTTATTCTAATGGCATGCTCCCTTGTTCTAGGCAGCCGCATTAGAGGAAACATTCAATATCCACCTTGTAAATCCCCCTTCAGAAATTCAGGCAACAGGCAAAGTGGTCAGATTCTCCCCTGCTGTAGATGATCAGTACTTACACTAGTCAGCCCAGTTCTGAATACTGTTCAGTCCTTGCTGCAGGCAGCCAGCTGAAAGTTGATAACTGATAATAGCGGAGAGTGGAATAGTAAAGAAAGCCTTGTCATGTTGTTACTTAGGCTGGATCACACAATAGGAAGCTGTTTGAATGCAACAAAAGATTTGAGAGAAAAGCTATCCATGGGAAGTGTGTTGGCTGTCCTACTTCAGCCCAAACCCTTTTAGTATCCAAGAGCAATTAGTTTAAAGAAGGATGGGAGAAATGCTCGCTGTTAATTTTCATTGCAGACCTCCTGACTGTGATAAATGCCTTTGCAACTCACAACCAGTATCCCTCGTAAAGCTGTTCAATGTCCTCATAAGCTTTCATGGGGAAAAACAGCTTTTTTACCAATTGTATCTGAATCATGAGTTATGTTATGTAATGTCGCAGTAGAGCAGAACACAGTTTGTTGGACACCAGATCAAAGATAATTTAATGAAAACAAAACTGGATTTAAAGCAGTACTAAACCCCCCAAATGATCTTGATGGAAAAGTTAAATTACTTTAAATGACATTAAAGCAGGAAATATTCATAAAAGCAAAGTCCCTGCTGAGTACATAGCGAAAACAGTTTTCCAAAATCTTGGATAGAGTAGGCCATGATTGATCTGAGAATGCACGAATTTACAAACTATTCAGCATAGACGAGATTATTGCAGGATTTAACATACATACATTTTCTAGCACTGCTTCTTCGTTTGGGCCAAGTATCAAGGCTTTTTTTCTCTACTCATTTGTTGGAGTATTGAGGCCAAAAGAGGCCCTCCGGCCATGCAGTGAGATTGGAAACTTCTTGGGTACTCCAAATAGCATGTGGATGCAGAATACAACACAACATATTTAGGGTAGACACAAAGTGCTGGAGTAACTCAGTGGGACAGGCAGCATCTCTGGAGAGAAGGAATGGGTGATGTTTCGGGTCGAGACCCTTCTTCAGACTAAGAGTTCAGCAACATTTTTAAGAACAGGTTTCCACTGCATTCTTTTGAAGTAGTCACAGAGACCCAGCTTTGAACCTAACCTCAGGTGCCGTCTGCGTGGAGTTTGCATGTTGTCCCTGTGATTGTATGAGTTTCCTCCGGGTGCTTCGGTTTCCTCCCACATTGCAAATATGTGAGGATTTGTTGATTAATTGACTTCTGTAAATTGTTCCTAATCTGTAAGGAACTGTATGCGTAAGTGGGATAACATAGAGCTAGTGTGAAGAGGTGATCGGTGGGTTGGCATGGACTCGGTGGGCCAAGGGATCTGTTTCCATGCTGCATAAAAAAAAGTACATTTCACTTGAAATCAGCCTAATGGAAATTCCATCAGACATGGATTGCAGGATTGTTAACCCTTTTCCACTAGATTGGAGAATCTCATATTAAAAACCGGCTCTTTCCACAGACTGGCCAAATCCCCAGGATGCATTCATCACCATTGTGAGTTCTGCTAATTCTGCAATTTTGTGAGCTTTTGAGTAGGAGTCTAAAAATATATAGTTTCTTTCAGTTTCAAACTCACAGTCAAGCTTTAAAAGATTTAAAATATTTTACTTCAATTTACTCAGAATGGGACCATGTTTACATTATTGGCAGAAGGAAATTTTGATTATTTAAAGTCAACTTTCACAGAGGTGGTGGGCCAGACAGGTTGAAGCAGTTGGATCCTAACTTTAGTCAGTGTTTTGTACACAACCATTAACTAAAGGCCAACACATCGCACCTCTGATACCATGGCAAAATTTACCATATTTGAATGGGATTGTTAAAACTGAGTAAAGGGTAATTTACAGGTTTATGTACTTTATTTCACTTTAACATTTTAAATTTCTGATACAAGGCATTTATAATTAAAACTTAAAAAAAAAATTTAAATCCATTTGAACAGTTTTGGATGTTTCTAAATAATAGACATTTACGAAGAGTTCGAAAGCATTTTGGGGGAGGTGAGAGGGACTTGGACCAAAGACCTCATCATTGTTTGTAGTCATCTTCCCCTCACGAGGCAATGCTTGTGTATGGAGGGTCAATTCAGCCAGTCACCCCCATGAGGATCAGGTTAGTTAATGCAAATTAGGCAGCAATACAGTGGATGAATTTGAGCTCCAGGCTAAAATGCAGCTGAACAAAAAAATGCCTTTAAAAGGCTGCCTGGTTTTGCTAACTTAGGGAAGATTTTGTATTTGGCAAATTTCAAATGTGTTGCAGTGGGAACATGAACTAAAAACAGCCTCCAGAAAACAAATACAACTTTGAGTGCAATTTTCCCAGATAACCTCCACACTCAAAATGAAAACTCAAGGTCATATATTGTGTATCAATATATGATTGTACTTAATGTATATCAATGAATTTGCCAGATTGTTCTTCCGTGCAATTTTGCATTCCAATTGACATGTTTCAATGTTAACTTCCCACGAAGGATTTCAAGGGTGGATCTGAGAAGATCACCTTTTCTTAACTCAGAGAGTACAATGAGTTAATGCCTGGCTTTCATACTGTTATGGCTCTTGGCTCAACAATGGTCATGGCCAATCAAGCTTCTCTTAGTAATTCACTTTCTCTTTGAGAAAACACTCTATAACACATTACAGAGGGACTATCTGGTTACATGACCTAAGTTGGCACTAGGCATTGTGGTAATGCAGCTCTCTCACAGCAGCCACTGAAACCTGGTTCCCATGATACAATGTGCCATTTGGACGTGATCACTGAAACCCAGTATCTGGACAGCTCAATTTCAAAAGATCAGCATTACTGTTTAATTGAATGATATAAGATGGTATTTTTATGATTGACATTCTAGAACACTGCTTGGATATGAACCAACAAGGTTCAAAATACTGGGAAAATTAAAATAAAATACCAGGTTTTGCATTGTCTTCTTTGATGACAATTCTTTCTAAATATGAGAAAGCTTCTTGGGATTACAAATGGGCACAGCCTTACTCTGTACTAAGCTTAGATTTTTTATTAAATTTAAGAGTAATATAAAGCTTTTGGATTTGACATTTAAAATGATGGGACATCTTGGCTTTTTTGTCACGAGGTGTTGCTGGAAGAAGGTGGCTAAAACGTTTATATAACTGTGCACTATCGAATATTTTATTTCTCTGACAGCTTTGTGAAAGCTTTTCAAGTTATATGGAATTCACCCGGCTATATTTTCACATTGTATGTGAACAAGAAAGGCTTTCGTTTGTGGCATGCCTCAAAATTTCTTCCAAATGTGTCGAAGAATTTTATACAGAATAAATTACAATGAAATGAAACAGCGTGACTGCTGTTTACAGATACAAAGTAATGAATAATTATACTTTCATGAGAACTACTGATATTGAACAAATAGATCTAAGCCCATTGAGATATTTCATATTAATTTAATTTGGGATTCAGAATAAAATAATCCACTATCTTTGTTCCACTACATATGTAGACAGTTCATGGAAACATTTATATGACAACATTGATTCCAAAGCACTTATGGCCTGTTCTAATATAGGCATGAACATCAGCAAATTTCTGCACACTAAGATCCTGTAGGTAGTAGGGAAATTCTTGAGTAGTTAGCTGTTCTTCATGATGTTTATTTTCCCACAGATGCAGCCTGATCATTTTCTGTTGTTATTTTAGATTCACAAAATTTACAGTTACAAATAACATCAAAAGAGGCTAAAGCCAGTATCAATGTTTTGAGTATCAATACAGCTTTTTTGTAATGCATCCCTTTTGTTGCCCAACCCTGACCAAATTTGCAGGTCGTGCTTAGTTATATTAAAATACTAATTTTAATAAATACTTGAATTCATAATTAGTCAATATGTTCAGAGCATATGACCAGTGAGCGAAGGCATGGACATTCATGATGGCATCATTGTTACCCATTCTGATGTGATCAGTTAATTTTCCTTAATTTGTTCTAACTTTCTAGGTATGTAACAATACTTACCTTCAGCGGCGCTGCAGTTGTGCCAACTGGCCGTGTGCGCGCCTTTGAGGGGGGGGGTATTAAAATGCCGTTTTCACCTGCCTGTCGGAGTTGATCTTTCTCAGGCTGTTAAGCTGCTGAAGAATAATCGATCCGACTTGCGTTCTCGGAAGTTTTTAAAAAGAATCGCGGGACAATTTAATCCCTGGAGTAAAGTAAAAAAGCTACTTCTAATGCCGTAAACGCCGACAACGGGACGGATCTCACGTAGGGGACAAAACATAAGGTAGGTCGTTTATTTTACATATAAACTTGCTTCTTAGGATGACTTTAATCCAAATTTAATTGGCGAAAATGTGATTATGGCCCCATACGAACCGGCAGTGTTTTTCCTGCCGATATGGGGTTCAAATTCACCGCAAACCGCAACGTTCCAAACGATCGCGTTCCACAAAATCTCACTCGCAAGATGATTTAAATGCCCATTAATTTATGGGAATTAAACACTAAATACCTTCCATTTGGTCTATAAATTCATGACAATGAGATTTAAAAATCATGTTATATTGTGAATTCTTGTGTGAATGTTATTTGGACACTTAGGCTATTTAAAAATGTTAACCTTTTCTTAAGAAATGGATAGATGTTTAGATCTAGTAATTGAATTTTGTAATTAGCTCCAATTAGGTAACTAACTAATTATATGCTTTAATTTCAGGTCATCCAAGTAAGATTGTTTTATATTTGTTTCAGAATGCTTCAATCTAAAATAACTGAACATTTCATTCAGTTCTCTTAATTTTTAAGAAAGTTTTGGGCTTTTTACTGTTCTCGATCACAGCTTGTGAGTTAAGTCAATGGAAAAGCAATAGGGAACAAGATGCTAATTTCAGAGTATATAAATGACCATAACTTTTTTAATACTGAAGATATGAAAGTGAATTAGGTGTCAAATTATCCGATGGGATAAATTACAGACTTGATTTTTAAAATCTCAAAATTTTGTAACATTGCTAAACTTTCCCACTGAGTGAACTGATCAAAATGCCATGACACTTGAACAAATGGCTGGAAAATATTGCAAATTAAACCAAGCATTCAAAATGGAGATAGTATGAAGCACTCACAAGTGAAGTACAAAGTAATGCCCTTTTCCTTCTCCCTCCCCTAATTCATTTGCATTTGCTTAGCTAGTGTGTGCACTATGATTAGTGTGTTGCATGAATCTGCTGTCAGAAGCAGACTTCATTTCCAGCACTTATTATCACACATCAATCAGAAGCAGATGCTTTGCTTAACTTGAGGCACAGCAGTAAACAGAGCAATTCCTACTGCTGAAATCAACTAACTCACCCCACACACATCTAATTTATCATGGTTCAGAACCAAACTTGTACAGGAAATAGATTGGGAACCTTATGTCATCATGTCATAATAACCTGGCCGTTAACATCACCAAGACAATAGAGTTGGTTGTTGGCCTAAGCAAGTGGGGAGTGGGGGAGAACATAGCCCTGTCGTCATCAAGGGTGCTGCTGTGGGGGTGGTCAAACACTTCAAGTTCCCAGGCATCCATATCACCAAGAACGTAATCTGGTACTTTCACACCAATACGGTGATCAAGAAAACGGATCAGCTATTTTCTCTGTTATGCATTTGAGAAGGTTTGGCATGTCCATGAAGATACTCTAGAATGTCTTCAGATGTAGTATGGAAAGTATTCTGGCATAGCAATTACCTTGTTCTTGATTGTCTGAATCTGCAGATAGTGGTGCACACAAACCAGTTCATCACAGGCTTGTCACTTTCTTCCACCAGTCCATCTTTGCAGAGCATTGCGTCAGGAAGGATGGAAGTATCATCAAGCATGCCTGTCACCCTGGATATTCTTTTTCCTTTATTCTATCATCTGGGAGAAGATATAGGAGCTTGAAAGCCCAGTCTTAATAACAGCTCCTTCCCCATGACTATCACTCGCTTTTCACACACAGATCACTGAGGTGCTGCCATATACTCTTACTCTATCCCATTTGATTCATCCATTATTGCATTTTAGTATTTTATGACACTATTTCAAGTTGCACTACAATCATTGCACCATTCTGCTGTTGTTGTAATTATTGTTGTAACTATCATTGCCCTGTGTAGACACACTGAGATGCAAGGAACTGGAATCTTAAGCAAAAAACAAAGTGTGGGAGGACTAAACGGGTCAGGCACCACCTGTGGAGGGAGTAAAGAGGTGACATTTCAGGCTGGGGCACTTTTTCTGACTGTGCGCTCCTTCCATAGGTATTTTCGGACCCACTGAGTTGCTCCAGCACTTTATTATTTGTTATTATTATTACTTGATGCATACTGTTTACCCTAGGAGCATCATGTAAGCAAGGAATGTTATTGCATCCTGGTATATATGACAAGAAATTAAACTAACAAAATGAATTATTGGATGGAGAGAAATTGTCAATTAGGAAAGCACTGCTCCAATACAACATCGATGCAAGAATACTCCCATGGTGGGATATTTAAGATTTAAGTGACACTGAGAATGTATTGTTATTTTGTGCTGAATCACATGAGTTTTCATTATTCCTAGTTTCTGATCTTCTTTCTATTAAAACAATGTTTTATAGCATCACATTATCAAGAGCTAAATGTGCCTAAAAGCATTTTGCAAGTGTACATTTGCCTAGTTTCAGGTCTTTCATCAGGAACTAATAAGAACATCTTACATTTATATGTAACTCAGAATAATGCTCTAAAAAATGGAAACAAAGCCAGAAAGAAAATAGACATTAGGAGTTAAGTTTGAAGAATTGGTCAGAATGAGCATTTAAGGAAGATCCGAGAAAGGAAAAAATGGAGAGAGGTGGAGCTGTTGAGGAGGTGAGATTCAGAAGCTGGGGCGAGTCAGCTGAAGGCATGGTCGTTCATGGTAGTGTATGGAGACTGGAATGCACATGTCGATGGAGTTGGGGGGAAAGGAAGTTTGAGGAAGACTGAAGAGTGGAGATGATAAAGCCAAGGGAGGAGAGAGGCTGTTTTCAATA
This sequence comes from Leucoraja erinaceus, assembly GCF_028641065.1. Classification (NCBI taxonomy): domain Eukaryota; kingdom Metazoa; phylum Chordata; class Chondrichthyes; order Rajiformes; family Rajidae; genus Leucoraja; species Leucoraja erinaceus. The sequence goes on from NC_073386.1 coordinate 23,797,203, forward strand.
CAAAAATGACTGTTTTTAATTAGGGGCATTGGGCATCAGATGTACTTGGGATGGGAGTAAAGGTCTTCGTGTGAAATGGTTGTGGATGAGTCAAAGTTTACACATTGGAAGAAGGAAGGCTCGTCAGAAAAATATCAGATGAACATTTACATTAAATACTCCACTATAACCTCTCTGTGTTTGCCTTGTTACACTGGCCCCAGGAAAGGTCAACACAAATCCAAGAAGTAACATCTTATCTTCCATCTAGATACTGATCAACAACAATTCCGTATCCGTCAGAACTGGCTGATTCTGGCGTAGGAACACTATTGGAGCTTGCCAATGGGACGGTGGTTATGGGAGGATGGGCAGGATTCATGGTCTGGGCTAGTAATCACCTGAAGGTTAGTGAGGAAGCTAGTGATCACCTAAAGTTTCCAGAGGAAACCGGAGAACCTGGAGAAAACCCACATGATCACAGGGAGAACGTACAAACTCCGTACAGACAGCACTTATAGTCTGGATCGAACCCAGATCCCTGTCACTGTAAGATAGCAACTCTACCACTGTGCCACGTAAAGTTTCAAAAGCATAGTTGAGAACTATAGGAGCAAATATGTCTAAGGGTCAGACCTATATGTTTAGGTCGAGACCCATTATATGTTTCTAGATTTTAAACATGGACTCTTGTTTCTCTTTCCACAGATGCTGCCTGACCTGCAGAGTATTTCCAGCTTTTCTGTTTTTATTTCAGATTGCCACCATCTGCATTTTCGTTTTGTTTTTCATGACATTCTCAAATTGAAATTTAATCCCTATTGAGAATTAATGCAAAGATAGAAAGTGCTGGAGACACTCCAAAGGTCAGGCACTAGAGAAAAAGAGTCAATGTTTCAGGTCAATGACCTTTCGACAGAACTGATTTCTTGATCTGAAACACTAACCCTATCACTCATGGGTGTCGTTCTACAATATCTCCAGTATTTTCTGGAGGTTTTTTCGGATTTTTGGAATTTACAATTCTTGAGCTTTTTTTTTTCTCCACACCTTTCCTTGACCAGAAAACAAAGTTGTTGTGACTTGTCAACTAACTGCAAATGCACCGGTTTATAATGCCTATAGTCTGCTACTGCAAGGGGCAGTGGATACACCTCATAATATTGCACAAGGCAGTTCCCAGAGCATGGAACTGCCAGTTTGTTAAAAAAATGGCAGTAATATAAAGAAACCTTAATATACGGAGTTGTATACTGTGCTGAGAATTTGGACTGTCTAAATCTATTTAATTTACAGTTCATAACACCAGCAGTCGGAGGATACTTTCCCCTATTAATCTGGATTAAATTTGTAGCCAGACCCTGAGGAGAAAGAACAGTTGTATCCTACTGATCCCCATTAAAACTGATTTTATAAAATAATTCAGCCTTCATAAATGGACTGGAGAAATGTGCAAATCCAGAGAGATCAGCCCATGTGGTAAACCCATGAGACTTTGGTATGGATGAAGATGCACAAAAAATATGCATTGGTAATATTTCTGCTGACTTGCTTACTGAACTATTCTTGTCAACAGCTTGATATATTGATCTAAGGATCATGGTGCATATTTAATCCATGTCAATTGAGTGCAATACAGACTGCTCTCTAGCTAATGTTCACAACTAACATTAGCTGGAGAGCAGCAGCGCAGTTAGTTCAATTGTGGTGCAGGCTCGAAGGGCCAAATGGCCTCCTCCTGCACCTATTTTCTATGTAACTGCCAGGGAAAACTGCTCTGTTCATTGGCTGCAGACATGAAAGTGGGGCTAATATTGTAGGTGGGTAATAGCAGTTGCAGATGCCCTCACAGCTGAAGCTGGTCTGTATCTCTCTTTGCCAATAAGCCAATTTGGCACCAAGCATTGCACAGAGGTTGAAATCCATTCTCTCCAGCACGGCAGGTAATTCCAATCACACACTCCTAGTTCATGGCCTGAAACACCGCCTTTCCATGTTCTCCGGAGATGCTGCCTGACATGCTGAGTTACTCTCCACAAAGTGCTGGAGTAACTCGGTAGCGCAGGCAGCATCTCTGGAGAACATGGATAGGTGACGTTTCGGGACAAGGCCCACCTTCAGACTGACAGACTGAGTCTGAAGAAAGGTCTGTCCCAAAATGTCACCTATTCATGGTGGTGTGGTGACCATACACCTAAGTTTAAATTCATTTTGCCAATTGTTAACTTGGATCATGCAAATTGTTGACTCATATATGGGTCAATGATGTTTTCAATGGTCTGCTTCACTGAGGGTCACTGTAAATATATACCGTGCTAGGTCAATCGGATACTATTGTGACTGTCTTTCACATCTTAAGTAGAGGACCTTTGGTAACAAGTATTACTGCTTAGTTTTTCCAGAAATTGGTATATTTCCTCAATTGTACTCCCAGATCCTGCCCTTTTGTTAATGTGTTCCGTTGCTATACGTGAAATACCAAGACCAGATGTCTTCTGGCTGCCTCAGCAAATCTCAGAGCTGTGGGAAAGTGCTTTTGAGTAATACCCCAAAGCACATAAGCTTGACATGTTCAGACTTTGTCAGTGCTTTATTTTACTTGTGCTGATTACCATCAACTCTGCAGCACAAAAGGCTGGAGGATTTCATTCCTCCTCTGGCTGCATGCCCACACTCTTCTGGTTTAAAACTGGATGACGGATCTAATTTCAGCTCAAAGTGAGTGGATGACAGAATCCACAATAGGTTTAGCCTCATTTCACACACTCTTGCTCTTGCCTCTCGCTGTCCCTCCAAATGCATGACGGTGCTCCCCTTGTCCTCCCTCCTCACCATGCACCTACCTCGAACACGCCAGTCTCTGGCATTTCTCCATCTTCAACACGGTGCCAGCACCAGATACATCGCCTCACTTCGACATATCCAAGTTGATTCCACAATCCACCCCAACACTTCCCATGGGAGTGTTGATCTGATTTGTCCTTTTTCCTGGCTCTCTTCCCCAGCACTCTCTCCAGATGAAACACCCATTTCATTGTGCCTCTGCAATTTAGTGTGCTTTAGTCACTGTTTTGTAGGTGGCTCTCTTCTGCAATGAGTAGATTAATTGGACATTGGAGAACTCTCTTGTGAACTGCTTCCTTTCAGACTGAAATCATTATATAAAGCCTGCAGGCACCATTCTTCTTCATTCTCCACTGACCCACAATCGAATTCTGCACAATGTTCCCTATCTCCTACACTTTTCCAAAGAAACTCAGTGGAAGTTCCAGAAACAGTACCTCATCTTCCAATCTGCAACACTACAAGCATCCAGACTCAACAAAGAGATAACAAAAATATCAGATTATGAGCACGATAACTGGTAGACCGGGATGAGCATCAACAATTCTTGCTTGGCCACACCTAACTGCGCCAGATTTGGTGGCCCAATGACACTGACCCTCTGCCCCCTTTGGTCTGGCAGCAAGATAACAACTGGTGGTGTGTGTCCAAGAGCAGAGGCCTCTGCTCCAGATAGCCCCTGGCAGAAGGCATAGCTGTGCCACCTGACAATTCTGTCACCATCTTTTTTAATTAAACGACATTCAGAGAAATTTGAACCAATTACTGTAAGTAATTTTAAAAAAATCATATTTTAAAATTTAAAAAGACACATAAGTGCTTAGAGGTAATTTAAAAACATCAAAGATAAATGAAAGGAAGCACTTTAATTTACATCTACTGATCAGAATGTCTAAAATCCACTTTGAAATCAATGGGGTCTGAGATCTTGTGCCCGGTTTAATCTGGTACAGGATCTGAGTGATCCCAGGTTAACTTGGTGACAGAGTGTCGCAAGGCCTTTGGCCTCAGGCTCTGCCTGTAGCTCGAAGACTGCCTGGAGTTTAAATTACTGAGTGCCAGGATAATTTGGGCCAATGCTTCTGCTGCTGCTCTGTACCCATCCAGACCAACTTGTCCCATTACCACCATGCTTTGCCTTTCACTATCATCCATTTTCCTACTTCATTTCCTGAACACTTCATTTTTTGACACACCCATTCACTGTCCTTCTCTGTCCATGTTTGCGCTCCCTCTCACACCTCTCTCCATCCTTTCCCTGCTTCTGAACATATTTCAAAGATCTTAATCTTCACTTGTCCACTTTTGATAAATGGTCATTAACCTGATACAGTAACAGTTTGTCATCTCTCCATTCCTGCCTGATCTGTTTAGTTTAGTTTAGTTTATTATTAATGTCACACGTACCAAGGTAATGTGAAAAGCTTTTTTCCTCTTGCATGCTATCGTCAGCGAAAAGACTATACTATACTTCTAAGGTTTTATGCTTATATTTCATTTTCCATTCAACATATTAAAATATGTTGCCATTCAACATATTAAATATTTTATTCTTCACATATACTGTACCTTTAAATTTCAAAGCACATTTCAGGGTCATTGTCTATGAAATCCCTATCCATATAAGTAAATTCGTGAAAATTTTGAATTCAAGGTACCTTTGTGCATTAAGGCTGAATCTTTCATTGTATCCTTGGCTGGGTACAACACAGGATAGAAACATGGGAACTGGGGTGGTTGTAACTTGAATTCTGATTTTTGTTTTGTTATTGGCAGACAATAATTACTGTTTATTAATATTTAATGCATTCTGGGGAACTGAAATGAATGAGTTTCTGTTTCTGTAAATGGAAGTCTTCTGGAATTTGATATTGATTTGGAATAATCTCAAAAGCCTAGTAAAACCCACTAGTCAAGCCTAGTCATGAGAGAGTTAGATCTGGCTCTTAGGGCTAAAGAAATCAAGGGATATGGGGGAAAAAACAGGAACGGGGTACTGATTTTAGATGATCAGCCGTGTTATATTGGGTGGAGTGCTGGCTCGAAGGGCCGAATGGCTTACTCATACACATATTTTTCTATGTTTCTATGTTTCTAAAACCTAAACTGTCTGATCCAAACAAGAATCAGAAGGACGGTAATGCCATTGTGTAGACCAGCTAGATAGAGCCGGGATGATGATCTGTCAGGCTAAAGGGCAGGTTGAGAGATTATTAGGGCAGGGAGGTGAGTGGTTTCTTGCACTGGGATTGGATTGAATGCAAACTGAACATTTGTGATTTTGTAACTGGGGTGGGAAGGGCTTGGAATGCCAGAGCCCAATTTTCTAATCATAATACTGAAGAATGACATTACTTGTTTATGCTTTGTCGGTAGTCATAAAAGGTTTAATTTGTAATCAAGCTTAGTTCCAACGTGCTATAAAAGGGCTTCAATAAAACCAGTGCCCAAGAAGAGTGAGGGGACATGCCTCAAGGACTACTAACTGGTGGAACAAACATCTGTGGTGATGAAGTGCTTTGACAGGTTGGTTATGGCCCATATCAACTCTTACCTCAACAAGAACCTGGACCCAGAACAATTTGCCTACCACCACAACAAGTCAACAGTGGATGCGATATTGTTAGCTTTATGCTCTGCATTGGACAACTTGGACAATAAAACCACATATACATCAGGTTGTTGTTCACAGGCTACAGCTCGGCGTTCAACACAATCATCCCCTTCAAACACGTTACCAAGTACATAGAACTGGGTCTCTGCACATCCCTCTGTAACTGGATCCTTGATCAACAGATCATAATCTGTGCGATTGGCAGCAGTTCAGTTTAGTTTTGTTTATTGTCATGTGTACCGAGATACTGTCAAAAGCTTTTGTGGCATGCTATTCAGTCAGTGGAAAGACAATACATGGTTACAATCGAGCTATTTACAGCATATAAATACATGATAAGAGAATAATGTTTAGTGCAAGTTAAACCCAGCAAAGTCCGATCGTGGATAGTCCGAAGGTCACCCATGAGGTAGTTAGTAGTTCAGGACTGCTCTCTGGTTGTGGTAGGATGATGCAGTTGCCTGATAACAGCTGGGAAGAAACTGTCCCTGAATCTGGAGGTGTGCATTTTCACACCTATACCGTTTGCCTGATGGGAGAGGGGAGAAGAGGGAGTGGCCATGGTGCGACTCGTTCTTGTTCAATTCACTGCAGTTCCTGCTCAATAATCATCAACAGAGAAGCACCAAGGCTGCGTGCTCAGTATTATTTTGCACACTTTGCACTATTATTGTTTGGTTTATTATATACTGAACTTCTTTTTGTTGTTTATTATGGTGTTTATAAAGTACTATATTTACACACTGTCGCATGTCGAATTTCCGTTTTGGGACATATGACAATAAAACACTCCTGATGTTTGACTCGAAATACTGTTTGTACGGCAATATTCATGTACTTGTCTCAGCTACACCAAATTCCAATAGGTATTTGCAAAATTGGAAAATGCAACGAGGGTCCGTAGGGAAATGGGAGGAAACATAGGGCACAACATTTAATTTAATTTTTAAACATCCTCACACTCCCACCATTGCCCTTTCACCAGACCCAATATAATCTTAATCAAATCACCTGCAGTTAAATTTTACAGTTTAAAACTCTGGCATCAATGTTTATAAGCAGCAAGGGGGATGCCAATTATTGAGAAAAGTTATGGTTTGCCGTCATACTAAGTAATTAAATATCAACAGCACCTTAAATGTAGAGACACAAATACAGAGTAAATGCCTTATCAAATGTAATTCATTCAGGGAGCAGATGAGACACTTTAGCATGATAGAGTGCTGTGTTGAACTTGTCTTTTGCAGTGTGCTCTGAAGCTCTGTCACACTCCAATGAGTGCTTAGGCGCGTCACTGGGTGCATCATTCATTCCAATAACCCAACTCCTTCTGAAATTTGATTAGATAAAGTAATCAGCTTTGTGGAAAAGATGAGAGGAGGGAGAATGTAAAACACATTTTTGGGCATTATTTATAGTGCTACTTCAAAAAAGTCTTACATTTTAGAAGAGGTTACTTGGAGGATGGTGGCAACAGCTAACAAGCAGTTTGTACTTGTACACGCTGGTAACTACAATACCTAACAGAACATGGCTAAGTGTTCTAACAGAAGTTCAACTTGTACTCAGTAGTGACGTTTGCTGCATAATGACCCTGCTCCCTTCTCTTTAGAGCTGGCTGTTCTCTGCTTGACAGAATGTACAGTGAGTTTAGCTTCATCACTCCTAGGGCTTGAACTCTTTATGGACTCCAGCTTTCTCTGCCCTCATTGAAGAGCTGATCCAAAAGTTGGAGAAGTCTGAATATTTTCCTCCAAGTCAGATCAATTGAAGTCTTGCTGGCCTTGTCTTTCACATAAAAATTACGTGTATAGAAAATGAAGCGATGAAGCTGAAGTCAGATGGGAAAGGTACACAGGAGTCAGACAACCCAGACATATAGTTGAACGCAAATACTATTTTATAGGGAGTTAAATTCATTTTAAAATGTTCTTCTTCCCAGCCTCAATTTAAGCAAAACTCTTGGCATTAAATTTTGAACGCAGTTCAAACTTCTGGGATTAGAGTCTAATGATATCAACAGTGTTGTCCTATGCTAGTATAAATTGTTATTTCCTTACAACAGTGCATTAATCTGTATATTTATGCATGTGGACATCCTGTGATCCTGTGGGCAAGTAGAATCTTTTGGTGTCCTGTAGCAATGACTATGTAGCAATGACTAATAAACCCAGTCTGGAACAGAAACTTAAAATCTTAACGTGTATGTGGGTTGTGCTTTGCCTGCAAATAAACCACTACTCCTTTTGATAAAAGTGTGCTGAGCTTCTGTGCATTTATGAAGACGTAAAACAATTTGGTGATATTGATAAATTGACGGAGATTTACAGACTCTTGATTAGTTGGAGATTGCCAGATTCTAGATTATTGATTAGTGATGGTGTCAGGAGTTGTGGGGAGAAAGCAGGAGAATATTTTTTTAGTTTTAGAAGGAACTGCAGATGCTGGAAAATCGAAGGTAGACAAAAATGCTGGAGAAACTCAGCGGGTGAGGCAGCATCTATGGAGCGAAGGAAATAGGCAACGTTTCGGGTCGAAAAGATTCGGGTCTGAAGAAGGGTTTCGACCCGAAACGTTGCCTATTTTTTTCGCTCCATAGATGCTGCCTCACCCGCTGAATTTCTCCAGCATTTTTGTCTACCTTTGGTTTAGTTTATAGTTTAGAAATACAGCACGAAAACAGGCCCTTCGCCTACCGAGTCCGCGCCAACCTGCGACCCCTGCACATTAACACTATCCAACACACACTAGGGACAATGTACACGTACACCAAGCCAATTAACCCACATACCTATACATCTTTGGAGTGTGGGAGGAAACCGAAGATCTTGGAGAAAACCCATGCAGGTCATGGGGAGAACGCACAAACTCTGTACACACAGCACCTGGAGTCGGGATCGAACCCGGGTCTCCGGTGCTGCAAGCGCTGCAAGACAGCAATTCTACCACTGTGCCACCATGCCACCCTATGTTGCTATGTGACTTTTGACTATGAGTGGAACTACAAAATTGTCTCAATGGGCTGTATCAAGATGTTGAGTATGTTTGACTGAGCTCATCGAACAATTGGACATGTTCTTTAAAGTGAAGAAGGTGATATAATGAAGACCCAAAAGTGTGATATGTGATAGCAAGAAAGTGGTACTCAAGATAATGAATGGGTCAGTGGAAATGAAGATAACTTTCTGTACTTATGCATGGCAAAACAAGTTTTGTTTAAGCTATTGTGTAGAAACTGAAACACGAATTTAATACAAGATTGTTAGAAAGAGATGAAAGCTATAAGTTTAGGTGTCAAAAGTAGGGTGAGACAATTAGTGATTGTATTGTTTCATTAAAGAACTTATGCTTGCATCAAACAAATTGGTGCATTTTTAGACACTGACATTCAACTGATTTATTTGTGGACTGGAAGATCAAAGCTGTTGGGCGAGCAAAAAATCACATTCACATCACACACCATATTATTGTCAGTTTAGAACAGTCAAGTTTTTTTTTGGTTGTCAAAAAAAAACACATGTTGACAGTCTACAGATGCAGGGCCAAGACAACCAATAAAGCAATAAAGTCTGAAGAAGGATCCATTACAAATGTCATCTATCCATGTTCTCCAGCGATGCTTCCTAAAGTGCCTGTCCCACTTTCACGACCTCTGCTGAGTTTGCCCTCGACATACTCGCAGCATGGTCGTCACAAGGTCGTAGGTAGGTCGTAATGCTAGTCGTAGGTACTCGTGGCATCAAGTAGATCGGGGCGTTTTTTCAACATGATGAAAAATGTACACGATTAAAAAAGGTCATGAATTAGGTCATGAAAGTGGGACAGGCCCTTAATTTGAGTTATTCCAGCTCTTTGTGTAATTTAATGATTACCTTAAGATCACTATTTAAAACTGAATAGTGTTGAATCGGCTAGTTCTTAGATGCTGGTGTAGTTGCCTAACAAGTTGGATATTTAAAAAGCTCTTTTATTGCAACCAAGCATACATAGAGAGATATTCTCTCATGGAGATGGTTCTGTTTTATATAAAATTGTTAAGAGCCTTAACAGAATTGGTGGTCTGGCCTACCTTGCTTCTTGAGGAGAAATAGCATGGGAGAAAAAAAAAGAGAGAAAATGAAAAGTGTGTTGAACTTGGAAAGGTGAATGGCAATTATGTCATTTCTGATATCTGCTTCTGTACCAGGAACATGAATTTTTCATGTTTGACATATCAAATGGCTTAAGGCCAACAATTAATACCATTTGTGTTTGATAGGAATTGGAGTGAAAATATGTGCCCAAGGTATGAAATGTAGTCATGGTAACAGTATGAAGAGTTTTTTTTTAAAGTTCTATTCCTGTGGAAAGTTGATTTCCTTGAGCAACAATTAACATATTATCTAATGGTAACAATATAGAGCACATTATCAGTTCTTGGAGGGTGACAATAGCATTCTTCTAATATTGCACACGATGCCTTGAGGTTTCTAATATACTCTTTCTATCACAGAGTAACTTTTGGACTTGGCAGCGCAGTGCAACTAGGGTCCGTCCACCAGCACGGTGGAGTCTCAATGTACCCAGCAATGGGGTGAATGACACAGGCAGCTAAGTACATTTTATATCCAACATGTACCTACAGGTGGGAGAATTAGACTATTCCTAAACAGAAAATGAGCCCAGATAGTTTTCTGATAATATTTGCATTTCTACTTTATCCTCTTCCCTTCTTTAAATCCCAGTGACAGAACAGTTAGAGAGGATTAGAAATGTTAACTCTCTGGCCTGTAATGCTGTCATCACCACGATATGTTTACACAGTGCCCCCTTTCACAGAATAAACTGACTCGTGATACAACTTAAAAATTCTATTGCAGACTGATGGTGTACGTTGAGATCCTAATTCTATCCATCCATTGTCTTTGTGTTAAGATGTAAAACCTTTGCACAGTTACTTTCTAAGTTCTTGCAGGTGCTCTTTGATTGCAGGATTCTGCAGGTGCACCTGACGTTATAATCAAGATTGGCTTTGATCCAAAGACAGAATAGCTTGTTCATGGGCATTGGTGTTTTATCTGGTGTAATGGAATAATAAGGAAGATACAAACACCGCTATAAATTCACAGATAGACACAAAAAGCTGGAGTAACTCAGCGGGTCAGGCAGCATCTCTGGAGGCAAGGAATAGGTGACGTTTTGGGTCGAGACCTTTCTGCAGACCCACAATTCTGCAGTCTCAATCTGGGGACAAATCCTATTAAAAACATGTCTCTAATGACAATGGAAGTGAAAGATTGTGAATGCTTTCCCCAGGCTTTTTAAAGTAGGAGTTGTATTGAATTTGAAAAGGTGTCAGACTTTACCATCAAAGCTGCACGGAAATATAAACTTTGGAAGCCCCAATTTGGGAGAGTTCACTCGATTAATTTAACTTTATCTACATCCACAGCCTATCAGTATGTTCACATGGCCAGGACATACTGAAGTTAATGGCAAGTTGATGTATCTTCAGTGCATTGCCTTTTCCCTGAGTCTGGCTTAAGTCACTTTAAAGTCGGCTGTCAGAAGCAGACAAGCAAATGGTGATTGCCTGGCTACTTGCATCGTGTATGTGCACATAAATGTTTATATATCCATAAACAATCCTGAAAATACATTTCTCCCCTCTCTTACATTCTTCATTTTTCCCACCCTTTTCTTCCCAAGCCCAATACACTATGCATTGTTTGTCTAAGAAAATGGCCCAATGATCCATTCACACGTCTCGGACTATGTTGCTCCGTAATCTCTGACATGGAGACATAGAAGGCTGGTGAATTTTTAATGGAAAACAAAGAAATTACAGAACAGTTCAGCGAGTATTTTGGTTCTGTCTTCACTATGGAAGACACAAACAATCTCCCAGAAATACTAGTGGACCAAGGATCTAGTGGGAGGGAGGAACTGAAGGTAATCCACATTAGTCAGGAAATGGTGTTAGGTAAACTGTTGGAACTGAAGGCAGATAAATCCCCAGGGCCTGATGGCCTGCATCCCAAAGTACGCAAGGAGGTGGCCCTAGAAATTGTGGATACATTGGTCATCATTTTCCAATGTTCTTTTGACTCCGGATCAGTTCATGTGGACTGGAGGGTTGCTAATGTAACCCCACTTTTTAGAAAGGAGGGAGAGAGAAAACAGGAATTATAAACCAGTTAGCCTTATATCCATGGTATACAAAATTGTTGGAGAAACTCAGCGGGTGCAGCAGCATCTATGGAGCGAAGGAAATAGGCGACGTTTCGGGCCGAAACCCTTCTTCAGACTCAGCCTTATATCCATAGTGGGGAAAATGCTTGAGTCGATTGTTAAAGATGTAATAGCAGCACATTTGGAAAGCAGTGACAGGATCGGTCAAAGTCAGCTTGGATTCATGAAGGGGAAATCATGGTTGACTAATCTTCTGGAATTTTTGAGGAAGTAACAAGTAGAATGGATAAGGCAGAGCCAATGGATGTGGTATATCTGGACTTTCAAAAAGCCTTTGACAAGGTCCAACATAAGAGATTAGTGTGCAAAATTAGAGCACTCGGTATTGGGGGTAGGGTATTAACAGGGATAGAGAACTGGTTTGCAGACAGGAATCAAAGAGTAGGAATGAACGGGTCTTTTTCAGAATGGCAAGCAGTGATTAGTGGGGTGCCGCAAGGCTCGGTGCTGGGAGCCCAGTTATTTACAATATATATTAACAATTTAAAGGAGGGAATTAAATGAGACATCTCCAAGTTTGCGGATGACACAAAGCTGGGTGGCACTGTGAGTTGTCAGTAGGATGCTATGAGGCTGCAGGGTGACTTGGATAGGTTGGGTGAGTGGGCAGATGCAGTCTAATGTGGATAAATGTGAGGTTATCCACTTTGGTCGCAAGAACAGGAAGGCAGATTATTATTTGAATGTTGTCAGATTAGGAAAAGGGGAGATGCAACGAGACCTGGGTATGTTTGTACATCAGTCACTGAAAGTAAGCATGCAGGTACAGCAGGCAGTGAAGAAAGCTAATGGCATGTTGGCCTTCATTGCGAGTTTAGGAGCAAGGAGGTCCTACTGCAGTTGTACAGGGCCCTGGTGAAATCGCACCTGGTGTATTGTGTGTAATTTTGGTCTCCTAATTTGAGGAAGGATTGCTATTGAGGGAGTGCAGCATGGTTCACCAGGTTAATTCCTGGGATGGTGGGACTGGCATATGATGAACAAATGGGTTGACTGGGCTTGAATTCACTGGAATTTAAAAGGATGACAGGGGATCTTATAGAAACATATAAAATTCTTAAAGGATTGGACAGGCTAGAAGCAGGAAAAATATTCCTGATGTTGGGGGAGTCCAGAACCAGGGATCACAGTAAGAATATGGGATAGGCCATTTAGGATTGAGATGAGGAAAAACCTTCATCCAGAGAGTTGTGAATTTGTGGAATTCTCTGCCGCAGAAGGCAGTGGGGGCCAATTTCTCCCTGTCCCTTGTGTTTTAATGCATCCATGAAAAACTCCACAGCTATTTTTTTTCCTCCATACCACTGGCATTTCATTTCTTACAGAGAAAAATCTCCCTGTTGTTATGGAGCACAAATGCAGATTCAACAACTGCTAGGAATCTCTTAGGATACATGTTTCAATTCCAGATTCTATAAACTGCACTCATCAAGCAAGGCAGATGGTTTTAAAGACACTTCAGTGTTGACATTGATGCTAAAGATTCATTATTTCTCTCACTGTGGCTGGTTTTCCCAGAAAAGAAAGTGGAAAAGTGAGAGCATAGTCATTCCTTTCCATACCCTCAGTGATTTTTTTTTTAAACAGGAATTTGTTTTTAAAAAATGGATTAATGCTAATCACAAATAAAGATCTGTGAAGCCTGTCAGAAGACACATGAAGGCAGCTACTCTAGGGAGTAATAAAATGAAAAGATGTATTTTTGTTGCGACTATTTCGGATAAACTCTCAGACCTGTATAGGCTTGCCTGGTCTTCAGCTGAACCCTGTGAAGGGTGTGCTAACTCAGTGGCGCTCACATTACTTGAGCTTAATGAGAGTACATATCAGTCAGCACATTTGCAGTTTCTTGAATATTTGGAGTTCTCTTACATCTCAGTTAACAAGGATTAACAAATATAAAAACACGCTCGCTGGAAATAGTTAACTTGTGATCATAGCTTTAGCTTAATAAATGACATTGTTTCGGTAGTTTTTTGTTACAAGTCTAATGTTTGATGCAATTTATAATTTTTTTTGAGAAAAATACTTGAGTGTGTTTGAATATTCCTGAACATTTCATGTAAGTGACTGTGGGCAGTAAACAAAGTAGGTTAAGGAACAAGTGGGATTTGCATGCTCATCATCAGGAGTAGTTGTTTTCAGCAACTTTTAGCTGTGAGCATCTTAAAATTGCTTCAGTAACTGAATGCCTTGTTATAGGAGATACCAAGTTGACAAAGTCCAAGTACAAATACTAACAAATTATGAACTTTGTCATCATAACCGATTAGAAATTTGTCCTGGTTAATATCGCCAAAATCTCAAAACCACATTTTTTGTTGCTGTTGATGCAGCCTCGTTTTCTACTTAAAAATGGACATGGCTTGTTTAGGATACCCTGCATTGATATAAGGCAGGCCCGTACAAAGCTTTTCAAAAAGGTGGGTGGCATGACAGGATTACAAAAAATTTAATGTGAAATAATGTGTGCGCTGCACAAATCACGCGCGCGAAGCGTGAAGTCCCTCGATGCCAGGGTTTTTAGATGTTCTCTGATGCATTCTGAGCCTTATTTTGGAGCATTTGTGCACCAAATTTATGACCAATATTTCAGAAATTAACAGGAACCTGAGAGGTAGCTTTTTCACACAAAGGGTGCTTGGTGTATGTTACGAGCTGCCAGAGGAGGTAGTTAAGGCTGGGACTATCCTACTGTTTAAGAGACGTTTGGACACGTACATGGATAGGACAGATTTAGAACGATATGGGCCAGACGCGTGTGAGTGGGACTAGTTTAGATGGGACATGTTGGTCGGTGTGGGCACATTGGGCTGAAGGGCCTATTTCCACACTGCATCATTCTATGACTAAAAAATGAAGAAGAAAAATGCATGTAGATAAGTAGAGCAGATTTGAAAGAGGAGTGAAATGTAAAGGCAGAGAGAGGTTTATGGGTGGAAAGGAACATAGGAAAGGAGGAGGAAGAGTGGGCTTGGGCAGATGGGTGAAGGGAAAATAGTCACAAAGTGCTGGAGTAACTCAGTGGGTCAGGCAGCATCTGCGGAGAATATGAATAGGCGATGTTTCACAGAGTGCTGGAGTAACTCAGCGAGACAGGCAGCATCTGTGGAGAACATGGATAGGTGACATGTCACAGAGTGCTGGAGTAACTCAGTGAGTCAGGCAGCATATCTGGAGATTATATTTTGTGTCAAGACCGTTCTTCAGTAATATTCATGATGTAGCATGCATAGACATTCCTGAATGTTACCCAAACCATCATGAGCTACTTTGTTACGGTGCTTGCCCTCTCTGTTACACCATGTGCTCCGGTTTCCTCCCACATTCCAAAGCCATGTAGGTTTGTAGGTCAATTGGCTTCCGTAAATTGCCCTCAGTGTGTAGGATGCAAAACTGGGATAACATGGAACTAGTGTGTAGTCTGCTAGCTATTGAGGAAGAAGTATAACTGCCATTTCATACCGATTGTGTTTTTTTGATGAAGAAATCGAGGATTTAGTTGCCAAGGTATGTGCAGAGGCCCAATTACATGAGCATGGTAAGAAATTTTGAGGGGGTGATGGTGATGAATGATGAGCTGTAGTCAATTAATAACAGCCGGATGTATGTATTCTTATTGTCCAAGCAGTCCAGTGCACAGTGGAGAGCCAGCGGTGTCACAACCCCTGGTGATCTTTTGTGGCGGCAGGAAAATTGTAGTGGCTCCAGAGGGTGCAGGGCCCATCCTTTGCAGACTGGGGTTTGGCTGTGTTAGTTGGTGAGGGGATTTCAGGGTCACGTTTCTGATTTTCAAACCTGCAGAAAAACTCATTCAGGTCGTTCGTCTGCTGATGATTGTCCAAAGAGCGGGGGGCTTTCCTCTTATAGCTGGTGATTTCTTGCATGCCCTTCCAAACTGAAGAAGCGTCACTAGCTGAGAACCTGCTCCTCAACTTCTCAGAGTGCCTTTCCTTGGCAGCTCTGATTCATCTTCTCAGCTCTTTATCGATTAGGCTATCTTTTAACCCTTTAACGATTAGGCTATTGGCTTGACACATATTTGCCTCCAACACCCCCCCCCCCCCCCCCCCCCCCCCCCCCCCCCCCCCGATCTTGAATTTGGAATGTTACATCTGTCTATAATGATCCCATTAAAATGTGTATTTATGTCACAAACTATGGAATTCGTATTTTTCAGTATTGTTATCAAGGAAAAGAAAGCCGTTCAAGAGTCAAGAGTCAAGAGTCAAGAGTCAAGAGTCAATTTAATTGTCATTTGGACCCCTGGAGGTCCAAACGAAATGCCGTTTCTGCAGCCATACATTACACACAAATAGACCCCAGACACAACATAATTACATTTTACATAAACATCCATCACATAGCTGTGATGTAAGGCCAAAAAAACTTATCTCTCCACTGCACTCTCCCCCCCCCCCGATGTCAGAGAGTCAAAGCCCCCGGCTGGCGATGGCGATTGTCCCGCGGCCATTGAAGCCACGCCGGGTGGTGCGAGGTCGCACACCGGGTCTTGGTGTTGGAGCCCCCGGTGTGCGCCTGCAAAGTCCCGCGGCCATTCCAAGCCGCGCGGGGCAGTGGTGTCAGGCCCCACTCCAGGAGCTCTTCAACCCCGCAACACGGGCGGGAGAATTCGCCGTTGCAGGAGCCCCGAAAAGTGGTCTCCCTCCAGGGATCCGCGGGCTCCCGGTGCCGCCGTCCGCAGACCCGCAGTAGCAGCCTTCGCATCAGCAGCAGCAGCGGCATCGGCAGCAGCAGCAGCAGCAGCAGCAGCAGCAGCAGCAGCAGCAGCAGCGCTCCTCCACCGCTCCACCCGCTCCGGTCTCGGCCAGCTCCGCGACGGCAACGGTGAGTTGGCACTAGAGTCCCCGGCTTCTTCCCGTTGGAGGCCGCTCCTCGTTGCGGCCTCAACGACAACTGAGACCCGACGAGAAAAGGTCGGGTCTCCAGTGCAGGGAGAGATTCAAAAGTTTCCCCCCCCCTCCCACCCCACCCCCATCCCCCCACACACACACCCCCACATAAAATAACAAAAACTACAAAAAAAAACAGACAAACAATAATAAAAAAGCGGACCGGCTGCAGAAGCCGCTGCAGGCTAGAGCCGCGCCGCCTACCGGATGTTCCAATTGTTTGATATTATTGATATTGTTTAATATTATTCACATGGAGGAGAAAATATAATAGCTCTAAAACCTACCTTATCTTTTGCAAGATAATCCCCCTTTCCCTCTCCCCTCCCCCATCTCTCTCTCTCTGCCCTCCCTTCCCCCCTCTCTCTCCCCTCCCTCTCCCTCCCGCCCTCACTTCACCCCTATTTCTTGCGCGGGGGGGGGTGGTGAAGATGAAGGTAGTGCGGGCCCAACGGGCAGGGGGGATGAAGGTGGCGTGAGCCCAGCGGGGGTGGCGGGGGCACAGCGTGGGTCAGTGGGGGTGGCGTGGACCCAGCGGGGGTGACGTGGGCCCAGAAGGGGTCAGTGAGGGTGGCGTGGACCCAGCGTGGGTCAGCGGAGGTGGCGTGGGCCCAGCGGGGGTGACGTGGGCCCAGCGGGGATGGCGTGGGCCCAGCGAGGGTCAGCGAGGGTGGCGTGGACCCAGTCAGGAGGGTCAGCAGGGGTGGCGTGGGCCCAGCAGGGGTGGCGTGGGCCCAGCGGGGGGGGCGTGGGCCCAGCGGGGGTGGCATGGGCCCAGCGGGGGTGGCGTGAGCCCAGTGGGGGTGGCGTGGGCCCAGCGGGCATCAGCGGGGGTGGTGTGGGGGGAAGATGGCTTGGGCCCTGGCGGCGGGGGGGGAGGCGAGGGAGCGGGCTCTGCCGCAGTGGCGTCTGGTGTTGGGGTTGCACCTGTTGGGTTCAGATTCAGCCACTCTTGTCCGGCGAAGGGAGAACAGAGAACTGGCCATTTCCAAAGTGGAAACGTTGATTTTTTTTTACCCGATTTTTTTAAATTAATTTTTTTTGTGATTTTTTTCTTAGGGGGGAGGGAAAGGGGGGTGCATCGCACCCAATGCACCCCCTCTTCGGACGGCCATGTAAGGAGTTAATAATCCAACTCAAAGCTACATCACCAATGGCTCAAATCATGTTAATCATATTCTATTTGGAAATTAGCTCTGTTCTGGCATGAAAGCAGTTAATTAAACATATGGATCTTGGGCTTCATAAATAGATGCAGGACAAGAGCTTAGATGGTTTGTTGAACCTTTATATAATGGTTAGTTATAACATCATCCAAGCATTGCTCCAGTACTGATTGCTCTACTTCAGAGAGGATGCAAAGGCCCTTCACTGGGTTCATGGACAGAAGTTCACTACCATACCAGAATAGTTCAGGAATAAGGAATTCCAGTTACAAGGATGGACAACAGTGTTGGGGTAAGAAGCGGGTGGGGGAGGGGTGGGGGAAGTTAGTGTAGGATTGTTGGCAAAAGAGGGAGAAGTAAAAAATAAGTTTAGGAGGATTTAATTTGATACAAGTACAGAAACTCATAATGAATTTAGATAGGATAAATGGGAAAAAATGTTCCCAACAATGAAGGAGTAAGAACCAAAGGACATTGACATGGTGATTAACAAAAGGTTCAGAATGTCATGAAAAATATATTTATGCAGCAAACATTTATGAAGTAGAATACGCTCCTAAAGGTATGGTGGATACAAATTCAAATGTGCCTTAAGCAATTAATTTAGATAATTGTTTGGTGATAAAATATGTGCAAGAGAACTATTTTCAGGACATTTGGGGGAGTGGGGAAAGGGATTTCATTGGATTTCTCTACATAGACTCAATGGCCTGATTTGCAACAAAAAGATTAAGAGACACTTTCATTCTAAATTGATGGATGAGCTGGATGTTCAGCTGCTGTGGCAGGGTTGCGACTTCCGACAAGAGATAACCAAATGGCAGTTCAAGTGACAGTAAGGCATCACTCCCAGACAAACTCAATGCATGTATGCAGGCTTCAAAAGGGAGAACACCAATGTTCCTTCTTGAGCCTCCATAGCCCCATGGCATTGTAATCTCAGTCACCAAGGCTGACGTCAGAAAATCCTTCGGGTGGGTGAACCCTCCGAAAGCGGCTGGACCTGATGATGTACTTGGTCATGTTCTCAAAACCTGAATGAACCATCTCACTGAAAGATTTAAGGACATCTTCATCCTCTGGTTCCCACCTTCTTTAAAGAGCAGCAATAATACCAGTGCTCAAGAAGGGTAAGGTGACATGCCTTATCAATGACATGACATGAATGACTATCAACTGGTGGCACTAACATCCATGGTGATGAAGTGCTTTGAGAGGCTGGATATGGCCCTTATCAACTCCTACCTTAGCAAGAATCTGGAGCCACTACAATTTTCCTACCGCCACAAAAGATCAACAGGGGTTGTGACACCGCTGGCTCTCCACTGTGCACTGGACTTCTTGGACAATAAGAATACATACATCCGGCTGTTATTCATTGACTACAGCTCATCATTCATCACCATCACCCCCTCAAAATGTGTTACCATGCTCATGTAATTGGGCCTCTGCACATACCTTGGCAACTAAATCCTCGATTTCTTCATCAACAGAACACAATCGGTATGAAATGGCAGTTATACTTCTTCCTCAATAGCTAGCAGACTACACACTAGTTCCATGTTATCCCAGTTTTGCATCCTACACCCTGAGGGCAATTTACGGAAGCCAATTGACCTACAAACCTACATGGCTTTGGAATGTGGGAGGAAACCGGAGCACATGGTGTAACACCACGCGGTTACAGGGAGAACACACAAACCACACACAGTTAGCACTGTAGTCAGGATCGACCCTGAGCCTCTGGCATTGTGAGGGGGCAGCTCTACTACTGCACCATTGAGTGTTATTGTACTCTCTTCAACTTCTACAGGTATATTCAGGGCTCTCGCTTTACTTTTTCCCCCTGTTGCCAGCCGGGCAACCTTGGCAGCTTTTTAGGTTGCCAAATGACAGTTTAGGTGGTCATTTAAGATGGCTTGCATGATGCGTGTTCGGACGAAGTGCATAGTTACCAGTCGGAATTATGCTCAATGAAGCATTCACATATTATTTCTGCTTCAAATAAAGTCACAAACTAACATATTCACCAATCAAGACATGATATATACCACAATGACATGCAGCAGAATTATAATAGAAACATGGAAAAATGTGCAGGAGTAGGCCATTCGGCTCTTTGAGCCTGCACCGCCATTCAATATGATCATGGCTGATCATCCAACTCAGTATCCTGTACCTGCCTTCTCTCCATACCTCCTGATACCTTTAGCCACAAGCGCCACATCTAACTCCCTCTTAAATATAGCCAATGAACTGGCCTCAACTACCTTCTGTGGCAGAGAATTCCAGAGATTCACCACTCTCTGTGTAATACAGTATCTCAACTCTTTTTACACATTGCAATTAATGCAATTTTTATTATTTCTTTCCACTTCCAAACAAAAATGTGGTTGGATTATTCAGCGTATGATCAACCTGTGTCAATAAATCCTGGACCTTGATAACATATATGCTTAACCATGCACACTACAGATTGATGCAAGCATGTTTTCTGTGAATGACCGAAAATGACCATGACATGGCCATAGCATGGGTCGTTATTGCTATTGGTACAGAAACACTCTCGCTTCCCACATAATTTATCCACAAAATATACAGGTTGCAAGGAATTTTCTAAAGGCATTTTATGATAATAGCTGTTAAAACTGACTATACCCATCTGACAGGTTAAACATTACACTAACTAACAAGAGATGGCCAAAGGACATAAATGCAGTAAATGTTCTTTTGGTAATATATTTAAAGGTGTCAAGACGCCACATTACCGGACATTCAGATTAGATGTATGTGTTGTGAACAGCAATGAAGATACCCAGTTTGTAAGCAACAATTTTTTTTTAAATTATTGATAAACGCTTTTTCCATCATTCCCACTTCAGAATTAACGTTAAAATTTCAACTGAAATATCTTCTGACCAAATTTGTGATGTATATGACTGACTGTAGAAGTAAAACCTGGATAAATCCAACGAATAGTTGTGAATGTTGCTCATTAAATAACTACAGTACTCATACTCCATATTAAGAGCATTGATTTGCCCTTAAAATGAATTCTGTAATAATGTGTTAACTGTAATAGTGACAATCCAACACTGTGGTTTTAATGTTTCACGTGTTCACAATTTAATTAATCCATCTTTATGGATTAAAACATATAATAACATTGGGAATTAAAACATATTTGATTGCATTATGTTATCAAACATAGTCAATGTTCGCTCTGAAGACATTTCCAGCACAATAGGGTCGGGGAGGGGGAGGGGGTGTGGGGGGGGGGATGTGAATCAGTGCAGGATGGATAGATGGTGGTGGTGGGGGGCTTGAGAAGGCCATCAGTGCGGATTGGATAGATTGAGGCAGGGGAATTAGTGCGTGTTGGTTGGAGTAGGTAAAATTGTGAGGTGAGAGCGCGGGGAATGACAGTGGGTTGAATGTGGGGGGATCTGTGCACGATGGATGGGGGAGCAGTGCAGGATGAAGGGGTGGAGCAGTGCAGGATGGATGGGAAGGGGGGTCAGTAAAGGATGAATTGGGGGACCAGTGTAGGATTGATGGGGAGTGGCTGGAGAATCAATGCAAGGTGGATCGGGAGATCAGTGCAGGACGAATAGATGGGGAGGAGGGGGAGTAGATGAGGAGGGGAGAACTGGGGATGTCAGTGAGGACTGAATAGAGGCAGGAATGGGGATCAGTGCGGCATGGAGAGGAGGGGGTCTCAGGATAAGGGGGTGGAGGGGGGGCGTACAAGAGAGAGAGAGAGAGAGATAGGAAGGGGCAGAGGAGGTGGGAAGGAAGGTCAGCGCTCCTCGGACAACACCGGCATCATCGCTCAAATCGCTATCAAAATATGTAGAGGACCGAGGGACAGAATATCTTGGTGGCCGCGCGTGCTTGCGCACACTCACACACATGCGCGAGGCTTCGGATGCTCAATCCAGCGCTAAATGCAGCTCAACTGCCTGTCTCGCCTACAGCCCTGTCTCAATCCAGACAGGGCTGTAAGTTAAGTTGGCGGGACAGGCACAGTTGAGCTGGGTTTAGCGCTGCTTCTCTGCACTAGCTGTGGGCACCGCTCCCATCTGACCCCGACGTCTCTGGCCACCCGGTTGTGGGAAAGATGCTAAGTGTGGCGTGACGGAGGGTCGGTGCGAATGACGGGCCCCGCACAGCAGCAGCGACGGCGGCTCCATCTTCTCCTCCTCCCGCACCCCGCCCAGCCTGATAGCGGCTGCTGCTGCCACTCCGCCAATGGCGCTTTCAAAACAGACCCTAGGAGGAGGGAGGTGTCGGTCAGTGGCGGTTCGGCAGCGATTGCAGCGCCGGAGACCGGGATCGATCCTGGCTGCAGTGCAGGTCTGCTGAAAGTGTTTTGGCTCGTCTCCCTCCTCCAATCACCGCACTCTATCCTCAGCCCCCCCCCCCTACTTCCGCCACTGACCGACACCTCCCTCCTCCAAGGGTCTGTTTTGAAAGCGCCGTTGGCGGAGTGCCCGAAGGCACTTTGGGTGGTCAGTGGCACCCGGGCAACCGCTAATTTCAAGCCCTGATGGTAGAAAGCATATAGTGTAGACTTGTTGCAATGAGCCCTGGTTCAGCTACGCAAATGCCCAGGAACAAATGAGATTATAAACGTGATGGACACTGCCATCACGCTACTGACCTCGCCAGCATCAAAGAGATCTAAAGACAGTGTTGCCTCAAAAAGGCAGCCAATATCGTCAAGAACTCACACAACCCTGGCCAGACTCATTTCACTCCTACCATCGGGACGAAGGTAAAGGAGTCTGAACGTGACCTCGGGCCCAAGAACAGCTTCTTCCCAACAAGCTCTTGAACACCACATACAGTATACCATGTGGACGGCCAACTGCCTTGGTTGCACTATGGAGTTCAGTCTCTTTTGCACTAATATTTGAGGTTTTAATTTATTGAACTTTTTTTGTTTATTATGCTAGGTATGAGGACTGTTTGTAGACCTGTTATGCATTGGTAAATACGAATTTCATTGTTCTGTTTTGATACAATTACACACTCTTGAGCATCAATGTTACATAGATTTATCTGCCAAAGACTTTGACCCATACCATTGTTATTTTCAGCATTACGTGATTTAACAACCATTTTACCCAGAGTGAAACAACCATTCCCAGATCTGTTGATACGATTACAGAAATTTTATAGGCCATTTCCTGGATGAGGTTCTTTGTGTAACTCTGTTGGCAGTATTCCATAAACCCGAAGGAACATTGAGGGAAACGTGATTTTATTGTGGTAGCAGATTCTTTGAATTGAACGGAAGCATGGTACATAAAATGTTGCTAAGTTAACATGTGACACAGCTTAAGATACCATTGACCTCACCAACCTTAAAGTAACAGTTAAGGGCCTGTCCCACTTGGGCGACCTCATCCCCGAGTTCTGGTGAGTTTGCCCTCGACTCATACTCGCAGCATGGTCGACACGAGGTTGTAGGAGATCTTCGTAACTGTACTTCATGCTCGAGAGTGGTCTCCGCATACTCGAGGCATCAGCAAGGTCGCGACGTTTTTTTCTATATGTTAAAAAAAGGTCGTAGTAGGTCGGCATGTTAGTAGTAGGTAATCAAGGTAGTCGAGGGTAGTCGTAGATAGTCTTCATCATAGTCGAAGGGAGGTCAAAGGAGATCATCTTCATTCTCCACTATTCGGTGTCCAATTTTCTCAAAGTTAGTCATAGTTAGTCGTAGCTCGTCGAATCTGGTCTTCAACATAGTCGAAGGAGGTTGAAGGAGGTCTTCTACATAGTCGAAGGAGGTCTTCAACATGTCATTTTTTCAAACTCTTCTAAACTCGCCAATTAGGTTGGCCAAGTGGGGCAGCCCCTTAAAACAAACCTGGTGTACAAGTAACAAACCAATAGATGGAATACAACCCTGCTTCCGTGAAAGGGTTCCTTCCGTTGGCCTCAATTTTCACCAAACCTTGAGATCAGTTCTGCTAAACTAATACTATCAGTGATATTTTAGCTTCTCATCTCTTTCTGTCCTTGGCCACAATGCTATATATTCTCTTGCAAGACTCCCAGTTGGCAAACATTTTAATTCCCCTTCCCATCCCACTCCCATACTGACCTTTCTGTCCTGCACCTCCTCCACTGTCAGAGCGAGGCCACACGTAAATTGGAGGAACAGTACCTCATATTTCGCTTGGACAGCTTACAACCCGGAGGCATATATCTTTATTTCCCAAACTTCAAGTAACACTTGCATTCTCTCTCTCTCTCTCTCTCTCTCTCTCTCTCTCTCTCTCTCTCTCTCTCTCTCTCTCTCTCTCTCTCTCCCCCACCCTAGTCCTCTTGCTAATTTCACTGACACCAGCCAACAGTAGACCATTGTGGGCTCCACCTTTCCGATGTCATCGATGCAGGCTCTGATCTGTTCTGTACATTCACATACCTCTAGTTTCCCCCTCCCTGACACTCAGTCTGACGAAGGGGCTCAAACCGAAACGCCACCTATTCCTTTTCTCCAGAGGTGCTGCCTGACCCGCTGAGTTACTGCAGCATTTTGTGTCCACCTTCGGTGTAAACCAGCACCTGCAGTTCCTTCTTACACATATTTCTTTTCAACCTGTCTGATTTTGTCTGCAATTCTTTTGATCCAATTTAAGGCTTCAATGATGAACACTAATCTGATGGAGGACAGGCACCAACTCTGCATTTTGTGAGACACATGCTTTAAGGGCCTGTCCCACTGTACGAGGTAATTCAAGAGCTCTCCCGAGTTTAAAAAAAAAATCAAACTCGTGGTAAGCACGTAGAATGTACGTAGCGGGTACGTCGGAGCTCGGGATGTCTCTTAGCGGCTCGTAACGCTAACGGCAGGTACACGGGAAACGCGGTAAGCTCGTGATGACTCATGAAGATTTTTCAACATGTTGAAAAAAAAATGTCCACGAAAGCCCCGAGTACCTACGAGCGGCTATTACTGTAATTCTCCGAGTTTGAATCGGGAAACTCGGAAGAACTCTTGAATTAGCTCGTACAGTGGGACAGGCCCTATAGTCAGCCACTGCTGCTTATCAAGTTCTGCTAGCTCTGTCATGAACCTTGTTTATTTTTATATATATGCATGGGCGGCACAATAGCGCTGCTGGTAAAGCAGCTGGCTCACAGCGCCAGAGATCTGGGTTCAATCTCAACCTCGGATGATGTCTGTGTGAAGTTTGCACATTCTCCTGGTGGCCATGTCGATTTCCTCCGGGTGCTCCAGTTTTTTCCCATATCCCAAAGATGTGCAGGTTTGTAGGGCTAATTTGTTTCTGCAAATTACTATAGTATGTAGGGAGTGGATGAGAAAGTGGGATAACATGGAACCAGTGTGAACGGGTGATCACCGGCATGGACTCAATGGGTCGAAGGACTGTTTCCATGCTGTATCTTGCAATCAATCTAATAATTTGTCCCATCTAACCAGGAATTAGCTGTGGGCTGCCACCTTTCCTCCTGGATTTGATAGATTTGAATGGAATTTCCAGTAGGGAATTCAAGGTTGAAACTGTTAAGAGTTTTGAGATCTTTAATTTTGCTCTTAAACAGGTAAAGGCAAGTGGACCTTAACCAAGAGCAACAATACAGCATCACATGCAACTCTGCTAATGATTAGTGCATGAATAATTTTTGCAACCAGAGGTTTTCTACAAATTTATCACCAACTTGGTCTATTTACATTAAATATTGTATGGTTTCCTGGACCTACTCCCTCCAAAAAACCCAATGACCAGCCAGCAACAATCCTCCAAACTCTGCATGAGGCCACACTGATCCTAATCATTGAGAATTTAATATCCTTAAAAAAATACTTCATTACTTATACAACAGTATAATCTTGGCATGATGGCAAAATATGTTGTTGACATATTCAGCTGAAGTTGCAGCTTATAATCACTCTCAGTTTGTGTGACAAACCTTGTTTACAGTACAGTCAGTGTATTGGCCAAATCTTTATCTTGTTTCCTAGATCTTTTGTTCACATTCGTTCACAAATGTTCTACCAATAAAAATGATAAAATCTTCACTAGGACGATTTGACGTTTTAAAATCATCTGAAAACCATCCTATGCTGATCTATTATCTACACCAATGTACAAAATTAGACTGGTGGAGTGTCAAACGTAGCAAAGCCTGTCTTTTCGGAAGAACATGACTATTTCGGATAAACATGACCATACGTGAGAGAATATAGATACTGGAATTTTGACAGAAAAAAAAAGTGTTGGAGGAACTCAGCGGACAGGCAGCATCTGTGATAGCTTTATGTGTAATATTATCTGATGTTTCTGGATAGCATGCAAAACATTGCTTTTCACAGTATCCTCGAAACATATGACAACAATAAACCTAAACCTTAATAGTGCTCACGCCTGTTCTGCAGTGGTTGCGCCATCATGACATGCTGTCATGGCTTACATATGGACAAAAGGACATGTGATAGGAGCAGAATTAGGCCATTTGGCCCATCAAGTCTACTACACCATTTAATCATGGCTGATCTATCTCTCCCTCCTAACCCTAAACTCCTGCTTTCTGACCATAAACCTTGACATCCATACTAATCAAGAATCTATCTATCTCTGCCTTAAAAATATTAATTTACTTGGCCTCCACAGCCTTCTGTGGCAAATAATTCCACAGATTCACCACCTTGTGACTAAAGAAATTCCTCCTTGTCTCCTTCCTAAAGGAATGTCCTTTAATTCCGAGGCTATGACCTCTAGTCCTAGACTCTCCCAGTAGTGGAATCATCCTCTCCATAGCCACTCTAACCATGCCTTTCACTATTCGATACATCTCAATGACGTCCCCTCCGCCTCATTCTTCTAAACTCCAGCGAGTACAGACCCACTGCAATCAATTGCTCATTATATGTTAACCCAATCATTTCTGGGATCTTTCTTGTAAACCTCCTCTCAACCCTCTCCAGAGCCAGCACATCCTTCCCTCAGATAAGGTGCCCACAATTTCTCACACTACCTTTATAGAGCCTCAGCATTACATCCCTGTTTTTGTATTCTAGCCCTCTTGAAATAAATGCTAGCATTGCGTTTGCTTTCTCTACACCTCTGTAATTTACTTTGGATGTCTCCACTAATTCCAGGCATGAGCAATAAAATAGCTAAATCTAAATGTAGCAAGATATTTGCATATATAGGGCATGCAGTGTTAAAATCACATCAGACTTGTACATGAGAATGTTGGCTGACTCAAGTGGAGGTCTTATCATTTCTACTCAAGGTTCCCCATCATTACCATTGCTCAATTCTCCAAAATACTGTATATATCCCGAGAATCACCAATGATCAGAAAATAATCTGAACCATACTCTTAATTACTGTGTGTGGACGTGGCGTCGAAGGACGGGAAGCCGAAATAAAGAAGTGGAAGCCAAATAACCGAACGGAAACAAAGCCGAAATTCCAAATAACCGAAAGCGTACGAAGCCGAAATGCCAACTAACTGAAAGCGAACGAACCCTAAAAGCAAACTAAGCGAAAGGGTGGGACAGGAGGGAAGACCAATCTGCATGACGGAGACTGACAGGAGAGGAGACCAGTCTGCGCATATGTGTGTTTTTAATTTTTTTTAAACCTTAATAACTTTTAAAATATGTCATTGATTGGAACAAAACCAGTTGCCCTTGTAGCACAGGATAATGGTGAGTAAGGTAGTGAAAAATTGTAGTGCTATCCTGTACCGTTTTTGCACAAATAGAAAAAAACGCAAAACCGGAAGAGCACAAGATCAGCATTTTAGTTATGTATAGATAGATGTACAGGACAAGTTTTATCAACAGAGGGTGATGAGTGCCTGGAAAACGCTGCCAGTAGTGGTGGTTGTAGCAGATACATTAGTGGCATTTAAAATATTTTTGGATAGCATATGGATATACAGGGAATGGAGGGATATGGGTTATGTGCAGGTAGATACGTGATGTTGTTGGCATCATGTTTGGCACAGACATTGTGGGCTGAAAGGCCTGTTCTTGTGATGCACTGGAAAAACCCCATAAAAAACAACCATCCCTCTGTCCTGCATGCAATGTAGGAATACAACACAAACAGATGATCTTACAAATCAAGCCAGAGACCATTACCAAAATTAGGCCTTGATGTCACCAATTCATCCACAAGAGTTCTTTGTTCCACCCAATTTAAAATGTTTTACCCTTCTCCGCCTAGTGTTTGGCGCCAACTCTGACATCACAGTCACTGCAAAAAGAAAAGTGACTGATACAAAGTATTCAACACAATAATAATCTTTGTCTGGACTTTGCCTATGTTACCTTGACATGAAAATATGAACTCTTTCATGTGCTTCAGCTGGCTTTGAACGTTTCCCAGAAAATTTCATGAATATCTCTCTCCCCTGCCTGCCTTTACATAGCATTTAAATTATCCATACACAAAATATTTATGCAATTATGTTTTCAAAGAGAGCCTCTTTTTGAATCATGTTAAATAAGAACTCTATAAAAAGTGGACGCATACAACAAATGAGCAGGACATCATTGCCAGCACCAAACATCCTATACATTTCAATTTCCCCTTGGTGGGACCCCAAAAAACATTGAACCCAGAAAGTTACACAAAAAAGCTGGAGAAACTCAGCGGGTGCAGCAGCATCTATGGAGCGAAGGAAATAGGCAACGTTTCGGGCCGAAACCCTTCTTCAGAAGAAGGTCTGAAGAAGGGTTTCGGCCCGAAATGTTGCCTATTTCCTTCGCTCCATAGATGCTGCTGCACCCGCTGAGTTTCTCCAGCTTTTTTGTGTAACCTTCGATTCTCCAGAATCTGCAGTTCCTTCTTAAACATTGAACCCAGAAACATGGGTTCAGTGTTCAACATTGCGCTCAGGTCCCTGGGGCCAAATTAACACATACTCAAGATTCATTGGTCTGTCCAATGCTGAGCCCAGGTGCCTGAGGACCTCCTAACAAGGCCTGAGTTCCTAACACCAACTAAACACCAGGCCCAGATCTCTGGGGACTATCTAACTACCCCAGGTTCACAGGACTAAGGCAGGATCAGACTCAAAAACTG
Organism: Leucoraja erinaceus; assembly: GCF_028641065.1. Classification (NCBI taxonomy): domain Eukaryota; kingdom Metazoa; phylum Chordata; class Chondrichthyes; order Rajiformes; family Rajidae; genus Leucoraja; species Leucoraja erinaceus. Next base: position 23,826,028 of record NC_073386.1, read on the forward strand.
GACCCTGGTCCCTTGAAGCCTAAGTCCCACTGGTCCACTGAGGTCCTACACGGAGCCCAGCGGTAATGTTGGAACCAGGTTCTCAGGGCCTTATTGATGCCAGGTCTCAACTCTGGTCCAATACTATGCCCCTGATCTGGAACCTGACTGTGCTGGAGATAAGGTATCCAGAGATGAGGCACAGAGCAAGCAGAGACCCAGTGAACATGCTAGGACTGGATTGTATGTAGCCCAGACTAGATCTAGGTTCATGTCTAGGTTTAGACCCAGGGGCACAGGTCTATTATATAGAACAGGTGGAGCATTTATTGGTACTGATTTTTCACACTGTAATGCTAGAGTACAATAGTGGTTGTTATAGATGTTTTGCTGTATAACACTGAGCTCAGTATTGCTGAATACACGGTTGCCAACGTGAAAAAAATAACTGTTTCTATTTCCATAGTTGCTGCTTGATCTAAAGAAAACTGGAAGAGAGGAAGGACAGAACATAGCCTGGCAGGTCATACTAGGAAACAGTACTGGTGACCACAGTTTTAGTACTGTTTAACACTAAGAAACTGTATTGGTGACCATAGGTTTATCACTGCATAGCACCGGGATACAGCATAGGTGACTATAGATCAAAAAGGAGATGGAAAGGAACACTGGATATGTGACATGTGGACCAGAATGGAGGCACCAAGTGACTCAATGAGGGGGGCAACAAGGAGAAGGTAAGCGAGCAATAAGAACTATGGTATTTGTGTCTGATGACTTGAGTGGACATCTCACTGACTGTATTTGGTTGTGATGCCACACACACAGTGAAGGAAGAGATATTTTTCTCATCATTGATGCTACAACCTTTCCATTTCCAATGTTGGCCTGAAGGGTTAAGACCTGGGATAAGATGGCAATAAAAGGGAGCATATCAATCCTCTGGTGAGGGCAGCTGATCAATCCAAAATAGAACATATTGTCAACCTTGATGGACACAAAAAGCTCGAGCAACTCAGCAGGACAGGCAGCTTCTCTGGAGAGAAGGAATGGGTGAAGTTTCGGGTCGAGTCCCTTCTTCAGACCTGCGTCCAGTCTGAAGGAGGCTGTCTACCCGAAACGTCACCCATTCCTTTTCTCCAGAGATTCTGCCTGCCTTGCTGAGTTACTCCAGATTTTTGTGTCTATCTTCAGTTTAAACCAGCATCTGCAGTTCCTTCCTACATATATTGTAGACCTTGCTTTACCCGCCAACAACCAATTTTGGCATTGGCACCTTCATCAGGTTTAGACCTCATTCGGAAATGCATGAGGCAACCACCTGGACTGGATCCAAGAAACTCAGTTGTGGTCCAAATCCACACATAGATTGGGTATGTGGTATATTACTGATGCTTTAAACATCGTTGTGTCAAGTGTAAAATAGATGCAGCAAAGTTGAATAGAGGCCACAGTGTTCTTGAAAGGGATGGATAGCTTCAGATTTGAACACAGAGCTAGATCTTCAGAGATACTTGTGTAAAATGTGTTAAAAAATTTACAAGAAGATGGAAATGTAATCAGCTAAAACATGAAAATCCACAGTAAGGACGTATGCCATAGGTCATCCTGGGTAAATGGAATTCATGCAGACTTGCTTAAGTGACATTCCTAACATATTGAACATAGGATGAACTATAACCCATGGCCACTTGTTCAAGCGTAGGATTTCACCACACATGTTTCATTACTTCCTGTCAATTGGGAGTTAGATCCCACATCAAGCAACAAAATAAGGGACCGCCGAGGTTGAGACGAGTTATCCTGAGGTTTACTCAGAAATATTATGCAGAATTTAATTAGCTAACTAAAAAAAATGCTTCCATTATACTCTACGTGAAATTGTGAAATCAACGCGGGTGGCACTGTAGCACAGCGGTAGAGTTGCTGCCTTACAGCGCCAGAGACTCAGGTTCGATCCTGACTGTGGGTGCTTGTCTGTACGGAGTATGTACATTCTCCCCGTGACCTGCGTTCTCCCGTACGTTGCTGCCTAACAGCGCCAGAGACCCAGGTTCGATCCTGACCGTGGGTTTACTCCAGGATCTCCGGTTTCCTTCCACACTCCAAAGGATACAGGTTTGTAGGTTAATTGGCTTGGTGTATTTGTAAATTGTCCCTAGTGCATGTTGGATAGTGTAAGTGTGCGGAGATCTCTGGCCAGCGTGGACTCGGTGGGCCGAAGGGCCTGTTTCCATGCTGTATTTCTAAACTATACTAAATTAAACTAAAATAATGTATGGACCTTCACAAAGCAGATTGATTACCTGTATCATCTGAGGCAGATCTACCAAAATCTTATTTCATAGTCTAAAGTTCCAGCCGTAGGCTTTTAGTTGAGGTGAAAAAAAAAGCAATACAGCTGACTGGAATTTGAAAACCTGTCTGCCAGGATTAGCTCTTTATTACGCCACTGCTGATAGCTAGAGCTATGAAATACCACCTCCACATGTTGACTCCATGAAGGGGGGAAGGTTGCAATCACCACTTCCATTCAGTGCCAACTTTGGTTGTGATATTAAAAGGCATGAGGGAACAGGGGAAGGGGAGAGAATTGGGAAAACAGGAAACATGTTCTCAATAGGCTATCACATCCATCTGCTGGTTTTCTGCCTGGCAACAGGGATAAAATAAATGGAGATGTAGTCCTGTTGCTAAGCTCAGCATCCCTCCTTGGCAGATTCCTTGGACATATCCTTTTCCCCCTCCCCACACCCTCTCCATAAATATTACTGCCTTTGTCTCTTTGAATTTGGATCGCCACCAATAAAAGACAGCTGGCATTAATATGGCTCAAAAGACAGTTTATCCCTCAGAGTGGTCTTCTTAGCTTTCACCGCAGCATGCATGAGAATTATCACCCTCGTCCATGTAGTTAAGTGAAAGATTTCACAATAAATCCTTAATGGATATGGCACCGTGAATGGGTCCTTTGCACATTGTATATTGTTGTGCTCTAGGGACAGTTCCAGGCTCACTATCGGCAAAAAGGAAAAAATGCAAGAATATCCAGGTTTTTTTTAATTAAAAGTTCACACATTTGCCTAAATGTCCTTTCTTTTTAATTTTGTTCAAATGAAGGGGTTAATTCTACAGATTTGGGGTTAATGAATCTGGGCTGCACTTTTTGGAGGTTGAAAGTCTGCTGCTAGGACTGAGGACACAGAGAGAGAACCACAAAACGCATCATTGGCTTCAGTCATGGTGTAAGCTGACAATCAGATACATTGCTGGTGGTGCACGTGGAGTAATCATAGGCAGAAATCAAGTCAATAAATTGCCCCGGGTGTGTGTAGGATTGTGTTGATGTGCGGGGTTTGCTGGTCGGCGTGGGCTCGTGGGCCTGTTTCCGTGCTGTATCTCTAAAACTAAAACAAAAACTAAAAAAGTAGCCAAGGATGATGGCTTGATTCACAAGGATTGAACCGTGTGAATTTCAGACAGCGCTACCCCCGCTTGCCCTGGCCCCCGCCTTTGCGATGTGTTTGTGTGTGTGTTCCACTTTGACAGTCGCCGTTCCAGTTGCCGGTTTTTCAGGCCTGAAAAATCGCCTAAGTGGGACAGGCCCATAAGAAATCCTGTCAGATGCACAATTGTGGCTCATGACTGGAAAGTTTGATTTTCCACATTGACACAAAATAACCAGGAAATGATTTTGATCCAAATGCCGGTTTATATCAAAGATGGACACGAAGTGCTGGAGTAGCTCAGCAGATCAGGCAGCATCTGTGGAGAAAAAGGATGGGTGATGTTTTTGGTCAGAACCCTTTTTCAGACTTTAGTCTTCAGTCTGAAGAAGGGTCCCGATAAGAAACGTCACCCATGCTTTTTGTCCAGAGTTGCTGCCTGACCCGTTGAGTTACTCCTTCACTTTGTGTCTCCCTTTGTGATACTCCCAGGCCAATGCAGTTCAATGCCAAAGCTTCAACTTCTTCTGATTTCACTGATTGAAATCAGAACTAAAAGGGAAAGACAAATATTTTTCCATTACCAATTCGCTTTCTCATCCAATCATAACCATTAGATTACTTTTGTAATCGGTTACAGAGAAATGCAGAACATGCACTGATCACAGCTCAGAGCAGTGCCTCCTCTCACGCTGTGATTTTTCTCTATCAACACCATCTCTGCTGCGACCTCTAAGTAAAACTACAAATCTTGTGCCAGATTGTGAGGAATTTTGAAATGTGTTCACAAACTGCTCTGAAATTGTCCCAGTGTACGTTTCACTTGGGACTCCTGCAGTGGCAAAGAAAGGGAGACTTTCATCATATCAGCCTGAGAAGGATTCAAATTCACATTCCAAAAACAGAGAGGGAATATTTTAATATACTGCCACAACTGTACAGTACTGGGGATTTGGAATGCTATCACTTGGAACAAAAATTGAATGGAAAAGAAGGAATAACAGAGGTATAAGTGAAGAAAAAAATATAAATTGAATATATTAATGTGTTTATTTTAATATGAAATGGTTAATGTTATAATCATGCATGAATACTTGATCAGCATTTATTACAAAATTAGAGTGTGCCAACATTTTAACATTAGTTTATAGGGTTTGCAATTTTGCTAATTCTGCCATTTATTAAGAGATTGAACAGCCGATTGACAAAAGAAGGAAAGTGAAGTGACTTGTCGATGATCACATGATTAAACAAGAGCAAATTGGGAGAATCATTGTGTTCAATCGGAAGTGTGAATGCTTCGAAATCTGACTGTATCCAAAATGAGGAACAGAGGTGACAGATGCCCTCTGGACATTACTGGCAGTATTGACACAGGATGCATGTAACGGCCCTGCTGCTGAGGCAGGCATGCATCCAGCATCGACCACAATGATCGCTGGCAGCACAGCCTTTCAGAGCAGGGATGTGCCGATGGTAGTGACAATATTGTCAGCTCTGTCACCAATGAAAGGCAGCAAATGTGGTGTGAAGGGGCAGCTGTCACCAGGAAACGAGGGGGGGGGGGAGAGGCTACAACAAGCCTTGAGAGTGAACCAAGATTGTTGGATGCTGCCTCTGAGGCAGCACAGAGGAGGAATGAGATCAAGAATTGGGGAATGGACACCCCCAAGTAACACTTGTCCCTCATTCACTTTGACTGACAAGTGTGAGGAAGCCCTGAGTCCATCAAGTAATAAAGTCAGAATCTCTGAGATTCAAACCCAATGCTTAATGATGAGCATTTAAAATGAAACGTTTAGAGTCATAGATTCATATAGCACAGAAACCGGCTCTTTGGCCCTACTTGTTCATGCCGTCCAAGGTGCCCTATCCAAGCTAGTTCCATTTGCCTGCATCTATCCTATATCCCTCTAAATCTTTCCTATCGGTGTACATGTCCACATCACACAAGACCCCTCACGCCCCAACCATGGACTGTTTGCCCTCCTCCCATCAGGGAGGCGGTACAGGAGCCTCAGGTCACGTACCCTTTCACCTTAAACGATGAGGAAAAGCTTCTATAACAACACAATCACACTGCTGAACTCGGAGTCCCGACGATAGATTCTCTGGTCCCTCCGTCCCCCTTTGTTTAATCATTCTGTATTTCCTGATTATTCTGTATCTTCTCTCTTTCTATTTTTTTCTTGTTTTTTCTCTTTATGTACAACTACTACGGTCTGACGCAAAACTGCATTTCGTTGTACTGATACTTGTATTTGTGCGATGACATTAAAGTTGAATTGAATTGAATTGAATGTCTTTTAAATGTTGTTATAATACCTGCCTCAACTTTATCTGGCAGCTTGATCCATATACCCACCACCTGAGTGTGAAAAAGTTGCCCCTCAGATCCTATTAATTTGCTCCCCTTTCACCTTAAACGTATGCCCTCTAGTTCTTGATTGCTCTACCCCGGGAAAAATAGGCTCTGTGCATTCATCCTATCTGTTCCCCTCATGATTTTACACACCTTTATAATATCAACTCCAATCCTCCTGCACTCTAAGGAATAAAGTCCAAACCGGCGACTTACCTTGGGTCCATACCTTGGGTCCACACCTTGGGTATGCAAGCAAAGACTTTCGCTGTGACTTATCACGTGTGATAATAAAGTATTCAATTCAATTCAAGTCTGAAGCACCTTGAAAGTGGCATCACAGTGGGCAAGGTGGTAAAGGTGTTTGCCATCATAGGTCAGGACACTGAATACAGAATTTGAAAAATTATGTTGCAGCTGTACAAATCATAGGTTGTCACATTTTATATATTGTGTGACGTTTTGGGATAGGTCCAGAGATAGGAGAGGTTTAGAGAGATATGAGCCAAATAGATCCAGGTGGGACTAATGTAGATGAGGCATGTTGTTATGACTCTATTCTGGTTGCCTTACCATAAGAAGGATGTGGCGGTTTGTGGAGGATGAAAAACAAGGTTCACTTGGATGATGCCTCAATTATAAAATATTAACAATAAGGAAAGGTTCGGAGTGTGGTAGGTTCTGGAACGCATTGACAGGGATGGTGGTAGAAGCACATGTGACAGTAATGTTTATGAGGCATTTAGGCAGGCACATGAAGAGGCAGGGAATAGACTGAAATGAACCACCAGCAGGCAGATGGGAATAGTTTAATCTGGCATTATTTTCAGTGTAGACATGCTCTTGTCCTGCATTTTTTCTGCTTCTAAAGCTAAACTTTTTGACTTATTTTGAAAATGTTATTACTATTGAAATCTCAGATGGCAAATTATTGAATCGTAGGATATTGGATGAATCAAGGAATGTGGGGATGGGGCTGGAAAATTATGTTTGAGGTTAAAGATCAGCCATGACTATCGAATGGTGGAGCAAGCTCAAGAGGCCAAATGGCTTGCTCCTGTTTCTATTGCTCATGCTCTTTAAAATGTCAAGTAGTACCAACTACAAATGTTAAATTATTGATCCAGGGCATAATAATTGTCCTGCTTACATGAGACAAGTAGAGACAAGAATTGAGCCAGGTCAAGGGGGGCAGATAAAAAATATAAATCAGTTCATTTGTAATTCCAGTTGACTGGGCAGCGCAGTCTTGTTGCAAGTGGTGCAGTTGTCACATAGCTCGAGTGACCCAGGTTCAATTCTGACCGATGATATGTCTATGTAGAGTTTGCACATTCATCCTGTTACTGCATGGGATTATAGACAATAGGTGCAGGAGTAGGCCATTCGGCCCTTCGAGCCAGCACCGCCATTCAATGTGATCATGGTTGATCATCCCCAATCAGTGCCCCGTTCCTGCCTTCTCCCCTGACCCCACGATTTTTAAGAGCCCTATCTAGCTCTCTCTTGAAAGCATCCAGAGAACCCGCCTCCACCACCCTCTGAGGCAGAGAGTTCCACAGACTCACCACTCTCTGTGGGAAAAAGTGTTTTCCTGTCTCTGTTCTAAATGGCTTACTCCTTATTCCTAAACTGTGGCCCCTGGTTCTGGACTCCCCCAACATCGGGAACATATTTCCTGCCTCTAGCATGTCCAAACCCTTAACAATCTTATATGTTTTAATGAGATACCCTCTCATCCATCTAAACTCCAGAGTGTACAAGTCCAGCTGCTCCATTCTCTCAGCATATGACAGTCCCGCCATCCCAGGAATTAACCTTGTAAACCTACGCTGCACTCCCTCAATAGTAAGAATGTCCTTCCTCAAATTAGGGGACCAAAACTGTACGCAATACTACAGGTGTGGTCTCACTAGGGCTTTGTACAACTGCAGAAGGACCTCTTTGCTCCTATATTAAATTCCTCTTGTTATAAAGGCCAACATGCCATTCGCTTTCTTCACTGCCTGCTGTACCTGCATGCCTACTTTCATAGACTGATGTACAAGGACCCCCAGATCCTGTTGTACTTCCCCTTTTCCCAACTTGAAGCCATTTAGATAGTAATCTGCCTTCCTGTTTTTGCTACCAAAGTGGATAACCTCACATTTATCCGCATTAAACTTCATCTGCCATGCACCTGCCCACTCCCCCAACCTGTCCAAGTCACCCTGCACTCTCTTAGCATCCTCCTCACAGTTCACACTGCTCCTCACATTACCCCAGATGCTCCATTTTTCTTCCATGTACCATAGACATGCTGACTGTTAGATCACTCTGCATCAATCATATCATTACTGGTTATGTAGGTAGATGCTCAGAATTACAGAAAGGTTCAAACATGTGAATATTGTCGGCAATGCTGTTGATAAACAATTGTTTCAGCCTTTCTGTTCTTCTACTTGGCAGCATCAAGGTCTTCGTGGTCTTAATGATTGGGGAATTCTACCTTATTTGACATAAAAGGAAATATTTGTATCAACCAAAAGCAGTACAGTATAAGTTCCCTTCAAACACAGGTCCAGTAATCAAGCACTCAATTCCTTGAGCTTGTTCCACCATCCATATATCGCGAACAGTACTGATTCTCACTGAGAAACGGTGATGGGTGTAATGTTATATTTTGTCCCAGTACATTTGTGCAAGGTTTCTGCATGAAGTAGGTTGCAGAGCTTGTAACATAAGATGGCAGCTCAAAATATCTGATTGTTTTGTTACTGGGCTGGGCCTGGGATCAATGCAATTAACTGTGGCTTGGAACCCCAAAGATGTGGCTTTGTGGTGAGATTGTTCCATGCATTTGGCACCACTTCAGCTGGATCCAAGATAGGCCAAGTGACTATTTCCTAATCCCAAGGACAGCTGTATCTTACCAAATTATTTCTCCCTCCATAGAGCTGTGCAGTTCTTTGCCAGATGTAGATCGGGTGAATTAAAAAAAATCCTCTTTTGTTTTTCTGTCTCTATCCTACTCAATTTCCTTGTTTAAAGGGAGAAGAAGGCAATCTGCTCTCTGGTTTCTGCCAAGCCTGCTAGTAAGCCAGGCACCAGGCCCATCAATCCATGCCTCTGTCACACTCTTTCATGCTATTCATTAACAGTGAATCACACACTGATTTAAAAATGTGATCTACTTCACGTACATTACATTAAATATAAACAAAGATCCATGTAGATAGGCAAGTTTATAAATGTACTGTTTTTTTAAGATCCTATTCATTCCTAGTGTTTTGAAAGTGTCTGCAAAAGATGCCAAGGAAGGGAAGAGACAGAATTAAGAAATCCATGGCTGGTTCCTGAATGTCCCATCTTTGTTAGACTTTTCTTCTTTAAATAGTTGACGTGTTTTATGTCAAAAACCATAGCTGCATTTTTTTGGCTACCTACCGACACCCAAAGCTGTGATTTTCTCCATTCACTGTTCGGGTGGCAATGTCCAAGTATCAAACAATAGGGCTGGTTACTGCACTTAGCAAATTTGAGACCATTCGGACTTCTTAAAGTTGGGATATCGGAGTTATACTCAAGGATTATCAGTGTCGGTTGGGGCAGAAATGACCTATAGTTAGAAGTGAAAGCATAAAAGCAGCAAGATAGAGCGATGTGCACAATGCTCGACAGAATATTTAACCATTGCATTTTGATGCATTTCAAAAAGAAAATACATGAGGTATTATGTTTACTCATGACTGACAGCTGCACAGAGTATATAGTTACATCCTGTTCAAGGGATGCCTTGTCTCAAACATCCACACCTGTGCATTGCAACATGGATGTCAGCTTTGAGCTGGAGGACAGATGGTGCCACATCTCACATCCAACTCCACTGCTGGAACCACTAGTGTGTTCAATGGCAGAGCTTGAATGGATTGAGCTGATGGATTGCACAGTTTTAGGATCCAATCCCATAGTGAAATCACTCAATTTAATTAAATAGTTAAATATGGGCAAAGAGTGTCTTTATATTTACATTTTAAAATGATTTGTATTAATGTTTCTTATAAGTAATTTGTTTTATTTAATAATTTGAAATATATCAACAATTAAGAGACAATTAAAGGAATTTGAAGTGCGTTGATGGCAGGGATCTGCCATGTGCTCATAGGGGCATTCTTGGGGCCAATTTCTGAATTTATCTTCAGAGGTTCGGTCGCAGCTCAGACTGAAGAAGGGTCTCGACCCGAAACGTCATCTATTCCATCGCTCCATAGATGCTGCCTCACCCGCTGAGTTTCTCCAGCATTTTTGTCTACCTTCGATTTTTCCAGCATCTGCAGTTCTTTCTTAAAGACTTCACATCTTGTGTTCCCAGGATATCGACGGTTGGGCATCTGTGATGGAAATGCCATTGAATGTCAAGGGTAAGTGGTTGCACTATTTCTAGTTGGAAATGGTCATTTTCTGCCACTTTGTTGCAAGTATGTTAACTGTTGTTTATCAGCTTATTATTATTATTATTATTATGCTTAAATGTAGTTGCAGTCTAGCTGTATATAGGCATAGAGTGTTTGATATGCAGTGGAACTAGAAGGGAGATAATTGATGAAAGAGTTGAAGATGGTTGGGCTTTGGACACCACCCTGAGGGATTACTGCAGTGATGTCCAGGCTGGGATATTCTTTTGTGTGAAATATGACACCACCATTGAGGTGTTTTCTCTTGTGTGTTCTTTTACCAATTTTGTTAGCGTGCCATGATGCCATACTCAATGCTACCTCTCTCACCTTACCTGCAGTATTCAGTCTCTTGCTCCATATTAGTACCAATGCCGCGATGAGGTCCGAGACATTAGGCATTGATGAGGAGCTTATTGGTGGGAACATGGTCTCAACAACACGTTACTGAAGTTTGAAGATTGTTTTTATGGTTCATAAGAAGATTGTACGTGTCTTCCTTTTGTGAACAGGACACACCATGGTGATTTTCTACATTATCGGGTAAGTGGCTGTGTTGTAACTGCACTGGGACAGCTTGGCTTTAGGCATGGCTGGGTTCTGCTGCACAGTACCACAGCTGGGATATTATTTCATCCCATTGCTTTCTTCTAATCAGTGCTTTCAGATGTTTCCCGATATCATGTGGCATTGATCCAATTGGCTGTAGACCAGCTTTGCCATGGTTGGAACCTCAGGAGGAAGTCAAGATGAATACTCTTCTTGGCACTTTCCTTCAAACATGATTGTGAATGCTTCAGCCTTGTGCTGTGAGTCCTCCCATCACTGTGGCTGGGGAAGTGAGATGGACCCTCCTCCTCTCTTTGTATATTTCATTGTCCAACACTGTTCCCGACCACTTATGGCAAGCCTGCAGAATTTCGATTTGATCTGTTCATTATGAGGTTGTTATGCTGTCTATTGCAAGCTGTTTTTCTGTTTAACATGTATGTAACCCTGTGCAGTTATACACCAGATTGCCACCTCATCTTTAATGTCTGCCTGGTGTCATTCTTGGCATGTCCTTCTGCACTCCTGTTGGATTTGGTTTGACCTCTTGAACATAACAATAAAGTGGGGGATGAAATGAGCCATGAGTTCACAGATTGTGGTGCAATACATTTTCAGCTCCTGCTGATAGTCCAGACCACCCTGTGGATGCCCATTTTTGAATTGTCAGATTTGTTCTGAATTTTTAATTTAACACAATTGTCATGCCACACAAGGTGCTGGATACTTGCCTTGGCATGATGGCAGGGCCTCATTTCCACATAGCCTGTGCAGTGTTAATTTCTACTAAAGCAATCACCTGCCTCTAGACCACTACCATTAGGTTTGGTGTACAAATTCAAGCAGAACAATGTGCTTGGAAGCACACTGTCTGAGGTGTAACTTTTGCCTCTGACACTGGAAAGAGGATCAACAGAAAGTTGTTTTCGAGCCATTCCAAAGATTTTGACACAGCCTTTATATAAAATAAAGAAACAGAATACCTCTAAAGCTCAAGACACTGTTCTGCCAGGTGCATACTGCATCTCAAAAGTTCACTTTGCTACCTGATCTTAAATGTAAATACAATACTCTGAATTTTATGCTTATGGTATTCAGCATCTGGCGGTAATTTGATTAATTGTCTGACACAGCACTTAGAATGGAATAGCCTCTCCTTGTTTGTGTTGAAAGGACAGGCTTAACACTTCACACAGAGCAGTGGGTGTCTATCCTCTCTGTATGACAAATACAAGTCCACAGTAATAAAATGTAAAGTGGCCTCACACAATTCAAATAAAGATATACTGTAACTTAAATTGTGATACAATATCTCCATTAATTTTACAACCAATAGCAAGATTATGCTAATTTGGGAAATTCTCAGTGTGTAGTTATACAACATATCATTGCCATACTGACCTTTCTGTCCTGGACCTCCACCATTGTCAGAGTGTGGCCAAACGCAAATTGTGGTAACTCTTGCATCCCCTCTCCCTCCATCCCTCCCCCACTCTTGTCATCATACTAGTTTCACTGTCATCCTGTCAAATTTCATTGTCTGCATAACTTGTTATGGAGTGACTTGTTATAGCCCATTGTGGGCTCCACCTTTCCTTGATCATCATTACTCTTTTGCATAACTTTCATTCATTTGTTCTATCTCTCTCTATATCGTCATCAATATCTCTCGTTTCTCTTTCCATGACTCTCAATCTGAAGAAGGGTCTTGAACATTCCTTTTCTCCAGAGATGCTGCCTGACCAGCTGAGGTACTCCAGCTTTTTGTGTCTATCTACCATTAACCCTGTCTGACACTAGATGTAACCACAACACATAAATGATAGACACATCTTAGTCTGTAGACTTATACTAATCAATAACATTTAAATCAGTATTTGTAATTGCTAGTTGCTATCTCTGCATTTCCCATTCAGTTTGTGACATCAATAGGCATAATATTGGCTTAAAAATTGTATCTGAAATCTTTCTTGACTTCAAAAGAAATTAACAAATGTGTTTATCATTATGATGAAATAAGACTGGATTAGCAATGGTGCATTTTGCAATTATTTATAAGAAACAAACTGATGTCTGATGCTGTTGTGAGAGCTGAGAATAACTGTGTGAATTTTTAATTACAAGGAGTAGCCCCATATCAACTCTCCTCACCCCTGCAGAACAAAAATATTCAGCCATCTGTGTGGTGCCTTTTTATGGGTTCAATTAATATATGTTGACCTACATACTCCCACAATTACATTTATGATAGATGCTGCCTCTCTCTCTTCCCATTGTTTCTATTGTTCATCTTTACTTGCATACCAGGCCAATCTCAGAAGTTCATTTTCACTTGATTAAATAATTTCCTGTGATTTTTTCCTAAGCAAAGTACAGAGCTGACATTCCTATGCTAGCAAATCCATTCATTTGAAATTAACAAGCAAAATAATTTGTTAATAGAGTCATAGAGTCATAGAGTGATACAGTGTGGAAACGGGCCCTTTGGCCCAACTTACCCAAACCGACCAACGTCCCAGCTACACTAGTCCCACCTGTCTGCACTTGGTCCATATCCCTCCAAACCTGCCCTATCCATGTACCTGTCTAACTGTTTCTTAAACGTTGGGGTAATCCCAACCTCAGCTACCTCCTCTGGCAGCTTGTTCCATACATCCACCACCCTTTGTGTGAAAATGTTACCCCTCAGATTCATATTAAATCTTTTCCCCTTCACCTTGAACCTGTGTCCTCTGGTCGTCGATTCCCCTACTCTGGGCAAGAGGTTCTGTGCATCTATCCAATCTATTCTCATGATTTTATACACCTCCATAAGATCCTCCTGCACTCCAAGGAACAGAGACCCAGCCTCCTCAACCTCTCTCTATAACTCACACTCTCTAATCCTGGCAACATCTTCGTAAATATTCTCTGAACACTTTTAAGCTTAGAAACATAGAAATTAGGTGCAGGAGTAGGCCATTCGGCCCTTCGAGCCTGCACCGCCATTTAATATGATCAAGGCTGATCATCCAACTCAGTATCCCGTACCTGCCTTCTCTCCATACCCCCTGATCCCTTTAGCCACAAGGGCCACATCTAACTCCCTCTTAAATATAGCCAATGAACTGGTGTCAACTACCCTCTGGGGCAAGAGATTCACCACTCTCTGTGTGAAAAAAGTTCTCCTCATCTCGGTTTTAAAGGATTTCCCCCTTATCCTTAAGCTGTGACCACTTGTCCTGGACTTCCCCAACATCGGGAACAATCTTCCTGCATCTAGCCTGTCCAACCCCTTAAGAATTTTGTAAGTTTCTATAAGATCCCCTCTCAATCTCCTAAATTCTAGAGAGTATAACCCAAGTCTATCCAGTCTTTCTTCATAAGACAGTCCTGGCATCCCAGGAATCAGTCTGGTGAACCTGCACTCCCTCTATGGCAAAAATGTCCTTCCTCAGATTTGGAGACCAAAACTGCACGCAATACTCCAGGTGTGGTCTCACCAAGACCCTCTACAACTGCAGTAGAACCTCCCTGCTCCTATACTCAAATCCTCTTGCTATGAAAGCCAACATACCATTCGCTTTCTTTACTGCCTGCTGCACCTGCATGCCTACCTTCAATGACTGGTGTACCATGACACCCAGGTCTCGTTGCATCTCCCCCTTTCCCAAGCTTGACAAAATATCTTTCCAATAACATGGAGCCCAGAACTGAAGACAATACTCTAAATGCAGTCTCACCAATGTCTTATACAACTGCAACATGACCTCCCAACGTCTATACTCAATACTCTGACTGATGAAGGCCAATGTGCCAAAAGCCTTTTTGACCAGCTTATCTACCTGCGACTCAATCTTCAAGGAACTGTGCACCTGCACTCCAAGATCCCTCTGCTCTACAACACTCCCCAGAGGCCTGTGTAGGTCCTGCCATTGTTAGACTACCAAAAATGCAACACTTATCTATATTAAATGCAACATTTCTTTGTATTAAATTCCATCAACCATTCCTCACCCCATCTGGCGAATTGATCAAGATCATGCTGCAATCTTTCACAACCATCTTCACAACCTGCAAAACCACCCACTTTTAGGTCATCAGCAAACTTGCCAATCTTGCCATGTACAGTGCATTCAGAAAGTATTCAGACCCCTTCATGTTTTCCACATTTTGTTACGTTACAGCCTTAATCAAAAATTGACTAAATTAGTTTTTTTTAACATCAATCTACGCACAATATTCCATAATAAAAGCGAAAACAGGTGTTTAGAATTTTTTGTAAATCAATTAATAAGAAATAACTTAAATATCACATTTACATAAGTATTCAAACCCTTTACTCAGTACTTTGTTGAGGCACCTTTGGCAGCGATTACAGCCTCAAGTCTTTTTGGGTATGACGCTACAAGCTTGGCACACCTGCATTTGGTTAATTTCTCCCATTCTTCTCTGCAGATCCTCTCAAGGTCTGTCAGGTTGGATGCGGAGTGTCGATGCACAGCTATTTTCAGGTCCCTCCAGAGATGTTCGATCGGGTTCAAGTCCGGGCTCTGGCTGGGCCACTCAAGGACATTCACAGACTTGTCACGAAGCCACTCGTGCATTGTTTTGGCTGTGTGCTTAGGGTCGTTGTCGTGTTGGAAGTTGAACCTCCGCCCCAGTCTGAGGTCCTGAACGCACTGGAGCAGGTTTTCACAAAGGATCTCTCTGTACTTTGCTCTGTTCATCTTTCCCTCGATCCTGACTAGTCATCCCAGTTCCTGCCACTGAAAAACATCCCCACAGCATGATGCTGCCACCAACATGCTTCACCGTAGGTATGGTATTGGCCAGGTAATGAGCAGTGCTTGGATTCCTCCAGACATGACGCCTGGAATTCTGGCCAAAGAGTTCAAACTTGGTTTCATCAGACCAGAGAATCTTGTTTCTCATGGTCTGAGAGTCCTTTGGGTGCCTTTTGGTAAACTCCAAGTGGGCTGTCATGTGCCTTTTACTGAGGAGTGGCTTCTCTCTGGTCACTCTACTATAAAGGCCTGACTGGTGGAGTGCTGCAGATATAGTTGTCCTTGTGGAAGTTTCTCACATCTCCACAGAGGAACTCTGGACTCTGTCAGAGTGGCCATCATGTTCTTGGTCACCTCCCTGACCAAGGCCCTTCTCCCCCAATTGATCAGTTTGGCCAGGCAGCCAGCTCTATGAAGAGTCCTGGTGGTTCCAAAGTTCTTCCATTAAAGAATGACGGAGGCAACTGTGCTCTTCGGGACCTGCAATGCTGCATAAATTGTTTTATACCTTTACCCAGATCTGTGTCACGACACAATCCTGTCTCAGAGGTCTATGGACAATTCCTTCGTCTTCATGGCTTGATTTTTGCTCTGACATGAGCTGCTAATTGTGGGATCTTGTATAGACAGGTGTGTGCCTTTCCAAATCATGTCCAATCAATTTAATTTATCACTGGTGAACTCCAATCAAGTTGTAGAAACAACTCATGGATAATCAATGGAAACAGGATGAACCTAAGCTCAATTTTGAGTGTCATAGCAAAGGGTCTGAATACTTATGTAAATGTGATATTTCAGTTATTTATTTTTAATTACTTTGCAAACATTTCTAAACACCTGTTTCACTTTGGCCCTCCAGTCTTCCGGCACCTCTCCTGTATTTCAGGACGACTTGTAAATTTCAACCAGGGCTCCCGCAATTTCCTCTCTAGTTTCCCACAATGTCCTCAGATATATCTGATCAGGCCCTGGAGATTTGTCTACCTTCATACACGATAGTATCTTCAGTACTTCTTTGACGGTAACACTGACTGCCCTCAAGCCACTTCCATTGACTGTCCCAAACCTGTTTTATACATGAGCAGAGAATAAAAAAATCCACTACTAAAATATCAAATACATGCTACCTGGATGATTTTCTTATACATTATTTCTAAGTACTTACTAAATGTATGTGAACAATGTTTATGGCTGGGCAATTTAAATAATAATAAAGTATTAAATAATTATAAAATAAAAAATCTATATATTTATATAAAATAATAACTGTATAATATATCATTTTAAAATATATTCTAAGATTGGACTTATTAACCTGGATGTTATGGTAATTCACTAACAAATAGGATTTGCTTCTGACCCCAATAATAACTCCCTTCAATGTGAGGGTACTTATTAGTAGGGAACAAGTCAGACAGCATCTGTGGAATCAATGCACAGATGATGTTTCAGGTTGGAACTTTTTTCAGTCTAAAGACGGCTCCCGACCAATACAACATCCATTCCCTCCATAGATGCTGACTGACCGCAGAGCTCCTTGCAACACTGTGGGCCCTCTAGTATGCTTTAATTCAGTTGACCTATTGTTAAATGTGGGTTATTTTCTTGATAGTTGATACAGACATTTGGAATTGTAAATGATCTCTCTACAATACTGCACTGAATGCCAATATGGTGCAAGAAACTGGTAAAATGTATAGATGGCATAATACACATCATCATAAAGAAAAAAGATAATGGCATTTTTCCACTGTGACATTTCTGAGAAACTTGCACTTAAAAAAATCTGTCAAATAATATTTGATTAAAATGATGCCACGATCTGAATCTTAGTGTTAATACAAGATCTAGATTATGTCATTTAATGCAATGTTCAGGGACTTTTATTAAGATGAAAATGTCTTTGTTTAAAAAGCATCCCATGTTGAAAAATTAGCATTATCTTAATTATCCTTTTGTTTATTACTGCCCAAGCAATTGCTGGGACCATGGGTAATTAATCCAGATGAATACAACAAAGCAAGCTGAAGGTGGACAGTGCCTTTCAATGATCTTGTCTCACAAATCTATCAAGACCTTACCCAGTCCCATTCAGAGAGTGATCTCTTGACCCATTTCTCCTCTTCCTATTCATTGTCAAGACTGAGTGCTTTCTTCTATGTTCCCTGGTGTTTCATCAGTATTATTCCCTTTTCAGTTGGTAATGGCATAGAAGGAAGGGACCTTTTATGCCTAAACATAATGCATATCATTTCTACTTGTCTCTGCCCAAAGTCCATTCTGGTGTAACATAAATTAATTTATTTTTTTACGTATGCAATTCCCCTTAAATGGTATGCAGCTTATTTTATAATATATCTGGGATAATATCACAGGCCATAGGTGGTTCGGCATTCACTGTATAACTTATGTTACTACATAACCTTGAGTATTACCTGCATCTGAACACCACACCTCTATTGTTCCTCCACTGCCCTGCGGTTATATTAACTTTCTTACTCTGGGTCCAATTATCTGTTGAAATCAGAATGTTAATCTTGCATATCAAAATGTGCACAAGTTTTTTAAGTGCAAGAGATACTATGGAATCATTAGACTGTGTTTCCATGGGGAAAATAAATTCCCTGAATAGCCAGTCTTGCCCCAATCTGACCCTCCCACTTGGCTAATTGTTTTTTCAAATTGTCTCACAGATCAGTTGCAGAATTCACCTACTTTTCTCTGTACGTTTTTAGTATATATTATTTAAGATGTTTAATGCAACCAAAGCTTTAAGGGCCTGTCCCACTTGGGCATCATTTGCGCGTCATTTACGCAACATCATTTGCACGTCACGGCACACATGATGCGCGCATGGCGTGCATTAAGCGCGCATGGCGTGTGGTGAGGCGTGCCGGCGTAAACAGTGACGTGCAGCGCCCCAGGATTTTGGGATTCACAAAATCTTCGCACGCCACCTGCGTGACGCGCAAATGATGCCCAGGTGGGACAGGCCCTTTAATCCTCTTGTCTGAAGAAGGATCTCGACCTGAAACGTCACCTGTTCCATTTCTTCAGAGATGCTGCTTGTCCTGCTGAGTTACTTTGGCATTTTGTGTCTATCTTTGATAAAATCAAGATTTAACATAGGGGACAGTGTGGCACAGTGGAACAGCATGTTATTACACAGAATTACACTGAGTATATTTCCCAGAAATTAGCTTTCAGACCAAGCTAGTGTTTAAACCAGTCAAAACTCCCTCATGCTATCCTCCTCTCATTTTATCAGCATTACCCTCAATTTATTTCTTCCCAAAAATATTTTTATCTGCTTTCCCCAAAATGCATCCATATCATCCCACTATTTCATGTGGTGACAAGTTCCACATCATCACTACACTGAGTACAAAAGGTTCTGCTCAGTGGATTGTGTGGTTATATACAGATAACTTCCAGTTTTGCTTTTCGCACAATTAGAAGCATGGCCTCTTTCAAAGCTTCTCATAATTTTTAAAAATATTATTAATTCAACTCCAGGATTTATCTTTTCAAGGGAAACCCAGCCAGCTTACCCTTTCATGATATAACCTTACATTTCTAATATAACCTTGCAAGTCTTTTCTGTATCTTCTTTGACCTTTTTATAATGTAACAATGCAGAACTACACATGGTATTTTAAGTATGATTTAACTAAAAATGGCTAATGTCTCGACTTTTGTGTTTCACCATTCCTAGAAATATGCCCTGAGGATTGAATGATTTGTGCTGTGGTCTTATTGAGCTGTATTGCAGTTTTTACTGATTTGTATTTGCAGTCACATATTGCATTACTCCTCTGTCCCTCATTGGTAATTATTTTCTAAATAATATTTAGCTTAATTAGTTTTCTTATCAAATACAAAACTTCCATTTACTTTTTATTAACAGTACTCTGTAAATCATATACCCATTCTACAAATTTGTAATCTTCTTTTAATTTGTACCAAATGTCCTCTGCATTGAGCTACCTTCAGTTTGGTTTTGGCTAGAAATTTAGAAATTGTGTTTTTGGTCCAAAAGTTTAAATCATTCATAGAATTTATGAACAAACTTGGTTCCACCATCGATCTTCTGCCACTTTACAGCTATCCTTTCTAACCTGCTATATATATTTCTATGTGTAGGAAGGAACTACAGATGCTGGTTTAAACTGAAAATAGACACAAAATGTTGGAGTAACTCAGCGGGCAGGCAGCATCTTTTTCCATTGCTAAACAAAACAAATACAACGGAACTACTGCCAAAAACACTGTTTTATGGTTTTCTTAAAACGTGTGGTCATCAATAATCTGGATTCAAAGTTCTATATTCCTTGAGGAATTATTTTGTATTTTTCCACTGTACATTCAGATGAACTTATATACTTCTTCATATAACACCATTGTTTGACGAATTTGCATTGGGTAATTACTGCCACTCAGTCTACAGATAATCATCAAGAAAGTTGATGCTACAGATGCTGGAACCTTGAGCAAAACAAAAATTGCTGGGGAAACTCAGCATCTGTCGAGAGAATGGATTGACAATGTTTTGGGTCGGGACCCATCTTCAGACTCTTTAAAATGGTCCCGACCCAAAACGTCATCTGCCCAATTCTCTCCAGGGTTGCTGACTGACCTACTGAGTTCGTGCAGCACTTTGCGTTTTGATCATTAACAGTCATCCAAATGTAGATCGAGGAGCCGAATTCCAGAAGTGCCTTGTGAATGACTGCCTATGATATTAAGCAGCATCCTGCAAGGATCTTGCATCCTTCTAAATAGCTATCTTTAAGCCATTTGCAATTTTGCTCACTATTTCTTAGATGTTCCTCCTTTTACCGATGTACCAATTCTGGTCTATTTTCCATTTCCACAACTCAGGAAATCTCATCTCAATGACTGGGTTAATGAGGAATCATGTACACAATGCAGGAATTCACTATCTTTTGCCCTTACTTACAATTTCTCATCATTTAAACTGGTATAGTTGAGTTCCAATGAATATTATTGTATGTTTTTACATTTTTGCAATTTTCTTCCACTGCCTTTGTATGAAACTCATTTTTTTTTCATACTTAGTGCTTGCAGACAAATCCAGTTTGTGGTAAGTTTTTAGTGTGTATGAAAGGGCAATTTGGAATGGACAATTAAAGCTGCATAGCACAGAGGCACAGTAAGTACTGCTGCTGCCTCACAGCTCCAGAGATCCTGGGTGATCTGGTTTTCTTCCCACAACTCAAAGGTATACCATTTGGTTGGTTTATTGCCCACTGTAAATTAACCCTAATGGGGTGGGGAGTTAAAGGGTTATAGGGAAATAAATAAGGGGTATGGGATTGTTCTAACAACTGGCATTGACTTGATGGGCCACCTTCTATGTTGTAAGGAAATATAAATGTTTGTGGCAACCATTTCCCACATGGCTGTTGATTTACGAACCTGTAATTTCTTAATAATGACAAAATTCACGACAGTGTAGGTCTTCCAAAATTACATAGAATTTACAGAGCTGAAGCAGGCAGTTTGAACCAAACTATAAATGGTGTATTCATCATCTACAAAGATGGAACTCAGGTGCCTTTGTGACCACAAGGGGAAAATCATATCCTTACTTAATGCATGTTCTCTCCATGCTCAATGCAGACAGATGCTGGTCTGTTATGAAATGGCTGTAGAGAGAAATTAAGAATCAGCTCCCCCACAGCAGCAAATGTGCCAGTACAGTCAATAATGCAACATGCAGAGCAGGTACCAGACTTGACTGCTTGTCTGTTCAGGAAAGCGATTTCTGCACTTTGACCCAAGAGATCAGAAAAATTTTGCTTTGACTCCCATTAGCATCAAGCAGTGCGGGCAGGAACGGCCTTGGCCATCACATTTCCACTGTAGACAAACTGTTGTCCCTTCATCTCATCTCATGCATATGAATAGGGAGGAGGTCAGCAGTGGCGGAAATTTACTTCAGCAATAACAGGAGGAATAATGATTGAAAAGAAATGAGGGAAAGGTGAAGGAGACTTATTAATCCATTTAATTCAATTATTTATATGAGAGAAACGGAGACCATTACTTTTCTTTTACACGTTCAATTTTTAGACTTTTTAATGTGCAGTTATAAAGAATATTTCTTTCTGACTATTCAAAGATTAAAAGATCTGGACAGACAGATAAAAGTTCACTTTGGAGGACAGTTACATGCATTAGGCAAGCAGTGCAGTCACTAAATTTAGACCAGTGAAAGATATTGCTCAGAATGAAAGGTTGGTAGTTTCATAATTACATATATTAATCACCCAGTTTAAATAATGACAGGGATGTAATCTGGGATTGAATCATGGTCTCAAAACAGCATCGTATGTAATTTCCAGCCAATATAAACTCTGGGTGTCTATTTAGCAAGTGTTTTAGACAGTGTGGAAAGTTTCCATTGCTAACCTGAATGAACTCAACTGATCTAGTGCCAAAAAAATAAAGTTGTATTTTCTTAATGAAATGGCTTAATTTGCTCAATGCCTCATCATTCTTGCCCCACCCTGCCTGTACAATTCTATCATTCTCCCCAGTAAATGTATTTTATTACAGCATGTCTTCCATAGATGCATCAATGAGCTAATAAAGTAAGCCGGTGCAAAGCCAGAATAGAGTGAGGCTGAAATAGTTCATAAGGCAGTGTTGTTGTAATATCATGTGCAGCATCATTGTAGGGAGTTACACCAACTGAATTTAACACGGTGCATGGTTTATAAACATGTAAACCTTATTGGCCTTCTCGTACCCCTACTCCTTATATTATTATAATGTACCCTTGATGATATCAAGATAAAACATGCGCCGCATTTACATTCATTTAAGATTAGCCTTTAGCAGCGTTTTGAAGTTTAATTGATGATGGTTGTAAAAATAAAGCACTATAAATAAGAATGATTAAGTGTAATATAGTTCCTGAAAATAGAGGTAAAATTAAATTGTTTTTTGATTTATGCACCATGGCGATGATGCCTCCTAACTGCCCCCAGGCAGCTACTCTGACTTCTTGCCCCAATTTTGAAGAAAATAATTATAATTCAGAATAGTGCAAGCAAGGTGAAAATACTGTCCATGCTCGGCAGTGATTTCTCCAATACTAATCCATTAGCTTCAGTTGTTGGGAAACTGTTCAAGTTGGATCAGGATTATATGCAACATGTATATATATATATATATATATATATATGTGACGAGTATAATTGACTTTGACTGACTATATAATTAAAATATGTATCTGGGCTTAATAGAAAATAGTGTTTTTTCTGGGCAAACTTGTAGCGGTGTTAATGAAACAAGCATTTTAAAGTGTTGTAACAAACTTAGAAACTGGCTGTTGTGTCTGGAAGATGATGCCCTTGAGGCTTGAATTTTATATGCTATCTTTAACAGTATCAGGAGACCTCTAGCTACTCACAGTTCAACCACTATTCACGTAAGAATTCTAAATTGTCTACTCACTGTCTAGCTTTCCAGAGATTGTATTCCACACTTCACTACCAAATAAGGGTTTGCATAAATGAGGTACATGCACCCTTCATGACTACAGCAGTCCGCTGACAGGTGTCTCTGATGATGTATGCAAGCCAATTTAAGTTAATGATACAAAATACACCACGCTGAGAAGACAATGGAGAGATTGGTGGCATGATACCTTCACTGTACTCCTATACATGTTTCCACATTCACTTCTGCTTTTATTAATCTACTGTTTTGTATAATCAACAAAATATATTGAAATACAGCACCAATCAACTAATTCCTCCTTTGTTTCAAATTACAGAGACCGTGGAGTAGGTTTTGTCACTTGGTTTGTGTTTCTATTGCAGTTTTTGTGCACTTTGGGCATGAGTGCTTTGTTACTAAATCAAGCCATTTGCTTCTGGCCCAGCAGTGCCACAGTAAGAGCTGCTAGTTCTCAGCTACAGAGGCCTGGGATTGAATATAACCTCGTGTGTGAAGTTTACAAATTCTCCCTCTGATTGGGTGGATTTCTTCAGAATACTCCAGCTTTCTACATCCCAAACATGGTTCATTGGTCACTATAAATTACCCCAAAATGGAGGTTAATAGCAAAGCAAATTCAAAGAGGAGTTGATAGGTAAGTGTGAGAGAGAGAGCGGCATGGTGGCACAGTGGTAGAGTTGTTGCCTTACAGCATCAGACAACATGGTTTGATCCTGACCATGGGTGCTATCTGTATAGAGTTTGTACGTTCTCCCTGCGATCATGTGGATTCTCTCTGGGTGCTCCGTTCTCCTTTCACGTTCCAAAGACATACAGATTTGTAGGTTAATTGGCTTTGGTAAAAATTGCAAATTGTTCCTAGTGTGTGTCCAGGATAGTGTAAGTGTAAGCAGGATAGTGTTAGTGTACGGGGATCACTGGTCAGCACGGACTTGGTGGACCGAAAGGTCTGTTTCCGCACTATATCTCTAAACTAAACTAGGAATAAGTCAAAAAAGGTACAAGAAAGTACAAATACAGTAAACCAAGACCAATGACATTGCTCCTGTGGCAGTCAGCATGGAACTAAGTGCCAAATGGCCTTGTTCTATAAGATATATAAAGAGCATCACTAATCCAATAATTTACATTTTTACCAAAGATTGGGGGGGATTCCACATCGCGTAACTCACTCCCTGATAGCCCAAGCCATCCCTACCATTCATAGGACACAGGTTGGCAGTGGGATGAAATACTCTCCAGCTACCTGTATAAGTGCAGCTCCAATAACTCATATGAAGCTCCACACCATCTAGGACTAAGTAACCCATTTGACTGGCAACCGGTCCACAAGTAGTACACAGTGACTCCAGCCTGTGCCATTCACAAAATCCCACAGACCACTCTGACCTGGAATTATCCTTCATCGCTGCTGGGTCTAAATCTTGGAATTCCCTATCAAAAGCTGAGGGCATTAAAGACAGCAGTGGATCGAGAAGGCGGCTCATCGCCACCTGCTCATAGGTAAATCAGGCAGTAAATACCAATCTTGTCAGGTATACTTACATCCCATGAACAAATAAGAGGCGTATGACTTTCCCTTTATACCACTAATTCTACATTAATTATATCTCTAATGACTGACATAGAACAGTCACTGAAGGCACTGGCTATCACTGCAAGCAGCTTCTCGAGATCCGTACTCAACAGTGTACATGTGCAGGGGAGAAATTACTCAGTAATGATGGCAATGCTAACTGTTTCACCGCAGTTGCTTTCACAAGTCCCACAAGGCCATTAAAAGTTACGCCACAGGGCAGCACTGGTGGAGGACTGAGCAGCAGATATGATGTGTGGTTGAAGGCACTGGCCCTATACCCGCTGGACTTTATAAGGATGAGGGGGTACCTCATTGAAACTTACCGAAAAGCCCTGGATAGAGTGAATGTGGAGAGTTCAAAAAGGATGCAGATGCTGGAAAATCAAAGGTAGACAAAAGTGCTGGAGAAACCCAGCGGGTGGAGCAGCATCTATGGAGCGAAGGAAATAGGCAACGTTTCGGGCCGAAACGCTTCTTCAGAATGTGGAGAGGATGTTTCCACCAGAGGGAGAGTCTGGGACCAGAGGCCATAGCCTCAGAATAAAAGGTTGTACCTTTAGAAACAAGATGCAAAGGAGTTTCTTTTGTCAGAGGGTGGTGAATCTGTGGAATTCATTGCCACAGACGGCTGTAGAGGCCAAGCCAATGGATATTTTTAAGGTGGAGATTGACAGATTCTTGATTGGCAAGGGTGTCAGGGGTTATGGGGAAAAGGCAGGAGAATGGGGTTGAGAGAGAAAGATAGATCACCCATAGACAATAGACAATAGGTGCAGGAGCAGGCCATTTGGCCCTTCGAGCCAGCACTGCCATTCATGGCTGATCACCCCAAATCAGTACCCCGTTCCTGCCTTCTCCCTATGTCCCCATGACTCTGCTACTTTTAAGAGCCCTATCTAGCTCTCTCTTGAAAGCATCCAGAGAACCTGCCTCCACTGCCCTCGGAGGTAGAGAATTCCACAGACTCACCACTCTCTGTGAGAAAAAGTGATTATACGACTCCGTTCTAAATGGCTTACTCCTTATTCTTAAACTGTGGCCCCTGGTTCTGGACACATGATTGAATGATGAGTAGACTTGAAGGACCGAATGGCTTATAATTCTGCTCCTAGAACTTATGAACTATCTTAAGACTTAATACTTAATACTGGTAGCAACAGACAAATAACAACACTTTTAAGAATGTCTGTAAGTTTGCTCCTGGTTTGCTGCTGGTGTCATCGTTCCTAAGTTTCAAGGAACACGCCGCTCCTGCTACAGCAAGATGGCCGCCTTCCTTTAGGTCTTGAGCCTTCAGCTATGTTGAAGCTGAAGGCAAAGCCAAGGGCAGCACACAGTAGCTGCTCACAATTGCTTTCAGCTGCCGGGATGAAATAAAAGCTCTCCATTTGGCCTCAGCTTTGTCGTTGGTGTTGCTGCTGCTGCTTCATTTTAAATGACAGCCCTTTGACTGGGGCTGGTACGTGTGAGGATGTTGCAAATGGAAAAGCAGCATGTGACCGTTGAGAGGGAATTTCCCGACAAAATGTGCTGGCACAATTCACGCCATTTCGAAGAAGGCCATCAATGAATCGGTGCCTCGGTGACAAAAGGTCTTTACATCCCCAAAAGGTGTGGACCGTGAAAGGAAGGAGAGGAGGTCTCGTCTATACCATTACAGATGAATACAATAGATACCCTTAACAAATAGATCAATTTAAAGTTGTGGACGAGAATTAGACACCAATTATCCTGATTTTACACTTGCCAGCTGCTTAGAAGGGTGAATGCACATGCATCTGGGGACATCTTAGTTTTCACCTAAAAATCAATCATGATTGACAGACCTTGAAATCTAGTTAGAATTTTGAAAAGTCGACCATCCACCATTGCTAATAGCTATCTGACCCTCAGAAACCCCATTATATTTCAAGCCTCGCAGACGAATGAGGAGTTTGGTCATATCTTTGTGTGTTCATCCAGGATTATATTAAATTGCATAAACATAAAACCCTTACGTTACATGACGTAAAATAAAGCCAAGCAAACACACATGTGAAATTGTCCCTTATTCGTGGAGGCATGACCCCTATTTGTTACAAACAGAATAACGTTTCCATTGAGGGCAGAGAAAGTAATGACATTGTGTTCATCTGCTACTATCGCAAGACATCAATTTAGGACCAAGCTGAATTGTGGCTGACATACCCTTAAAATAACAGGCAGGCCTTTCAGGAAAGAAGATTGGAAACAGTTCTTCACGGAAAAGGCTGAGAGCAGAGTGGAATGACAAAAGGCAGTGGGTGCCAGTCTTACTAATAATTTTCAGGGAAGGCGATGAAATTATCCAAGGTCAGGCAGAGGCACATTACTGGTGGCAGCAGACAAATGACAGCACGCTGTGTCTTTATGGTTGCTTTTGGTGTCCTTGTTGCCAATTTCAAATGACGAGGTCGCTCCTGTTGTAGGAGCATGGCAGTCTTCCACAGGGGTGGAGTATTCAGCTACGTAGAGGCTGAAAGAATCTTGAGGGAGGCTCAGTAGCTGCCCACAGTTGCTTTCAGCAACAGAGATGAAATAAAAGCTCTCTGTACAGACTATGTGATGTCAGAAGTGTTGCTGCTGTTTCGCTAATATGACAGTCCTATGATTGGAGCGGTTTCTTATGAGAGTGGAGCCAGGTGTAAAAACCTCCTTGCTGAGCTCAGTTTTGAGGATATTTTTCCAACACTATTACACACCCTTCCCCCTTATCAGTGACCTGTACAGGATTGATTTCTCTAACTTCAAGTAATGCTTGCGTCCCCTCTCTCTCCATCCCTCCCCCACCCCAGTCGTCAGACTAATTTCACTGTCACCCTGTTGAGTTTCACTGTCTGTATAAATCGTTATCACCTAGTCCAAAACCAACAATGGCCCATTGTGAGCTCCCCCTTTCCTTGACCATTGTTACTTTTTGCATATCTTTCATTCATTTGTTTTACATCTCTGTTCTATATCACCGTCTATATCTCTCATTTCCTTTTTTCCTGACTCTCAGTCAGAAGAAGGGTCTCAACCCGAAACATCACCTACTCCTTTTCTCCCGAGATGCTGCCTGACCCGCGGAGTTACCCCAGCTTTTGTGTCTACTTTAGGATTTATATGGTGTGAATCAGCTTGCTTTTGGAGAGCCGCTATAACTAGGCAGATCGCGTTCACACATACGGATGTCCTTGACAGGGGTCATGATTCTTGGGGACCCCTGCCTCTGCTTATCCACACCCCGCCGGTCGTGCCCAGTCCCTGGCCCCAAGCAGATACATGCTCTGCAACTTCAGTCCTTACCTGCTGAACCTAAATCCCCCGAACACGCACAGACTAATTGTCTGTTCGATGGACATCACCACCTCATGCATTTCCCACTGCACCCCTGAAATATGATAAACTGCAATAAAGCTACATCAGTAAGTGATATTTGTAGCCAATTACTAAACATGGAATGTCACTTCTGAAGCTGTACTTCATCATGTACATGTGTAGGAAAGAACTGCGGGTGCTGGTTTAATTGAGGCGAGACACAAAATGCTGGAGTAACTTAGTGTTGGAGGGTTATATGCTGTTAAATATGCTGATTATAATAGCATATAATCCTCCAACACTTTTGCCACCTCCAACGGGATCCCACTACTGGCCACATCTTCCCATCTCCACCCCTTTCTGCTTTCCGCAGAGACCCATTCCCTCCGCAAGTCCCTTGTCAACTCGTCCCTTCCCACCCAAACCACCCCCTCCCCAGGTACTTTCCACTGCAACAGTAAGAGATGCGACACCTGTCCCTTTACCTCTCCCCTCGACCCCATCCAAGGATCCCAATAGTCTTTCCAGGTGAGGCAGAGGTGCACTTGCACCCCCTCCAACCTCATCTACTGTATCCGCTGTTCCAGGTGTCAACTTCTGTACATCGGCGAGACCAAGCGCAAGCTCGGTGATCATTTCGCTGAACACCTCTGCTCAGTCCGCCTTAACCTACCTGATGCCCCGGTTGCTCAGCACTTCAACTCCCCCAACCATTCCCAATCTGACCTTTCTGTCCTGGGTCTCCTCCATTGTCAGTGTGAGACCCAGCGAAAATTGGAGGAACAGCACCTCATAGTTCGCTTGGGC
Organism: Leucoraja erinaceus; assembly: GCF_028641065.1. Classification (NCBI taxonomy): domain Eukaryota; kingdom Metazoa; phylum Chordata; class Chondrichthyes; order Rajiformes; family Rajidae; genus Leucoraja; species Leucoraja erinaceus. Next base: position 23,854,758 of record NC_073386.1, read on the forward strand.
AGCTTACGCCCCAGTGGTATGAACATTGACTTCTCTAACTTCAAATATCCCTTGCTTTCCCTCTCTCTCCATCCCCTCCCTATCCCCAGTTCTCCCACCAGGCTTACTGTCTCCGACTACATTCTATCTCTGTCCCGTTCATTCCCTTTATATCAGTCTGAAGAAGGGTCTCGACCCAAAATGTCACCCATTCCTTCTCTCCAGAGATGCTGCCTGTCCCGCTGAGTTACTCCAGCATTTTGTGTCTATTTTCGATTTAAACCTGCATCTGCAGTTCTTTCCTAAGCAGTTTAAAGGGTTTAAACTGCACTTCCAAACTCTGGGCCACCAAAAAGCTGCACAGCCCAGAAGATTGTGCGCTGATAGCTACACTATTGTCTTGCTTTCAGTCATGTTGATAGGTATTTGGGTCATGAACTAATATAAGTTGCACTTTCATTTTCACTTAGATCATGATCTAATTCACCCCATGAGGATGTCACGTTGGATTATTTTAAAGTGCATGTGATACCCTGAGATTTCACGAATCACCCCATCCACAGGGCTGCCTTTCCTGTTTATGACAACATCTATGATTCCAGCCTTTGTTGGTGATTTAAAAACTGGATCAATAAAGAGGACTATCCCATCAATCACCTACTGAGTGATCTCACAGAGGCCAAACGTCAACTCTGAGCTATCACCTCATACTTCCCTCTATATGTCTCTCTACAACTAAACATCAGTTGTCTCTCAGGCAGTCACAGGTCTTATTTACTTGGGAAATCTTTCTTTCACAGCTTTAATGCTTTAAGTCAACCAACTCCAAACAACCCATTCTATCTCCTCCAAGATCCACAAGCAGGGTTGTGTGAGTGGACCCATTTCATAGTTTCCTGACCCGCTAACTTACTCCAGCACTTTGGGTCCTTTTGTGTAAACTAGCATCTGCAGTTCCTTGTTTCTACATAAAACAGCATTCATTGCATATATATTCATATATTATCTTTAAAACTATACAATACAAAAGTTTGAATCTTGACAAGCTAGTAGTTAAACATTTTTCAGTATAGGTTTTTATGTTAGTCATTCCTACTGAATAACAGAGTAAGATCTTAATATCCATGTGTGAACACTATTCCATACACACTGCACCTCAGAGGCTATGTCCTGTCCCAGAGGCTAAATAATTTGAAAATACCAGATTCCCCTGCACTGGAACTTGAAAGCTTCCAAGCCAAACATGACTTGAAAGTTTAACTGGGTGAAGCCTGTATTAGCAAAAAGTCGACTCTGCAAGCTTCAGGGAGCACAGCTTAGCAAGAGAATTGTCCATTGATTAACATGCCTGAATTAAACTGTGGGCAGCAATATATATAAAATTAGCACAGTTTAACAGGACTGGGGAAACATCTCCCTTTCATTCCCGGCCAATACTCACTCTTTAGTTACAACCTAAAAAATAAATATATTTTTCATTCAAATGATTGCTGTTAACTGGACCTTGCTTAACAAACATCGACAGCTGAACTTCGCTTCGCAGTAACCATGATCAAAAACGGCGATAAAAACAACTGTGGGAAGGAACTGCAGATGTTGGCTTACACCGAAGATCGACACAAAATGCTGGAGTAACTCAGCGGGTCAGGCTGCATCTCTGGAGAAAAGGAATAGGTAACTTTTCGGGTCGAGACCCTTCTTCAGATCGGGCTGAAGAGGGTCTCGACCCGCAATGTCACCTATACCTTTTCTCCACAGAGGCTGCCTGACCCACTGAGTTACTCCAACATGTTGTGTCTATCTTCAGAAATATAATAGTGAGGTTCATCACATTAAAAACTCCTTTTTTTTCTTATATCCAAAGGCCAGATATTTTATTTTTAAAGTTCCTTATTAAAGCACTTTGAGACAAATGGCACCTGTGTGGAGATACAGTGCTCGATTATGATAGGAGCAGTTTGCTTGTTAGCTGAGGAATGTGCGTGCATAAGTTTCTGACAGTCACTTATGTGCAATTTACATTGCTGCTTCTGTTTGAAAGGCACGCATGGATACAGCACGCAGTAAAAACCATTGAGGATATTAAGATTTAGTGCTGTTCAGGTGTAAAGCAGGGCAAATAAGCCACTAATTTTCTGGCAGTAAACACAGATACTGAAAGTACTTTCAGACATTTACTGCCAGATGCATAGAATAGATGCCTGTCATTCTCATTTCAATACAACAAATGCAGTTGTTTCACAATCTGTGAGGTAGGTTTGGTAGGTTGCAGAGGACACTGGTAGTTTGTGGCACTATTTGGCATGTAAACAATTTTTACACACCCAATTTGGTGTCTAGACTCCGTTTAAAATCTTTTAAAACACATAAGCACATGATTAACCATCTCTGCCCGATATAGTTTGTTCCTTTGGAACCAGAGATGCAAGCAAATTAGTTAAATTGTTAGCAGCAATCTGTACTTTCATGAAGTAGAATGAAAGAAAATATCAACATATCAAAACTATGTAAGATCAAAGGTGTTTATTAAACCCCCAGATGGTCTGCTGTCTTGAAGATGCCAGATGGGACAGGAATACAGTACCAAGGATTTCACTTCCCACCAGTGACTCACACAAGCTATAATCGGAAAAATCCTTTTCACATATAATTAAACACCATTTGGACGATTTCCTGGAAGGGGAATTTCTATTATAACACTAGTGCAGAGAATACGTTTTAATTATTACACAATTGAGCTTTACTGGGTAACCAAGTTAACAACCTGATGTGGTGGCAAGTGACAAAAGAGTGGCTATAACTCTAATAAAACAGCAACCCCTAGTGGCTAACAGCAGATATTCAGCTATTTGATCCAAATAAAACTAAAGAGAAAAGAAGCAACCATGGAGGAAACTGCAGATAGATACAAAATGCTGGAGTAACTTAGCGGGACAGGCAGCATCTCTCGAGAGAAGGAATGGGTGATTCTTCGGGTCGAGACTCTTCTTCAGTCATACTGATTCATAGTAGATTGGTAGAAACAAGGAACTGCAGATGCTGGTTAATACACAAAAGGACACAAAATGCTGGAGTAACTCAGCTCAGGTCAGGCAGCATCGCTGGACAATATAGATAGGTGACGTTTCAGGTGGGGATCCATCTTCAGACTGATTAGCTGAATGGAGGATCTGAAGAAGGATCCCCAATCCGAAACGTCTCCTATCCATGTTCTCCACAGATGCTGCCTGACCTGCTGACTTACTCCAGCATTTAGTGTCCTTTCGTGCTGTTTTATACTTTCTTTGCATTATGAGTACTGAATGCAGCAAATAAATGAGACATGTTGATGAAGGATTATTTGTTCAATAAGAGAACACGTTCAGCAGGTAAAGTAATGTATTGAAGGAGCAGAAAAAATGGATAAGTAACATCTCAGGTTGAGACCCTTCTCACACTGATGTAGATTGGAGTGGATTGTTATATCATGTTGTAAGATACCGGGATATAGAGAGATCTTAAGTTGCACTGGTGAAACCTATGTTCTGACAGATCATTTTCCCTTTCGATGGAGTCCATCATTTTTTATTGCGATAATGAACTTGGTTCCCATCAGTCCTGTTCCTGTGCTATTTTAGGTGCAGAGATCTGTGGGTTGCCGAGTTAGAGTTTATGAAGCCGGTCTAGAGTTGACAGAACAGATCAAAGGGAAAGAGTTGTCTAACTTGGAAATGGACCAAACTATCACTCGCTGTAGGCCAACAAAGACTATCGTTTCAAAATTATTTGACACAGCATTCCCTCTCACTGACCTCCACTCTCCTCTCTCAACTCTGCAGGAGATTTATGGGTTTTTAAATCACCATAGCTGCCTATGCCTTGAAGCATATTAAAACGTCCTCATGTTTTGGCCCCACAGCAACTGGAAAGTCATTTTTAAAGGGATTCTGATGGGTGACAGAAGACGTGACAAGAAAAAAGGATTTCTGACTTTACTGAGATTGGTTTTTAAATCCAGACAGATGTATTGAGCAGCAGCAGTCAAATATCCGTGATCATTTGATATATTCTGTACATTCTGAGGATAAGTGCACAGTGGGCTTGTACAAAGTTTAGTTTATTTTAGTTGAGAGATACAACGTGGAAATAGGCCCTTCAGCCCACTGAGTCCGTGCCGACCAGCGATTACCCGCACATTAGTTCTATCTGAAGATAGTCACCAAAATGCTGGCGTAAGTCAGCAGGACAGGCAGTATCTCTGGACAGAAGGAATGGGTGACCTTATTCAGAGTCTGCAATCCTTTTGTGATCTTGTGAGTATCTTCGGTATAAACCAGCACCTGCAGTTCCTTCCTACACACTAGTTCTATCCTGCACACTAGGGACAATTTACAGAAGTCAATTATTCAACAAACCTGTAAATCTTCGGAACGTGGGAGAAAACCGGAACACCCGGAGAAAACCCACGCGTTCACAGGGAGAACATACAAACTTTGTACAGAGAGCACCTGTAGTCAGGATCCATACTAAGGGACTGTGGTACACTGTGAAATCGACAGAAGGATGGAGGGTTGGGTGTTTATGCGTGCTATTTTCATGATATTTATTTTAGTTGTTTATCTTTTAATATTTTATCTTGTATGTATCGTTAGCTTTTAGAAATGTTTGAATGGTGCACTGACTGGCTGACATTTTTAAATTTTGTTGTACATGGTTCATGTTACAATGACAATAAATAAACTATTCTATTCTATTCTAAACCTGGGTCACTGGTACTGTAAGGCAGCAATTTTACCGCGGCATCACCTTGCTGCCCCAAATGCCACTGTGTTGCCCCAAGGTTTCAGGAGGAGGGGAAAGTGAAGATCTACGTAAATGGTCAGATCTGATCTACGTAAAATGCCTGCAAATGGAAGTTAACATTCCAAGCTCAGTATGTCCATTGACAAGGCAGATTGGGGACTATTGAGGCATCGGTGGTAGAGGCCTGAGAAAGTTAGGCCCTTTTAATAATGCTCTTACGCTGCCCAACACATAAGGAGCCAAGTAAAACATAGTTATTGATTAACATCAGTAAATGATCTTTTCGGTGACCCAGTTATGGGAAATAGTCACCACATGGATGGCCATTTGCAATCACTTTCTGCCGCCCTCTCTCAGTTTGCCCAGTGGTTCAGCCAGCTGATTTTTCCCCTGCACCATCACTGCGCCTGAAGGAGCAAATTGTTTTTGAAGCCATAGCTGCTGCCCACACCTGGGGGGTTTATATTAGTGAGAACAGTTGACCAATTTCCTATTGTTCCACTACTGGCACATTGACCATTTTGGAACTCCTTGGATCACCCACTGTTCTCACCAGATTTCAATTTGCCTTTCTACTTTTTGCCAATCCATAAAGAAAAAGAGTATACATCCTCAGTCATCTCATTCCTTTCACCTCTCTTTCTGTTTTTTTTCACATATTTCCATATCAGAGAAATGCAATAGGTATTCTATACAACCAGGCATTAGTTTAGAGATATAGTGCGGAAACAGGCCCTTCGGCCCACCGTGTATGCGCCGACCAGCGATTCCAACACACTAACCGTATCCTACTGATATTAGGGACAATTTACAAGTTTACCAAACCAATTGGCCTACAGACCTGTATGTCTTTGGAGTGTGAATGGAAACTGGAGATCCCAGAGAAAATCCAAACAGGTCACGTGAAGCGTTTACTAACTCTGTGCAGAGAGCACGTTCAGTCAGGATTGAACCCTGGTCTCTGGCACTGCAAGGCATCAACTCTACCGTTGCACCACTGTAGAATGTTCCACTAAAGAGAGGGCTCTGGTATCTGACAAAACCTCAGCCAGACTCGTTCAGATAGCCAAGATGATTTACACACTATAATACACTCTTCCCATATATAACAGTTTTGCTCATTAACGCTCAATGATAAATGTTTTTGGATAATTGCTTTGGCATTCACCTCTTCCCCACGACTCACTCTGCTGCTTCATAAGAGGCTGATTGCTGCTTGGTTACGACATAGGCTCTAGTCAGTTTCATCAGATCCATCTGTAGGTCTCTCTCACTATCGCGTTGCTTGAGTCCTTGTGACAACACATGGAATGGACAAATCACCAGATTTAACCTTGTGTCACATCCGATGCTGTCTCTGCAAAATTCTCCAAATTCTTTGGAAAGACCAGAGAAGCAATGACAGTGCACTTTCCCAGGCCAACGTCCTCAGTTACACTGGACAGGAAACATTGCTCAACTACCCGATACCAGAATCCAAAAACAGACACTCGCTTTCAAAGCCTCTTTGACGAAATGCAACATCCCTGTTGAATCCAGGCAATCTCTGGCGTAAACCCACTCAAAGTGGAGAAAAAAAAATTGGGATAGCTTTGAGGACCTCAAGTTCATACATTGGCAGCTCACATAGGCATTGCATGAAAGGCTGAAGAAGACCCACCCCAGCTCAATGTTCACTGCCTGCCCTATTTTTATGGAAGAGTCTGCGGCCCCTACATTCACCTTTTATTAGTTTTGTTTAGAGATACAGTGCAGAAACAGGCCCACCAAGTCTGCGCCAACCAGCGATCCCAGCACACTAACACTACACACTCTTGGGACAATTTTACATCTACACCAAGCCAATTAAACTACAAACCTGTACGTCCTTAGAGTGTGGGAGGAAACCGCAGATCTCAGAGAAAAACCACGCAGGTCTCAGGGAGAACGTACAATCTCCCTACAGACAGCACCAGTAGTCAGGATCAAACCCGGGTCTCTGGCGCTGTACGGCAGTAGCTCTACCACTACACTACCCTGCTGCCTTCATTAGTCTTATCACTGGTAAGGAAATTAGCTTTGAGATACAGCATGGAAACAGGTCCGTCGGCCCATTAAGTGCATGCTAATAATCAATTACCCGTTCACACTAGTTCTATGTTAGCCCACTTCCCCATTCACTCCCTACGTATTAGGGACAGTTCTTTTTTTATAGAGGCCAATTCATCTACAAGCATGCACACCTTTGGGATGTAGGAGAAAACGAGAGCAACCTGAGGAAAATCACGCAGGCACAGGGAGAATGTGCAAAGTCCACACAGACAGCACCAATCAGGATCGGACCCGGATCTCTGGCGCTGTGAGTTAGTTGCTCAACCAGCTGTGCTACTGTGCCACCCATATTACTGAAACGGATAGATACATGATATCTAGTATAGACATAGTGGGTATAAGTGCCTGTTTCTGCCTGTATGCCTGTATGACTCTGTGACACTATGAGAACTCACAAAACACAAGCAGAGGTAAATCAAGCAAAATTACATGGACGGACTAAGCAGAAGTAGATGACTATGGATTCCAGCCAACAGAATCATTCAACTGCTATAGATTGCAGCTACCAATTGACAAGGTATTGTGTTTTTGTTACCATTATGAAGCGTGATTAGTTTCTATCAGCAGGCCATATCCCTTGTAATCCTTTCATTCTCTGCCCTGCAGATGGAATGGATCTCAGGATCAATAATTATCTGAATTGTGATAAATTGCAAAATGGAATCTGCATTCTTAGTGTTTTCAAACAGGTATTGAGCACAAGCAATGATTTGACAGCAACAAATCAAGTTCATTATTTACAAAAATCGGTAAGTAACAAAATATATTGAATTATACGGGAGTAAAAAGTAACCATGGATTTTATTAGATAGCTCATTGGGACTCTCAACTTCCATTCTCCAACAGATAGAAAAGATGATTGGAATTGCAAGAATGCCCTCAGGACTGAAATAGCAAATATTATAACAGTCCAGTGCTCTCATTCCTCTTGACAAAAGAATCTTGAATTGTTTCCTGGAGGTACAAAGGTTTTACATTGAATCCATAAGCTGCTACTCACTGCGTTCCTGAGCAAAAGCCAAGAAAGTGCAAACAGGGACTAAATGGAAACCCCCTCTCCCCAAACCCCATGTGCGATTCCTCATGATTCTGAATAATCGAACCACATAACATTATGAATAAAATATCTCACATACATCGTTCTTAAAAACCCTCATAGTTAACCAATAATCATGGGGCCTGACCTCAGTGCTGAGAAATCCCATATATTGAAACTGGATGAGTTTGACCCAGTCAGGAATTCTGGAGTCATCTAGTTTAAATTATATTGGCAGCACAAGACAGGAACCCCACCAGGAAGGAGCCAAACAGGTCGTGGGAGTTTGGAAAAGTTAGCAGCAGCAGCACGTGTACAATTTCCATATTAAATGAGTTAGTTCATTGTGGTGAAAGGCCAAGCAACCTTTTGGAAGAGGTTCTGAAACAGTTGGTGCTATTGATGATTCATGTGGCGGTATTGCTGGTCCAATGTATCACGGGGAAAGAGGACATAGTTGGAGATGTGGCTGTGTGTGGGACCTCTATTTCTGGAGATGTGACCAGGACCTCTACAGCTGTGGATGTGTTTCTTGGACTTTCACAGCTGTGAATGTTAGTTTATCTATCATGTCGGAGGTCAAACAGCCCCAGGATCCATCCTGGCTTCCAGCATCTAATCCCAATGGTTCCATTCGTCTATCTTGATTTCCTGATATCCCTGCAATTTATTTTTGCACACATGTCCATCGACTTCCATTCTTTTGCCACCTCGTAAGGGATAACCTATAGGAGCTAATCAATCTCTCTGTGCACCCAAAGATGTACAAATTCCACGCGTTTGTGAGAGAACTGCTCCAACAGCTGCACAACAACATCACCTACAGTAATCATGGATGTGATTAGAATCCCCATTGGTATTGATGTGACTGGGTTCTCTATGGCTATCGATGTGACTGGGTTCTCTATAGCTAGCGATGTGATTGGGTTCTCTATAGGTATCGATGTGATTGGGTTCTCTATAGCTAGCGATGTGATTGGGTTCTCTGTGGCTGTTTATGTGACTGGATTCACTATAGTTATAGTTGTGAGTGGGATCTCCATTGATGTAATGTGAATACTTATATGACATCACTAATGAAGGAAAGATTGCATTAATTTCGCCGATGACTCAATTGAACTTCCACAGGTATATGGTGGAGAAATTTCTGACTGGTTGCGCCCAGCTTGGTTCACCAATTTGAAGGCCCAAGAAGTGGAAAGTGGAGGACATTGCCCAGTCCATCACGGGTGCTGACCTCCCCATCATCATACGGATCGACATGAGGACAGCTAATATCATCAAAGACCCACTCCACCCTGGTCACACTCTCTTCTAGTTGCTACTATTGGGAAGAAGGTACAGGAGCCTGAGAACCATAACTTCCAGGTTCAAGAACACCTTCTGCCATCAACCACAGGCTTTTGAATTCCTTACACAACCCGAACCACCACCTTACCTCAGCACTGAATTGCTACAGAGTTTGTTTTACTATGGTTGCACTACACACTTTAGATTGCACTATTATAATCTAGTACTCTAGTGTAACTAATAATTTATGGTCCTGTATATATGTATATGTTGTGGTGTTATGTTTAATGTGCCTGAAAAGCTGCAACATGTAAGAATTTCATTGTTCAGGTCCCGGTGAATATTAAAATGAAACACTATTGAGTTTTGTTATCCCATTACTGCTAGAGATTATATTTGGGTCCAATTCCAATACAGCAGCGTTTGCCAATATTTCCACCTTGATGAATGGTAAAAGGGAGGGCCGTTATCCCGCTGGTTGAGTAGGAAAATCCCAGGATTCCAGGTATATTATGTTAACTTTGAATATTTGGCTTGTGATTACTGTTGGATGAGGCAGCTTTCTTTTTAACTTTACTTAAACCAAATGGAATTTATTCCAAAGAATATCTGCAGAGTGGATACTCGGTATACATTGGTTCAGTCGTAAGGCTGTGGCTGGTCAGGGGCAAAATTCTCATTTAATCCCTCCCATAGCAGCATTTCAGGGTCCAAATGATAAAATGGTGACCTGGACCATCCCAGCTGTCCATTTTCAATAATACATTTTAGGTTGATAAAATAAAATTGACAAAGATGTGAATGTAGATGTAATGCCAGAGGCTAATCCCTCAGTCTTACTTCACTACACCTGCAAATTCCACCACTTGATGTTTATTCTCAATTAGTGTAGTTCCCACTTACAACAGTTATTAAGCCCCATTGAAATTATCAAATGCCCAGTAGGAAATTATACTTTTACATGATATATATAAAATGAGAACCGGACTAGGACTTTATTCTTATAGAAACTTACAAAATTCTTAAGGGGTTGGACAGGCTAGATGCAGGAAGATTGTTCCCGATGTTAGGGAAGTCCAGGACAAGGGGTCACAGCTTAAGGATAAAGGGGCAATCCTTTAAAACCGAGATGAGAAGAACTTTTTTCACGCAGAGAGTGGTGAATCTCTGGAACTCTCTGCCACAGAGGGTAGTTGAGGCCACTTCATTGGCTATATTTAAGAGGGAGTTAGATGTGGCCCTTGTGGCAAAGGGGATCAGGGGGTATGGAGAGAAGGCAGGTACGGGATACTGAGTTGGATGATCAGCCATGATCATATTGAATGGCGGTGCAGGCTCGAAGGGCCGAATGGCCTACTCCTGCACCTAATTTCTATGTTTCTATGTTTCTATTCCTTGGAGCACAGGAGGCTGAGGGGTGATCTTGAAGAGGTGTATAAAGTTATAAGGGGAATAGATAGGGTGCATGCAGCAAAGAGTCCTTTATTCAGGGTAGGTTTAAGGCAAGAGGAGAAAGATTTAATAGGAACCTGCTTTTTCAACTCAGAGAAGAGTGGGTATATGAAATGAGCTGCCAGCAAAGGTGGTTGAGTCAGGTACTATAACACCATTTAAAAGACACATGGACAGGTAATAATAATAATAATAATGGATGGGATTTATATAGCGCCTTTCTAGATACTCAAGGCGCTTTACATTGCATTATTCATTCACTCCTCAGTCACACTCGGTGGTGGTGAGCTACTTCTGTAGCCACAGCTGCCCTGGGGCAGACTGACGGAAGCGTGGCTGCTAATCTGCGCCTACGGCCCCTCCGACCACCACCAATCACTCACACACATTCACACGCAGGCAAAGGTGGGTGAAGTGTCTTGTCCAAGGACACAACGACAGTATGCACTCCAAGCGGGATTCGAACCAGCTACCTTCCGGTCACCAGCCGAACACTTAGCCCATTGCGCCATCTGTCATCCACATGGATAGGACAGGTACATGGATAGGAAAGTTTTGGAGGAATATAGACCAAGCGTGGGCAAATGGGGCCAGATAGGGCATTTTGGTCTTCATGGACAAATTGGGTTGAACGGCCTATAGGACTCCAATTGCCCAAATTATGACAGAAATCACTGTGAAACAATATAACTCTTTGGTTGGTGTATTTATCAATGACAATCTGCCGGGAAAGTGTTCAGCAACCAATGGAAAACAATATTAAGTCATCATATATAAGTAGTGCTGCAGTTTTCATTGTAATAAATAAGCTGACCCTAAAACCAGGAGGCATGATTCACCATGTAAAACCGGCACCACTACATTTTGCTCACTTGCTGTTAATTACTTCTTACGGAAAGCAATGTGTCCCTGAAATTGCTAATCTGTGAAGACCTTAATGAATGTAGTAAGTACTTTGTTACAGAAGATGGAAGCAGTGATTGCATATTTTTTGTTAAATAACTGTGCATGTGCAATTGATATCCAATTGCTGTCATTGCTCTGAAATCCACCTCTTATTCTGGATCAAATTTCTTCAATTCAATTCAATTCAATTCAGCACCCCAAGCCCAATCCTAAAAAACTGGAGCATGGTTTCAATTGCTGGACTGAGCACAATGATGCTAAAGCTCGTTTCAGCTACCTCACTGGGTCTAGCAGTGCAAATCTGTAAGCTTTCAGCATTGTTCATGTTGGGGGGTATGACAGGGAGATAGGGGATCTGAATGTGCGGCTGAGGGGCTGGTGCAGGGAGCAAGGATTTAGATTTATAGACCATTGGGATCTCTTCTGGGGTAGGGGTGACACCTTAACTGGAGGGAGACCGATGTTCTGGCAGGCAGGTTTGCTAGGGCTACACGTGTGGGTTTAAACTAAATAGTGGGGAGGAAGGATTGATAAATTGGGAGTATAAAGATTAAGTTGAAGGGGAAGTGAGTACAGGAAAAGTTACAAAAGACTCCCGAATTAATGGGAAGGAAAGTTCGAGAAGGGATAAGAGAGTAAGGTCAGGGCCAATTGCGAGCGGTGCGAGAGGGGATGTGAATACTGTGGTCAAATTTTTGTATATGAATGCGTGAAGAATAAGAAATAAAGTGGATGAGCTTGAGGCTCAGTTAAAAATTGGCAAGTCTGATGTTGTGGGAATTACAGAGACATGGCTGCAAGAGGGCCAGGGCTGGGAACTGAATATTCAAGGGCATACTCCATCGAAAAGACAGACAGGTGGGCAGAGGGGGTGGGATAGCTCTGTTGGTGAGGAATGAAATTCAGTCCCTTACAAAGGGTGACATTGATACAGATGTGGAGTCAGTATGGATAGAACTGAGGAATTGTAGGGGTAATGGGACTTATCTACAGCCCCATGATCACATTGAATGGCGGTGCTGGCTCGAAGGGCCGAATGGCTTACTCCTGCACCTGTTGTCTATTGAAGCTAAATATCTATAGTTATAAGAGTGAAAACAGAGAAGCCTATGTGCATGGTGTCCTCAGAAGTATTCTAAAGTGCATCACATGCAAAAAAATAGTATTGGAAATGTCATTACTGCAGCGGAGTAGCAGAGAGATGTTTAATATTTGTGTGTCAGATATTAAAACTGAAAAGATACCCTTGCAGGGATGACAGTGGAACAGCAATGGCAGGTATTTCTGTAATAGGCCCTATGTCCCAACTCATCCATGCTGATCAACATGCCTAACCTGTGCCTGACCCATGTTGTTTCATACCTTTCCTATCCATTTATCAGTCTGTATATTTTTAAATGTTGTAAATGTATCCATTTATTCCATTTTCTTTGGCAAGTTGTTTCATATACACTCTGCCCTCTGCGTGAAAAAAATTGCCCTCAGGTCCTTGTTTAAATCTTTACCCACTCACCTTAAACCTACTGCCCTCTAGTTTTATACTTCCCTACCCTGGGACAAAGACTATGACTATTCACGTTATCTATGCCACTCATGTTTATATTTAGCTCCATAAGCTCTATGGAGTTTCCACTATGCTCCTGGCCTATCAAGGCTCTATTTATAACTTAAACTCTCCTGACCCGGTAAAATATTTGAGAATAATTGTTGCAGACTTTTTGGGTTAATGATATTCTTCCTACAGCAGAATGACCAGAACTGTATACAATATTCTAAATTTGGCCTTAAGTAACATCTTGTATACCTTTAACATGAAGGTTCCACATCTGTAATCAGTGCCCTGGCCAATAAAAGCAAGTGTGCCAACCATCTTCATCACCCTGTCTATTGTGTTGCCACTTTCATTAAACTATGTATCTGCACCATAATGTCTTTTCTGATCTACAATACGACTCATGGGCCTACCAATATCTGTGCAAATCCTGAAATGGTTTGTATTACCAAAATGCAGCATTTTGGATTATCTCAATTAAAGTCCATCTTTGGTCCTTGGTTCATGTCACATTTGATCAAGATAAAGGTCCTGATGTTATCTTAGATGAGTCTCTTAACTGTCCACTATACCACCAATATTGATGTAATCTGCAAACGTACTAACCATGCCACCTACATTCTCATCCAAATCATTAATATAAGTAGCAAACAACAGTGGACCCAGCACCAATCTCTGCAGCACCCCTTCTTCTTCAGGTCTTCAGTCTGAAAACAACTCTGTTTCCTGCCTTCAGGACAATTTTGTATCCAGTTGGCTATCTTGCCCTGGATGTCAAGAAGGCCAATCTTCCAGACCAGCCTACCACACTGTACCTTGTAAGTCTTTTAAAGTCCATGTTGACAGTGTCTACTGCACTGGGCTCATCAATTTTCTTGGTCATCCCTTCAATAAACTCAATTGAATTATTGAGATCGTGTATCCCACATATAAAGCCATGATGATTGCCTCGAATCAGTCCTTGAAATTCCAAATACATCTCGATCCTGTCTCTCAGAATCCCCTCCAATAATTTAACCACCTCCGATCATACAGTCTGGAAACAAGCCCTTTGGCCGAACTTGCCCACACCGAGCAACATGTCCCATCGGCACTAGTCACACCTACTTGCATTTGGCCCATATCGCTCTAAACTTGTCCTATCCATGTATCTATCTAATTGCTTCTTAAACGTTGCAATAGTCCTTGCCTCAGCTACCTCTTCCAGCAGCTCGTTCCATACACCCGCCACCCTTGATGTTAGGCTATTCAGTCTGTGGTTCCCAGGAGAACAAGCTGTCCACAAATAATTAAATATTTCACGGAGAGAACAATGGCTCCATGATGGTCGCACTCCTTTTGTACTTAGTTGGAATGCCAGCCTGACCTGTAAAACCAAACCTCAGCATGGGGCATGAGCTAATAATTTACCATTTTGATGGAAGCATTTCTACTTCTCAATTACAAATGATGCCCGGTTCACAATCTGCATAGAAACGTTTTTTTAAAAGGAGGATCTTTCTTTTAACTAATTGTTTTCTAATTCAAATCAGTTACACTCATCACCCAGCTGTCTCTCCACTTTGCGGAGCTCAGCAGGACCGAGCTTGCTAGAAACGCACGGTTACAGCCTGTTCCTCCTCAACACTTCCAAGTCTGGCAATGGCAATCAATGCAGACCACTCTTCCACATCTCACAGTGGGGCAGCAAACTATCAATTCCCTCACTCGTTAGATACCAGAGTGAATAAATAGGCATTTACCACCAATGCAAGATCAATAATAAATAATAAAAGACAAAACATGGTTTAGTTGCATACAGCAGCTCAAAGTTATTACGGTGGTTGTCCTGATCTCCAAATAACTGTTTCTTTAGATTATGCAGTGGGATATCAGTCGAAGCCCTGCAAATATTAGCTTGTCAAAAATGAGAAGAGATATCTGTGGATTTATTAAATGAAGACATTGCTTTTCATAATGGCAATAACCACAATTTTTCAACTACTTAAATACAAGAGAACTAACTTCAACACAAATATCTTATTCTTATTAAATTCCATGGCACATTGAAAACAGTTTTAAATCTTCCTGCCTAGAAATTGAAAGGCGGCGGTAAAAGATACATTAATGGGCAATGTGTGCAGGTCAAGTAATGTTTTATTTGGGGGATCCCACCAAAAAATTCAGTAGAATAAGGCTTCCATGTGGTAATGAACCAGAAACTCTGGCTCTGGAGAGGGTCCAGAGGAGGTTTACAGGAATGATCCCAGGAATGAGTAGGTTAACATATGATGAGCGTTTGTCGGCACTGGGCCTATACTCACTGGAGTTTAGAAGAATGAAGGGGCACCTCATTGAAACATACAGGATAGTGAAAGGCTTGGATAGAGTGGTGGAGAGGATGTTTCCACTAGTGGGAGAATCTAAGACTAGAGGTCATAGACTCAGAATTAAACAATGTTCTTTTAGGAAGGAGATGAGGAGAGGGTGGGTCAGGGGGTGGTAAATCTGTGGAATTATTTGCCGCGGAAGGCTATAGAGGCCAAGTCAGTGGATATACTGTATTTAAGGCAGAGGTAGATAGATTTTTGATTAGTACAGGTGTCAGAGGTTATGGGGAGAACACAGGAGAAGGGGGCTAGGAGGGAGAGGTAGATAAGCCATGATTGAATGGCGGAGTAGACTTGATGGGCCGAATGACCTAATTCTACTCCTATTCCTTATGGCCTTAAAAGTGCCTACTTTGCGTGCTCTGTCACTGCAGTATGCAAAACGATGGAGGGAGTCAGAGTCTTGGGGGTGGTTAGTGGAGCTGATTCAAATGTCCCATGACCTTCCAAAGCTTGAGGTGAATTTAGGGAACAGTGTAATGAAATCAAGTGGATGCTTACCTACAACTCAAAATCCTTTGCATTGCTTCCAGATGTATTGTGTAACGTCATACCTTACTGATCTTGTCAGGACTCCTCTATGTGTGAACACATCAGATACAGGGGAGGAAAATTGTGGACATCATGGAACTCATATTAATTTTACATCTTTCTTTTGCAAATGGTTTTCAATTATTTCAGATCACACAGCACACAAAATCATTTCGGTTTCAGAGAATACCACCTAACATTGAAACAGGGAGGGCTTGGTTTTGATTCCAATTCTGTGCATTGCAAGACTTGAGGCAGGGCAACACTTCTGTTATAACAGATGGCCATAGCCGGGCTGTACAGGAGGGAATCAACCATGGTATTTACTTTAACATTAATGAAGGTTAGTAGAAATATCAGAATATAACATTTGCTGATTAGACTCAAATATGAAATACTGCCACTTTGGTCAAGTAACCATAAAGATTTTCAATCCGCATTTAGTTGTATCGGTAGGTGAATAGAAATCCATCTAATATTGACGGTTGATTTGATTCTTTACTAATGAAAATTAGGGTGAATTAGTTTAAACTGTTTACAGTCATTAACATCTTACCAATTTCGAGAGCTTCCTTGATCTCCAAGCCACTGGGTGAGCCAGAGGGAGGCCTATAAAGGCTTTCATTTTCTGCACCTGTCAGGGAAAATGAACAATGTTCCAATGTTAGGTAGGAATAAGATCAATGTATTCTGCTGTTTTATGAAGCGACAATAAAAGTAGCAACTCTGTGAATTAACCTTTGTAGTTAACTAGGTGAAGCAAGGTATTGCATTTTGGGAAATCAAACCCCAGGGAATGGTAGAGCTCTGGTGAGTGTTGAAGAACAAGGGGACATAGGTTGACAAGTACATAGTTCCTTGAAAATGGCATATCATCTGCATGGACAGAGTAGTGAAGAAGGTTTCTGGCATACTGGTCTTTATTAGTCAGGACATGTATGGATGTTGGGAAGGTATGTTGCTGTTGTAAATAACAATGGTAAGGCTGCAATTGGAGTTGTGTGTTCAGTTTCGGTCACCTTGCTATTGGTAATTCTATGCCATTAAGCAGGTAAGTGTGCTGAAAATATTAATGTGTATTTTGCCAGAACTCAAGGAACTATGATGTAGGGAAAGGTTTGTCAGACTAGGATTTTAATCCTTGCATAGAAAATTGAGGGGTGACCTTATAGAGGTGTTTAAATCATGAGGATCATAGATAGAGAAAAGTTACATGGTCTTTTTTCCCCCAGAGTTGGGGAATTCAAAAACTAGAGAGCATAGGTCTAATGTGAAAGAGGAAATATTAAATCAGGGCAAAATCATCACACACAATGTTGCACCTATACAGCACAAACTGCCAGAAGTTGTTGCTGTGGTTTTTACAATAACAACACTTGAAAAACATTTATAAAATGAAAGGAAAGGAAGGATTTAGAGGTCATAAGGTTATAAGGAATAGTAGAATTGGGCCATTCGGCCCACCAAGTCTACTCCGCCATCCAATCATGGCTGATCTATCTCTCCCTCCTAACCCCATCTCCCTGCCTTCTCCCCATAACCTCTGACACCTGTATTAAGCAAGAATCTATCTATCTCTGCCTTAAATATATCCACTTACTTGGCCTCTACAGCCTTCTGTGGCAAAGAATTCCACAGCTTCACCTCACTCTGACGAAATAAATGTCTCCTCATCTCCTTAAAAAAGAACGTCTTTTAATTCCGAGGCTATGACCTCTAGTTCTAGACTCTCCCACTAATGGAAACATCCATTGATATGGGATATGGGTCAAATGGGAATAGTGTACATGAGCATCTTGAATGAGATGGGCTGAAGATCCTGTTTCCATGCGGTATGATTCTAACCATTTGACTCTATGACCGGAACCACAGCCACTGACTTTTGAAGATCAGATAGTGTAGATGACTGCCACTGATGAGTGCCTACACTTTTATCATGCTCCTTGGGAGCCTGACCTGCACTGCCAGAATTTAGCAGGCTTTCCACACCATTGACAGTGTGCTCCCAGCAGTCCTTCACTAGGGATGACTCCAGTGAAGTCAGCGAATGCATGAACTCCTCATGTAAGAGTCACCACTATTCTCCTCTACGCTCGGGCCATATTTAGGGCTGAGAAAGCCACAGGGTTTTGGCGCCAGTACTTTATTGGTCTGACAAATTACACAACAGCATCAACTTACTGGAAATGAAGGGCACAAAGCGTGCACTGTACTGTGGTATACAATATTTGCTCTGTCACAACACTCAAAATCCCCCTTGACTTCAGGCTCATGGCATTACCTCCAAAAATGATTCATACATTTTGCATTCATTCTACTTGTTTTGCTTACTAAAATAAATGTCTCCAAGAAGACTATTAATTGAGCATAAAATGCAATGTACAGGTTCTCCCTGGGTTATGAAATCACGATGTAACAAAAGTTAAAGTAACAACAAGGGCGGCACGGTGGTGCAGCGTTAGAGTTGCTGCCTTACAGTGCTTGCAGCACCGGAGACCCGGGTTCAATCCTGACCACGGATGCTGTCGTATGGAGTTTGTACGTTCTCCCCGTGATCGCGTAGGTTTTCTCCGAGATCTTCAGTTTCTTCCCACACTCTAAAGACGTACAGGTTTGTAGGTTAATTGGCTTGTGTAAATTGTCCCTAGTGTGTGTAAGATAGTGTTAATGTGCGGGGATCATTGGTTGGTGTGGACTCGGTGGGCCGAAGGGCCTGTTTCCACGCTGTATCTCTAAACTAAACTAAACTGGACAGTTGTTCATACGAGCGAGTGTTTGGGAGTCCGGCGGGATCAATTAGTTGGCTGCTGTGGGTCTGCAGGCATCTTCCGTCGGGTGGGAACAGAGCATTTCCATGTATCTTCGCTCATCCCACACCTCTCGGCCACAACAACCGGGGGCTGGATGGGGCTGAGCAGAGCTGGGAATAAGGAGCAGACTCACTCGCTCGCTCACTGAGTCAGCGAGGACAACTGGTAAACACTTTTCCTAACACGGGCTCATTCTCTCATCACAGCGATTTCTATGAACTGCTCCCACACCCAGTTCTTGTTCATTTCACCTTATGAACAGTTTGGGTTATGAACAGTTGTCATAAACAAAATCTTGTCGTAATCTCAGGACTGCCTGTAAATTACAAAACCTATGCGACAGATGAATCCATGTTCACTTAGCCCTGCGATTCTGCCATTTGACTTGAACCTGCAGTTCCATTTATTCCGAGTTTTAGAGATTCAGCCTGGATCTTCTACCCTTTCACCCACCAAATCCACGCTGACGAGCGATTACTCTAGTTCTAGTTCATCACATTTTCTCATCCACTACACACTAGGGGCAATTTTAAAGATGGCAATTAACCCATAAACCCACACATCTTTGAGATGTGGGAGGAAACCAGAGCACCCAGAAGAAACCAACACAATCACAAGGAGAACATGCAAACTAACACACAGACAGCACCAGAGGTCAGGATCAAACCCAAGTGTTCAGCTCTTTCAGCTGCACCACAGTGCCACCAATACTGCCTGAGATACAAGGGGACACATCTCTGGAGAATATAGATAGGTGATGTTTTGGGTCGGGGTCCTTCTTCAAACACAGATGTGTCCCATAACGAGCCCAATGAAAGGACCTGCAAGGGCAAATGTCAGGTACACACAAATGCTGGAGAAACTCAGCGGGTGCAGCAGCATCTATGGAGCGAAGGAAATAGGCAACGTTTCGGGCCGAAACCCTTCTTCACAAATGTCACACTGAGGATTGCCTACTCAAGCAATTTGTGGAGGACCCTGTGCTGTTAATAGAAACATAGAAACATAGAAATTAGGTGCAGGAGTAGGCCATTCGGCCCTTCGAGCCTGCACCGCCATTTAATATGATCATGGCTGATCATCCAACTCAGTATCCCGTACCTGCCTTTTCTCCATACCCTCTGATCCCCTTGGCCACATTCAGGGTAATGAAACCACATCAAACAATACTTGTTGGGGTAATTACAGCACTGCTTTAAATGTTGAAATGATGTCTGCCTATGTCACTCTGGTGCTAGCCTTTTCCTTCAGGACTTTTCGAAGTGGAACCTATTGCTGCCTGAAGGAGTTTGAGGGTATGTTAGGAGCTTGTGCTCTCTTGACACTGAAACTCATTCACCAGAACTGCAGCTTGGGAAATTACGAATATACAACCATCATTCTGCTTTAATTGGAACAAGTGGACAGTATTTCCAAGGTTGCCTGCACTCCTGTGGCTGAATCAGGAGCACATGAGCAAAAGCATTTCCCTTTCATGACTCTTCCAATAACTTCAATGCTCAACTCCAAGTCTGGTCTACCCATGGTTCAGCCTGAAAACTCTAACACCGTCCAAATGGTGGAAATAAGTGTGATCAGGGTGCCTTGTTGTGACAATGTTGAGCAAACATACTTGAATGTTCCTCCTGACTTCTTTTCTAAAAAGGTACAATAATGTTTTGTGCTTGGAGGCCGCCTCTGCTAGATCCTGATGCGCCTGAGCAACACTTTGGTCGCAAAAACTGGAAGGCAGATTACTATCTAAATGGTGTCAAGTTGGGAAAAGGGGAAGTACAATGGAATCTGGGCGTCCTTGTTCATCAGCCAATGAAAGTAAGCATGCAATTACAGCAGGCAGTGAAGAAAGCGAATGGCATGTTGGCCTTTATAACAAGAGGTTTTGAGTATTGGAGCAAAGAGGTTCTTCTGTAGTCGTACAAGGCCCTAGTGAGACCACACCTGGAGTACTGTGTGCAGTTTTAGTTCCCTAATTGGAGGAAGGACATTCTTGCTATTGTGGGAGTGCAGCGTAGGTTTACAAGGTTAAGTCCCGGGATGGCGGGACTGTCATATACTGAGAGAATGGAGCGGCTGGGCTTGTATATTCTGGAATTTAGAAGGATGAGTGGGGATCTTATTGAAACATATAAGATTATTGAGGGTTTGGACACGCTAGAGGCAGGAAACATGGTCCCGATGTTGAGGGAGTCCAGAACCAGGGGCCACAGTTTAAGAAAAATGGGTAAAGGGCCTGTCCCACCAGCATGCGATTGCATGCGGCTAGCGCGACCAAATGTGGTACGGCCTCGCGGGGCCGGTCCCACTTCCAACAGTGGAGCCGTCTGGAGTTGTGCGGGGTCCCGACATCATACTCACCAATCGGCTGGGCAGGAGGCGGGCCGACTGAATTTGGACGTCGCACGGCGTCAGGCGGTGACGTCATCATGCAACGGCACGACGGGTGGTGACATCATTGCGCAACGCCACGCGCTAGGCGCATGCCGTCAAGACGCTGCGTACGGAGTTGAGATGCTGCGTACGACCGTCGAGACGCTGTGTACAACCTCAATGCGGCTGCGGTCCGACAGACCGTTACCGCGCGGAAATTTTGGACAGTGTCAGTTTTTCGGAGCCCTGCACAACTCCATACGGCTCCAGCGATCGAAGTGGGACCGGCCCCGCGAGGCCGTACGGCTCAAGCAACCACGTTAGGTCGTGCTAGCCGCATGCAGTCACATGCTGGTGGGCCAGGCCCTTAAGCCATTTAGAACAGAGATGAGGAAACACTTTCTCACACGGAGAGTTGTGAGTGTGGAATTCTCTGCCTCAAAGGGTGGTGGAGGCTGGTTCTCTGAATACTTTCAAGAGAGAGCTAGATAGGGCTCTTAAAGATAGTCAGGGGATAAGGGGAGAAGGCAGGAACGGGGTACTGATTGGTGATTATCAGCCATGATCACATTGAATGGTGGTGCTGGTTCGAAGGGCCGAATGTTCAACTGCTGCACCTATTGTCTATTGTCTATAACACTGGTTCCATCTTCCATCCTTGGACATGAGCCCTGGGTGTTCCTTTCAAATCTTGATGGAAATTAAATCAGATGGGCAAAAAATTGTCCGAGGTCTCAAGTGAAATTTCCAACGTCATGTGCATATTTTTTTATGAGAAACAAGGAACTCACATTCGAAAACTTGTCTGCACTACCCATCGCAATCCCAACCACCCACTGTAAATAAAACTATATTTTCTCTTTATAACCATATCCCAATATTCTGTGAGTGGAGCAAGAACAGGCTGAAGTGATGTGTCGACGCTGGCAGTCCTGCTTGTGGTCCAGTAGGAAGCAGAATTGGCTAAGTGGGGCTTGGGTAACATGAAACAAGGGTTATTAAAGGGGGGCTCTTCAGAGGAAATAAATTCAGCAATTTTCTGCGAGACAATGGCCTAATGTTTAGTGATGGGGGTGATGGTTCAATGAGAGGTATGAGGAGGTGTCATTGAGTTAGTCTTCAGCCTCAGTGAGATAGATGTCAGTTTGCCAAATAACAGCAGCACTTGTCTGCAGGTTTGGGGGTAGTCTTGGTGTTGGCCCTTGGTGAGTGGAGTGCTGCAGGTTCAGGAATGGGCTGCATCATCTCGGGCTTGGAATGCATTGAGCTGAGGAAGTGAGGATGAAAATGAGGATTATGAACCGATAGGAAAGGTTTCGAGGAATATTGGCTAAATGCAATAAATGGGGCTGGCTGATGGTGCATCACGGTACACATGGACATGTTGGGCCGAAAGGCCAGTTTCCATGCAAAATGACTCTTTGACTGGATGGCTGGGATCAGAAGGAAGATGATCAGAAGGGATAGCTGGACAGAGAGTAGGAAGTAAAAGGGGAGAAAGATATGGAAGTGATTTAGAATGCAAGAGTTATTGAAGTTTGCCATCTTTGATAGCGGAAGGAAATAGAGAAAGTCTTCTGTTGAAGTGGAACTGCAGAACAAGTGAGTTTTAGGAAAAGGTGGTACAGAATAGATAGATAAAAACAGGATTATAAATCTGAAAATAAGATCCCCAGGTGACTAATGCATGCTTGATGTTTTAGCAGTACAGGCCCCTCAGAGGACCATGAGTAATTGTCGGGCACACCGTACAGGACAGGCCCATGTCAAGAAATAACACAAGAAGAAGCAGACGATAGATCTAAATGTAAGTAATGTATGAAGATGGTCAAGTATTACCTATTTGTTAACCCAATATAGGGGAAATCTATTCGGCCAATTCTTCTCGACCACTTCTTCACAGACTATGCACATTTAAAAGTGTAAAGCTTTGGAAGGATGAAGGCCACTCACAGGATGGAAACTGAGACAACTTCAATTGCTTGTATGGCTGCAGGATATTTGTTGTGTTGAGGATTGTGAGTGTGCCAGAGCTCTTTTCTGTTTTCTTTAAATTATGGTAATCAGAAAGAATGATATAATTCTATAACAATGCTCCCTCATTTGCACCTCAGACTCCTTAATATTCCTTGTTTCAGCCATGATCGAGATTATTTTTCCAGGAATCTTATGGCTCCAGCTGTTTATGACAAAAACTTTGCAATACAGACCCCGCCCAGATAAAGAGTTTTTTCTGAGGCCAGCAAAAGCAGAAAGCTTGCTGGGGATCTAGGCTTCCAGCAGAACATTGTCATGCTGCCATATTGCTATGTTTGCCTTGTCCTTTAAAGTTCTGGTGGGGGCCAATTGGCTGCCTTCCACTTGATTGATGTCAATGTCCCTAACGAAGAATCATTGACCTGAAACATTAACTCTCTTTCTCTCTCCAAGGGTGACCGGCTGACTACTTCTAGCAGTCTCTGTTTTTACTTGAAAATCAACGCTTCTTCAGCATGAAACATAGCTTGAATCCTTCGACCTGTATGCAAAAATGGAGGATTTGTTCATTTGACCGAGACAGACACTTGCATGCTGGTGTGTGCGTGTAACCGGCAAGTGGCTGCAATAT
Organism: Leucoraja erinaceus; assembly: GCF_028641065.1. Classification (NCBI taxonomy): domain Eukaryota; kingdom Metazoa; phylum Chordata; class Chondrichthyes; order Rajiformes; family Rajidae; genus Leucoraja; species Leucoraja erinaceus. The sequence goes on from NC_073386.1 coordinate 23,878,531, forward strand.
GACCAAAAAATGTAACCAAGAGAATTCTTAACAAACGTACCTTGCTTCTCCAAGGCCTCAATCAGCTTTGTCACAATCTGCGATGCTTGATCCGGCAAAGTTAACAGCTCAGTTAGCTCTTGCCCCGAGGGAACTGTCAATGTAGAACACAGAGAGACTATTTATTATGCCTGCCCGCAGTCTCCTCTGAGCATTATCAGAACTGGATTTTTAATCATGCCCATTATGTAACAAACTGCAAACGTCCTATATACTGAAATGTATTATTATCATTCTCGACAAGTAGTCCAGTTGGCTAGTCCAGCCGGATAGGTGACTTTGAAAGGCGCACTCCTACAACTGCAGTTATATCCGCTAGGTCGCAACTCCGTTCTAGGCACTTTCTATTGTGGAGTCACTTTAATTATGTTCGAGCCTGCAGGTGGAAAATTGACCAGCTTACACCATGGACAACAACATCTTTCAACAACTGGAACAAGTGCACAATTTTTATATGCAAATTCAGTGCTCTTCGATGACAGTATCAATCCGGATCACACATTTACATAAACTATTTGAAAGATCATTACTGCAATTTGTTTTTTTTCCAATGAATTCTTACAAAAAGTACATTTCATGGAAGCTTAACCTCTTGCTTAGACCATTTTTTGGGAGCTGAGCCTTTGCTGACGTGAGTTGAGCTCATTCTCAATGTGGGATTACCAAGCCACGCTCAGATCAGCGAGCCACCAAAAAGAGGGCCCTGCAAACAAAGACAGTGGCCACTACAGGATTCCTATTCTCCATGTTCCCCTACCCTTGAATGAATGAATGAATGAATGAATGAATGAATGAATAAATGTATGAATGAATGAATGAATGAATGAATTGATGATTGAATGAATGAATGAATGCGAACGATTGAATGAAAAAAAAAAATGAGAATGAAGATGATGAAAATGAATGAAAATGGATGATGATATATGCATGATATATATATATATATTATATGAATAAAAAGGAAAATATATATATATACATAAATACATACACACATACATACATACATATACACATATACACACAAACACATATACATAACATATATGTACATACATAAATTAAAAAATCAGGGGGTAGGGAGAAAGGGCACATGATTATGGTAGACAGGAATTGCAGATGCTGATTTACAAAAAAAGGACACAAAGTGCTGGAGTAACTAAACGGGTCAGGCAGCATCTCTGGAGAACATGGAAAGTTGATGCTGCGGGTTGGGACCCTTCTTTAGTGTTGAATATGGAGCAACTGCAATTTCTGAACCCCCACATTAGCCATTTTACAAGACCTGCCCAGCATGTCTCTGCTGCCTAGTGTCAAATTCTGACTGAGGGCTATGGTGCAGGCACTTAAATTTAACAACAAGTATTTTGGGTGGATTGAAACCACTAATCTAATCCCAAATCTTTCTTTACTATGCTGTCTGATATTTAATCCATCTATGTAAACCAATGCTAAACTGCACGAGTAACAATGGCATGATACACAATGTTTAATCTCTAATCGCCCTCCACACCCACCCCACCAATCTATATACAGCCCAATACAGCCCAAACTATAAATAAGTGCACCAATAATTTAATTCAAAATACATCTTACATTTTGACAATAAATGTATTCTCCACAAGTAATAGGTTAAGAGTTCTATTACACTGGGAAAACATCAGACAAATCTCCTGGCCACTTTTTTTTTTATCTTTGAGGGACTGCCACTGGAAGTTGAACTCAATTTAAGTTAGGGTCTGTTGGTAAAAAATAACCTATTTTCTCATGTGCAGAGCAGTGAATTTGATTCTAACATCCTCTGCAAATCTTGTTTGTTGATTTGAAAATCTTCCTGGAATATATCTGTATGACAGTTAGTGCAAGCAATGAAAAGCCATCAAATTAGAATTTCACCCGTTGGACCTATGTGTAAATTATATAGTTATTTGTTCCATTTGAAATGGAAGCTTCACCTTCTCTTCACACCTGCTTTGTCTGTCATTGTGAGCGTGGCTGGTCCTTTACCTCAGTGCCACTTTCCTGCACTAACCCCCTATCCTTTATGAATCCTTTACCATCAGGGATTTACTCCCAAATTTCCAGGTACGGGTCCACTACCAATTTTCCAACACCCTTGGTTCCAGGTCCTTTTTGGATTATCCATTTTCTATTGGGAGGACCGAGATACCATCCTGAAAAGTCAGCAGCGGGAGTCAGCAGCAGAAGTCAGCTATGGGAACGGATATTAATGCTCAGGCCAGGCCGGAGTTCCAGAGCCCCAGCTGCAGGGGCCAAATTTGACCCACTGATAGGCATGGAAGTCCTGATGAGGTCAAGATCAGCCACCTCTCTTGGAGTGGGTAACACATTTTCAGAGGGGACTTCCAGGTGTGGGGAGGGGGCGGGGGGGGTGAATAAAGGAGAGTCTGGACCGCCCGTTGCTGAAAAATTGGTGGTGGACCTGTATAAGGTCAGCCAACATTAATATTTTTAAACCAGTTCCAATCGAGTAAGAATGTTACATTAGCAACAGTGTGACTGCCTGCCTTGTGCCCTGTGATCCTGTCTGCACTTCTCCTTTTCTTTTAAAATGGGCAGTGAGAGGCAGGTGCTTAAACTGGAAAATATTAAGAGCATCAACTCTGGTCGAAAACATTTAGCTGGGCGTTGTGCAGATCTTAATGAGCAAATTCAAGGGTCAATTACATCAAAAGTCAGGTCCATCTGTGTCACGTGGCTGCTTGCTATTGCTGGGTATATATCTAGCTCCACTAAAAACCCAGGAAACTCATCTTTTCCCATGTGGAGAATGTTTGGAAATCTGGATTTTTTAACAAAGATGTTGCCAGTATTCGAGGACACGAGTTATTGGGAGAGGTTGGGCAAACTAGGGCTTTATTTCTTGGCAGCACAAGAGGCTAAGATTATAGAGATGTATAAAATTATGGAGGGAATTGATTGGTTGAATCTTTTACCCAGTTGAGAGGGGAAAGATTGAATAGGAACCCAAAGGGCAACTTTTCACTCAGAGTGTGGTGGGCGCATGGATTAAGCTGCCAGAGAAGGTAGTTGAGGCAGGTATTATAACAACATTTAAAATATACTTGGTATATGGAAAGAGAAGGTTTTGGGGGGATAGGGGCCAAATACAGGCAAATGGGACTAGCTTACATAGGACATCTTGGTCAGCATAAATAGGTTGGTCTGAAGAGCCTGTTTCCATGCTGTATGATCATTGACTTTTTGATGAAGCTAAGTAAATAAGGGGAAAAGATTTTTAGAGGCATTATCAACAAAATTCAGATACAGCAAAGTTTTAGTATAACACAAAGTGCTGGAGTAAAAGCCCTGTCCCACGGTGCGAGTTCATTCAAGAGCTCTCCTGAGTTTAAAAAAATCAAACTCGTGGTAAGCATGGAAAATGAACGTAGCGGGTACGTCGGAGCCCGGGGACGTCTCTTAGCGCCAACGGCAGGTACTCGGGAAGACTCGCTAACGGCAGGTAAGCTCGGGAAGACTCATGAAGATTTTTAACATGTTGAAAAGTGTCCACGAGAGCCCCGAGTACCGACGAGTGGCCATTACCGTAAATCTCCGAGTTCGAATCAGGGCAAACTCGGGAGAACACTTGTAATGAACTCGTACCGTGGGACAGGGGTTTAACTCAGCGAATCAGGCAGCATCTGTGGAGGGAATGTATAGACAATATTTTAGGTCTGGACTATATATTCCCTCCATGGGTACTACCTGACCCACTGAATTACTTTGGTGTTTTGTTCAATATTTCAGCATCTGCAGTTCCTTGTATCCCACTATTTTTGTATAAATCAGTTACATGCAAATTTCCTCCAGAGAAATTGCTCTATATATCTCAGAATCACCTAAACTTTCCTGGAAATTCCAGGCCTGGACAGACGGATTAGGATATTCAACACTATGTCAGACCCTGATATCTTTCCCCAACAAAGTGCATTTGGAATAGACACAAACAGCTAGATTAACTCAGCGAGACAGGCAGCATCTCTGGAGAGAAGGAATGGATGACGTTTCAGGTCGAGACCCTTCTTCAGACATACTGATTCATAGTAGATCAGATGTCTCAACCCGAAACGCCACCCATTTCTTCTCTCCAGAGAAGCTGCCTGTCCCGCTGAGTTACTTCAACTTTTTGCGCCTATCTTTGGTTTAAACCAGCATCTTCAGTTCCTTCTTACACAAAGTGCATTTGGGAATGTTTTAATGTTGGCTGCTGCATTAGCAGAAAGTCATTTTTATTTTAGTTTCTCTGAAGATAATGCCTCATGAATTTCAAAGGGCCTCTCTACAATGAATTAAATATGAAATGTCCTCTTTGTGGTTTCGTGGGCAAAGAGAATGCATTAAAGCAAATAAAAGCATCAAGTTCCTTCAAACTTTTAATACTCTGACAAGGCTAGACACTGGATGTGGCGAGGATGTTTCCCTAAAAGGGAGGGTCTAAAATGAGGGAATCACAGCCTTAGGATAAAGAGCGAGACAGAGGACTGAGAGGAGAAGAAACTTTTGCACTCAAAGCATTAGGCCACTGTTATATAGAGAGAGTGGGTTTACATCATTAAAATAAAGCACCAGCCACCGTTAAATTGAATTTGATTGAATTTATGCAGGATCAAAGCACCAAATGGCCTACTTCTGCTCTAGTTTTCTACGTTCTGTATTTCTGCATTTTCTATTTCTGCATTTTCATAGTTGATGAATAGTTTTACATCACTTGGCTGGTAAGGGTAGTTGTTCATCTAGGGTGGAAAACAATTTAACTTAGTTTCGTTCATAAGTGTTAGGAGCAGAATTAGGTCATTCAGCCCATCAAGTCTACTCCACCATTCAATTATGGCTGATCTATCTACACCTCTCGGCCCCATTCTCCTGCCTTATCCCCATAACCCCTGACACCTTATAGTTTATTATTATCATGTGTACCAAGGTACAGTGAAAAGCTTTTGGTAGCGTGCAATTAATTCAACAAAAAGACTATATATGATTACAATCAAGCCATCCACAGTGTACAGATACAGGATAAAGGGTATAATAGCAGAATGAGATGTTGTAGGTCTCCCATGAAGCTGATGGAACTCTGGGGCAATGTTAGAAAGAAGGGCCTATGGCTGTGTGAAGCTGACTTGGTGGCACCAAAGCTTTGGAGCATTTGGGTACTGGGCTTACAAGTGAAAACAACCATTGTCATTCAGCACAGCAACTATTGCAGACATACTGCAGGTACCAAAGAAATTCAAGAGCAGAGTACTTTTACACCAAAAACCTGGATACTAATAATCCCAATACCAAGAAGAAGGATCCCAACCCAAAATGTAATCTGTGCACTTTCCTCCATAGTCAGCTGCCTGACCCGCTGACTTGCTCCAGCACCTTGTCTACTCAAGATTCTAACATCTGTAGCCTCTTGTGCCTCCCTAGCTCACTTATAGAAAGCATCTCTATTTATCATTTGTCTCTTAGAAACTTTGTAAATGGCAAGCCTAGATCCAGCCTGCTACTGTATTTGATGTTTTTCTTTTGCATTATTAATGAACTAATTTGCAATGAGGGTGAGAAAAATCAAATGAAATCAAAGCATTAAAAAAGCCAACTGGCAGTAGCTTCCAAGAAACAGTGTTACAAAATCAGACCTTCAGGCAAGTTGAAAACTGAAATCTGGATTGAAGCTGGTTAAGGAGTAGGTTTCAGCTGTTGTCATTTATAGTTGTGAGAATTAAATGGGTGTTTTCGGTCTGACTATTTGCCACAAAGCACAAGGAATCTGCCTTCATTTTGAGCATGTTAAGAATTTAGTTTCATATCTTTCTCTACTACAAGGTTATCCCTCTTCCAATTTATGCTCAAGTACTAGCAACCGTGTATTACTATTGCACCGTTCCAGAGTCCTTTTTCTTGTTCAACGTGACATTTTAAGAAAGATGTTTGGAGGTAGATAGACTCATGCATCCCTGCAGTGTCCTTTTCATCAATCAGTGTGTCCTCTCCCTGTGAGAAAATGCCATATCATGGAAAATAAAGAACATTAACTACAGGGAAAGTCATGGACAAGCTTGCTTGTCTGCCTCCTGCCTCCTCTCTGATATCACACTGGTTTACCACATTATTCCCGCACCCCTACATCTCTCTTCCACACCCACGTGCACACACACGAGCTCACAGACACGTGTACGCACTTACACACACTCACAGACATACACACAATTGCTTACACACATACCCAACCACTCTGAACTGTGAACAGTAATAAAATGACAGTGAAAGAAAATAGTATTCGAAGTTAGTCCTAGCAGTGAGGCCCAATGGAAATGGTCACAGCACTGAAAAAAATTAATGATCCCACCCGTATTTAAGAACAGAGAAGGCATAATGGATGCCGGTTACGGAAATGGCGCTGAAGATTACCCATCACCTACTCCGGCTTTTTCGCGGAGTGAACCATCTTGCACCGCTCTATGATCTTTGGCTACCAGTCCCAGAGGTACTGTGCCCTTGATCAATCCAACTACCTTGTAGTCAGAGAAGGAACTCTCCTTTAATCCCCTTTGATTCTCCCTTCGCAGATGCTTCCTGGCCTGTTACACTTTGATGGCATTTTCAGCAAAAATCATGACGTCCGGATATTTTGAAGTTAGTTTCTTTGAATGTATGTTAACATCGCACTTTTCCAGTGACGGGCAGTGAGGTCAATGGCTGGGGAGGCACTGGCTAGTATCAGTGGCCCGGCCCTCCCTGTATTGATCACCGCCTTTCCCCGGAGAGAGAGAGGGGTGGAGCCGGGGCTGTGCGCGTGAAGCACGGCAACTGGAGGGGCGGGAGCATTGTCCCGGGACCATGAGGGAACGACCCACCTCCCCCTTCTCCATTCCCTCTCACACCCCCCTCCTCTTCTACCCCTTGCTTCCCCCTGCACCCCTCTATTCTCTCTTCACCCCTCTCTCCCCCCTCCACCCGGGGTAGATCTACCCGAGCCGAGAGTGCATTACTCCAGCGCAGGGTCCCTTAGGCGCGGGGCCCAATTGGGAGCTCTCAGCAGCCCAGATTGCGGCCGTGGTCCACGGCTGGAAAGTCAGCACCACCAGCGGTGGAATCCAGTGCTGCTCCATCGCTGCTGAAGCTAGCTAACGTGGAGGGAGAGTGAGGTAGCGTCAATTATGTGGGCTGAGCCTACGTAATTGATGCTCGCTCTCCCTCATGGATTCAGTGATGCAGACATGATCAGTGCTTCTCCTGGTGATTTTTCATTGCAGTTTTATGATGAGACCAGCGAGCCTAAATTTAATATATTTATACTTGAAATAAGCTACCTGGACTATGGAAGGCGAGGACATGCAATGAAGGGGTTTACAAACATTACATTGTTGACATACAGAGAGATAGTAACAGGCACACGCTTATTACCCGCGTCCCATTCAGTTTCTGAGGGGTTGCACAATCAGAGGGGAGGCTCAGCTCGTCGCTGCCTCACCTCTCATCTCTCCCTGTATTTGCAGCAGAGCTGCGCAAATGTGGCGATTTCGACAAAAAATTATTAGATTCATATAGAAATGACATTTATAACACAGATCAGTGGAAAAATCTTTATATTTATTTAATTTATTATTATTTTTCTTTACTTTTCTTAACAGGTATTTTCATTGGGAGTATGACAGGAGAGGCTCCGCTTCCCCTGACCGCACGTCCCTACACTGTTCCTCTTCACTGTGGTCCTACAGGCTACGTGTCCATGGTTACCACTGCACTCTGGAGCCAGATCAAGGAAATGCTTTAACTTTCTCCTGTCCAAGAGGAAGTCCTGTATAAAACTCTCCTCGCCATAACTTACAGTATGCCGCCAGAATTCCCCCATGAATAGCTTTCCTATAAATGTAGCAACATTTTTTAAGGTACTGTGAAATAAAACAGACTAAGTAAACAGATGTTTAATCCATGAGTTGGGAAGGAATAAAGTCTTATGCAATTTTTCACTTAGTTTTAGTATTAGAAGGAAACTGCCCCTTTGGACCATCGAGTCTTCACTGACCATCGATCACCCGTTTACACTAGTTCTATGTTATCCCACTTTCTCATGCACTCCCTACACATCAGGTGCAATTAACAGAGACCAATTAACCTACAAACCCACACGCCTTTGGGATTCAGGGAGAAACCAGAACACCCAGAGGAAACTCATGCAGTCACAGGGAGAACGTGCAAACTCTACTCTTTGCATCATGATATTTATCAGGACGTCTCCTCAGTTTTTGATCAATGTTGATTTCCAAAAACTGCTGAAGTGGGGGCTTATTGGTGGCAATACAGTTCAAGGTGGACTTTTCCTTGTGCATCCAACATGTACATGCAGCTGTAAATCCAGTATGTCTGCCAATATCCAGAACTAATCTGAACCATTAGCATGTTGTCATATTTATCTTCATTAACTAGTGATTGTAAATGGATTCTGAAAACTGCAGGATTATTAGCAGACAACCTTCCTCCTAAATTGCATCAATGATGCAGCAGCTGAAGATTTTGAGGCAAAGATACAAGTTCAAGAGCTCCTTCAGTGATCCCTGTAGTGATCTAGGTCTAGGACGAACAACTATCTTGCCTTGTGCTGGCATTCGTTTCTGTTTGTTTGGAGATACAATATGTAATTGTGAAGGCGTAGGGGAATCCAATTGACCTTAGTTTTGCACTGGCTCCTAGATACCCTATTATATTGAATGAAGCCATGAGGTTCGAAAAAATATCCTTTGGCATTGAAGTCTTCCCTTCATGTGGAAATATCCCTAAAGCTGGGTCAGATCCTAAATGACCATCACTGAGCAAGTAATTGATACCTAGGTGTTTGCCTTCCACCCATTTACTCAGGATTAGGAGAATAGCTGGATTTGCTTCAGACTCTTCTCAGTAGCGAGGATAAACCCAATGAAGCCTTTGGATTGGCGGATACCTATTACTGTAAAAGTTGCAGGGGAGCATTTTGTTGGGGCAGTCGTTACAAACTTCTATTTATGTTTACCCTTAAAGTAGGGCAAGTTGCTAATCTTCATAAGGAGACACTTTGGTAACTGAGCAGAATACCTATATTCCGGTATCACCAGAATTTTATGGCACATTACTCACAACAGAATTAACATATGCAATGCTCGCAATATCCACACAGTGGTGCCACAACAGTTCCAGCACCAAATAAATCAGCAGGATTTTCTGTACAGGCAAAGAATTCAGCAGCCACCACGTAGCGACAGGGGCGGCTTCTACTCACTGTTGGTCTGAATCTGAAAACCACATAGAGAGTGAATTTAATCTACATTGAAAGATTGCAACTACAGCACGGGGTGCTTTTAACCATAGTAGGACAATTTTAACTCCTTGTGGAGAGTTGTGAAGAATAATTGAAAGGCACTTCAGGTTGTCCCTAGGTGCACTACAGCCAATGCAGTACTTTTGCAGCATTGTCACCCATTGTAGTCTGTGTAATACAGTAGTCAATTTGTGCACAGCATACTGACTGGATATCATTTAGCGATATTGAATGGGGTTAAATATCACCAGGACAATAGACAACTCTTTAGGAAAAAGTCATCCTAGAAGTTCATCTAATTGAGAATGCAGCGAGTTCAACAGGAAGGTTACAGCCCCAAGGAGGATAGGGGCTAAATGGGATTAGTCCGGAATGCCAACATGGACAAGTTGGGCCTAAGGGCCTGCTACCATGCTGTATGGTTCGATGATTCGCTAGAGGCAGGAAACATGTTCCCGATGTTGGGGGAATCCAGAACCAGGGGCCACAGTTTAAGAATAAGGGGTAAGCCATTTAGAACGGAGACAAGGAAACACTTTTTCTCAGAGAGTGGTGAGTCTGTGGAATTCTCTGCCTCAGAGGGCGGTGGAGGCCGGTTCTCTGGATACTTTCAAGGGGGAGCTAGATAGGGCTCTTAAAGACAACGGAGTCAGGGTATACGGGGAGAAGGCAGGAACAGGGTACTGATTGGGGATGATCAGCCATGGTCACATTGAATGGCGGTGCTGGCTCGAAGGGCCGAGTGGCCTACTCCTGCACCTATTGTCTAATGTCTATTGTCTACTGACTCCATGACGCTACAAGAAGCCATACAACACTATAAGTCTGCTAGTTTAATGCCTGGGCAATCTAGCCCCCTGGCTTTCTCCCCAAAACTCTGTAATCTTTGTTCAGCTACATATCCAGTTTCCTTTTGAATGTGTAGGAAGGAACTGCAGATGCTGGTTTACACTGAAGATAGACCCAAAATGCGTGAGTAACTCAGTGGCTCAGGCAGCATCTCTGGAGAAAAGGAATAGGTGATATTTCGGGTCGAGACACTTCTTCAGACTGAGTTTCCGGGGAGAAGGAAACTAGAGGTATGAAAAAGTACAGAACAAATCACAGCCCGCACTGATGACCAAGGAAACGTGGAGCCCACAATGGTCCATTGTTGGCTGTAGGAGAGGTGATAACAAAGGGATACGCATAATGAAACTTCAGACAACTAAAATGAGGGAGGGACAGAGAGGGTGGGAATGCAAGGGTTACTTGAAATTAGAGAAATCAATATTCATACTGCTTGGCTGGAAGCTGCCCAAGTGAAATATGAGGTGCTGTTCCTCCAATTTGCATGTGACATCCAAGTTGAATGTCACAGCAGTGCAGCACTCCTGTGGACTGAGAGGAGTGCCGGCTAAAAGCCTGCAGGATGTTTCTGGATGCCTGCACACTGGGGAGACCTGCAATGCGGGAAAATGCCTGCGCCAGCTTTGCCCGTGCTGAAGGATGGGAGTAGATAGAGAAATGTGTGTGAAATTCACACACTATGGTTAAGCCATTTTCAACAGTGCAGCATGTTTTGTGCTGAGTGAACAGGTTTCTAGCCCACGGTCTATTTATTGAGACTTTTTTATTGAGAATACACTATTTATTTATAAAATGGTGAAAATTGTGTAACCTGGCTCCAATGCACTGTATTCATCCTGCACAACAATCTATTTCCCACTAGATATTGATGGCAGCACATGCAGTTTTCCATCAGAATCTTAAGGCAAATTATTACATGGCACACCGAGCTTTTAGGACACATTTGACATTGTCCCTTTTTTTGGTTATTGCGTTGTAGTTTATAAATCCTGTCCTTCACAGTGTCATTCAGGATAGAAACAGGCCCTCGGCCCAACTCATCCATGCCGACCAAGATGCCCCGTGTAGGCTAATCCCATTTGCCCGCATTTGGTCCATATCTCTCTCAGCCTTTCCTATTCATGTACCTTTTGTAATGTATTTTAAATGTTGTTATGGTACCTGTCTCAACTTGTTCCTCTGTCAGCTTGTTCCAGATAGCCACCACCCTGTGTGAAAAGGTTGCAGCTCATGTTCCTATTAAATCTTTCCCCTCTCTTCTTAAACCTTTGTCCTTGAGTTCTTTATTTCCCTACCCTGGGGATAAAGACTCTATCTATTCTCCTTATGATTTAATACACCTTTATAAGATCATCCCTCAGCCTCCTGCGCTCCAAGGAATAAAGCCCCAGTCTGCCCAACCTATCCCTAGAACCCGTGTTTAAAAATACCCTTTTTTGGACGAAGTTTGTGGACACTTTTGCTGAATAATGACTTGGAAATTATCATGCACAGTTGTGACACCATGTCTGAAGGGTGAAAGGTCAGGAATCTCATGCAGAATGTTCTAATCAACTCCAGTGTACAAAGAACACAAGCCCACGGAATGTAATACCATTAATGATATTGGCCCAGAAGGCTGTTATAAACTGAACCATCTGCTTGGATTAGCTTCGGTGCAGTGCAGGCTCCCTCCTCTCATCAGGCCATGGAGAGCACTGATTTGGGCAAAAGATTATACATTTTCAGCTTAGCTATGTCTAGTTTCCACAGCCATACCAAGACAGTAACTGCTTGATTTTTCTTGTATATTTGTTAGATATTAGGGTCATAAGTAGCAGGCAAGTGTGTGCCCACTATAAAAGTTGTTATTTTAATCTTGACTCAGCAGTGACTGTTATCAGATAGGGGTGATCAATAAATATGAATAATCTAGATAAGAGTGCACAATGTGTGGCCTGCATCACAAGCAAAAAAAATAAAAATGTGTAAATACTCTTGAGAAGATACAAACATTACATACGACACAACAACTTGCAAATTATGCTGCAGTATTTAGCCTGGATTGGGTTTCCCAGATGAGTTGAAATATTTTTCCCTGCTTGTTAATGGAAAAAATAGCTGCCATTAAGTCTTGACATTAAGTTTGGATTTGATAAAACTACCTTTCACAAACTTATCACTTGGTCAAAACATACAAGTGAGACCCTTGGCTATCTTCTCCGCTGTCTTCTGCCAGAAAGCTTTTTCTCACAGTCCACTGGGTGATATGCTTTCTAAATATTCATGCCAGTATTCGCTGCCCTGCTATGCCAAGGACACCCAGTCGCTATCAGTTTCAGTGGAAACAAACCTCAACTGGCTTTCAGCAGCAAATTAAAGCAGGCCTAGCACGCAAACATATGCTAACAGGATTCAAATAGAGGCCTTTATCCCCTGCCATGGAAGGGTGCCAAAAATGCTGCTCCTTTGAAAAAAAAAAATTTCCATCACAGATCTCTTTTGCTGCTCTCAGCAGTTTTCTCCCGAAATTTACTAATGCTCAGTTGGGTGACATGAGTTGAAGCAATATCATTAAAACCCAAACCTTTAGTTTAACTTCCAGCTGTTTCCTGATTTATGTTACACATTAATAAGGAATTATCTTGAACAGAAAATATCGCTGATACAATCTTGCCCTGTTGTTGCGAAGGCAGCTCCTTTATGGAATTAGGACTCCAACCGGCCTCCAATATGATGTACATATTGCAATGCCACTGAAGGTTACTGTGTGTTATTTCCAAAATGGTATGGTAATTTAAAAAGTTGTCACGCAGAAAGGGTTTGCAGCTGGAACACATTAAGAGTAAACGATCTGGTGATTCGTTTGATTAACGAGGCATTTATTGAACCACATACAAGGCATTAAGCTCTTTAATGCCCAATCTGCAGGGGACAGTGGTGTAATGGACATGCTACTACTGCACAAGAAGCTCTGACACTGAGAGTCCAAATTCTTATTGAAACGTGAGGAAACGAGTTTAATAAATTTGTCATTGGAATGTTTGCATCGAGTAATATTAGACCATGGCCTCCTTGGCCACAATCTGACACAAAGCACCTTAATGGCTCTTTGAGGTGACCAAGCAACCACCTAGCAACTGCACCTAACTGGAACCAATTCAGTTGGCCTTTGTAAATTGGATTCACTATCTGGGGGATGATGGTCCAAGAAGGGGCGTAGAAGAGGTAGCTTATGGTAATATTCTTGTATAACTCTCCTAGGATTAAAACCTTGTGGATCTTGATTACCAGAAGATTAACTGGATCAGCCCTATCAAGCAGTGCTATGGCTAAGATATCTGTAGTGATCAGTTCGGATCTGGACCTCCCAAAGGTTTGCAGTATAACGCATCTATCCAGCTCTTTGCATGCATTCAATGATGCACACTGAGTTACTCAGAAATACAGCAAATGTTGTAATAAACACCGAATAACTTTTATTCAGAATAACCAATGGGATGAGTGCCCTATTTAGGTATTTTTACATTGAACAAATGGTGTAAACCAATGCCCTAGAAATCCAACATTGTGCTCATTGTCAGTCTGGGTACAGGCACTGCACTGCCGGAAATTTGCTCTGGTTTGTTTGTGTGTACAATGTGCCAGTGCATATGGGCCACAGGTCACATGCTGAGCTTCAGAAAGCCCTGCGCATTTTAGAAATTTCAGAAAGTAGGTGCAGGCCATTCGGCCCTTCGAACCAGAACTGCCATTCAATAAGATCATGGCTGATCATCCAGAATCAGTACCCTGTTCCTGCTTTTGCCCCATATCCCTTGATTCCATTGTCATTTTTATGTGAATGTGGAAATTCCTTCTTCGCCTTTGAGACTTGTGGTGAATAAGATTTTCCAACATTCAGGGCCCTGTTTGCATGGTCCTTTAACAGGAAGTCTGAGGAGATCTTTGTCATAAAGGTCGTTCCTCTATTAATTCCTCTATTAAGTGGTTCTCTCGATGGTTGGTTCCATTTCCATCCCATCTTTAGTCACGGGGTATCCCCAGACCCCCAGATCTCTTGCCTCCTGGCCCAATTGCCTCTCAGACCAATCCCAGTTCTAACTCAAAACAACTCCTCACACATCTCCCCATCCAGTTCCTATCTCGACTCATCTTCCCCCTATTCCCTGCTTCCTACGATCCACAAAACAATTGGCTTCATCCATTTGCTTGGCTATTGCTTAAAGTAACCCAACACCTTCACTCTGTCCCTGAAAACTTCAAACAAAGCCAGAAATCTTGGGGTTCTTATGGATTCAGATTTACATTTCGACAATCACATCAAATCAGTAACAAAATCGGCCTACTATCACCTAAAAAATGTAGCAAGATTAAGAGGACTCATGTCAGCTCAAGACTTAGAAAAACTTGTACATGCCTTTATTACTAATAGGCTAGATTATTGTAACGGTCTCCTTGCAGGTCTTCCGAAAAAAAACTGTCAGGCAGCTACAGCTTGTTCAGAACACTGTTGCTAGAGTTCTAACAAAGACCAAAAAATGTGAACACATTACACCAATTCTTATATCCTTACATTGGCTCCCTGTATGTCAAAGAATTGATTTCAAAATCCTGCTGCTCACCTATAAATCACTACATGGTTTAGGACCAAAGTACATCACTGACATGCTTCCACTATATAAGCCTTCTAGACCGCTAAGATCTTCTGAAACCAATCTGTTAGTGATTCCCAGAGTAAATACAAAACATGGGAAAGCAGGATTTAGTTACTATGCAACAAATAGCTGGAATAAACTTCCTGAAGATTTAAGACTTGCCTCAACTTTGACCACTTTTAAAACAAGACTGAAAACGTTTATGTTTACTTTAGCTTTCAGCTAAATCTTAACTATATTGCACTTTTAACTTTTGCACTTTTTTATAATGCATTTTTAATTTTGCTTTTATTTTCTTTTAATTCTTCTATTTTATTTCATTTTATTATTTCATTTTATTGTATGACATGTTTTTATGTGAAGCACTTTGAGTCTGCCTCGTGTATGAAATGTGCCATATCAATAAAGTTGCCTTGCCTTGCCTATTGCGGGAAATCAGAGGAATCTTTATAAACCCAATCCTGATTTGTCATATTAAAAATACCTTGGGCTTCATGTTCCAATGAACTTTGTAGCAGAGGCCTGGCACAACCTCAAGCGGGATGACCTACACTAGCAATCTTATGTGCTTCATAATCTAGCCCAGCATCCTGCACCATTAGCATTCAAGGTCTGCAGCGAGCCAAGGTAAAAATCTTGTTCCTCTCCAGTTTTATGGTTTCTTTAATATGTATGAGTCTATAGTGTAAGCAGTCTTACACAGAGTAGTCACCGAATTCAAGGAAGTCACACTCAAAAGAAAATATGGAAGAATAACAAAACAGTAGAAGTCTTCTTTAAGCCTGTAATTAACATTACATTTAACCCCAAGAATAGCTGATAATATTGGTGCCTTATACGTAAATGCTTTTCACCAAGAATGCTCCTTAAAAGAAGAACAGACTACTGCAATATATTGCTATACGTAAATATATTGCTATATGTAAGCATAGACCAGTTTAATAAAAATAATATGCATGTAGTCTCTTCTTAGTTTCATTATTAACACTTCCTGCACGAGATGTCAACATTCCAATAATTCACTGGTAACTTCTGAGCAAATATTTATTTCTCATCCTTGAACGAGTTGCTATTTTCAGTATTTCAAACGAGGGAGAGAAAAAGATGTGTTGTGAGAAAAAGGGAATACATGCAGATTAACAAGTAGCTCGGAAACCATGCAAATATATTTCTTGTTAAATTCTTAATTAATAGGATCCTTGTAGACAGTTTCCTTTGCTTCTTTATCATTTGTGCTTTCTGCTATCAGGCAAAGCAGAAACAATAAAACATTGAACATCCTCCCACCTCTTATTGTGGCTTTGTGAGTGATATGTCTATTTTCTTTCATCCAAACAAAAGCTGTGGGGATTGGTAAAGCCTTGCAACAGTGCACATTCCATTGCTTCAACCATTCCAGTC
Source organism: Leucoraja erinaceus (assembly GCF_028641065.1). Lineage (NCBI taxonomy): Eukaryota > Metazoa > Chordata > Chondrichthyes > Rajiformes > Rajidae > Leucoraja > Leucoraja erinaceus. Next base: position 23,894,761 of record NC_073386.1, read on the forward strand.
CTTGTGCTGAAGGAACTCCCACAGTGTGGTTAAATGGTAAGGTCCAGGACCTTCACAAAACCCACTGTCAGTGAAGGATGGTGCACCTGCAGATTTGTGCACACTGTCCTATTTTGTCTACTTAGTTAATGAAAGATCTTGCTTAAAGGAAGCCTTGAGGTTTGCAGAGGAAAGGTAATGTTTCAGGTTGGCATCCTTCTTCAGACTTGCCTGAAGAAGGGTCCCGACCTGAAACATCACCTATCCACATTCTCCAGGGCTGCTTCCTGACCCGCTGTGTTACTCCAGCATTTTGTGTCTTTCTTTTGTAATTCAGCATTTGCAGTTTCTTGGTCTACATCTGTGAAATATGGTTCAGTTGGTAGAACTCACCTGTGTCAGAGATTTGCACACAGAAATCTAGGCTGGTAATCCAGTACAGTAGAACCAAATGCTGCATTGCTGGAAGTGTCAGAGATAAAACATTAAATCGAGGCTCTACCTCATTCAAGTGAATGTAAAATAAATTGTGGTATTGAAGAAGAGATGGAAATTTATGTCAGTGTCGTGAACAATATTTATCAATCACTCTCTTATTTAATTTATTGGGGCTTACTGGGAGGAATTGGCTGCCATATTTTCTGTATTACAAGGATAACTATTTTACTTGTTGCGAAACATGAGCGCCACTTTTGTTCATCCTGGAAGGGCTGGAAAACTTGTCTTACAGCTGCAAAGATTTCTCAGATCCGGTACCTGGATATGGAGTTATGGAGTTCCTTTAAATAAAATTATGCAATGGATTTTTAACTGGTGCACATGAAATCTGCCCACGGGCTGAAGATAGATGCTTGTTTTGTAGCACTTCTTGTCATAATAGAAGATAAGCCCATTAATTCAAATGAAAGCAGGATGTGTGGACAGCAATATTTCTTTCATATGGTTTGTCTAGTGATAGGGCAGATATAAGGGCCATGCTTATCACTCTGGACATTGATAATGGCCATAAATTTCATGGATATTTTATCAGTCCCTTGTAGAATCAGTGGTTGGGGAATGAGCATGTTTATGTTGGTGTGTGAAAAGGAGAGAGTGGAAGGGGAAGAGAATAACTTGTGGGAGAATGAGAGTTTGAGAGGAAATGAGCAAAAAAAAGATAGTGAGATATTTCTGTGCATTTTTGGATAACATAGAAACATAGAAACATAACACCTTTGATCCTGAATGAATGGAATAAAGATGAAGTAAACAAGAGCTGCAGTGAGACCACAGATGACAATGTGTCATATGAAAGATTCTAATGGATTTTTTACCAATCAGAATTTTCAAACTGGGAAATTAGTTATTCCTTTTTTAATGTACCTTTCTCTCCACACCACGCATCACTCACAACCTAAGAACTCGAACACATAATTTATTTCTGGGGATCATCAACAGTTGCTTGTACTCATGCAGGGAAGAACCTGACCTCTAGTCAACAACTCTCCTTCATAGCAAGATCAAAGCAGGAAACCCCTACACACACAGCATGCAAATGTTCTTGCGATAAATCAAATGTTAGAGTGAGAAATCTATCATTTTCCCTGTTGTGACCACCCAAACCATTAGAAGGCAGACAAAGCTGTGACCTATTAAATGGCTGGACCATAAATCTGCAACATTAAATGAAAATGCAATTTGTACAGCTATAAATTAAAGATTTGTTTGCTCCACTTGTTTTTTTTAAATTATTAACACAAACTGTGGTGGATCATGAGCCCTTAGGCCTACATTTAGTTGTCATCTGTTTTTATTTTGCAGGGCACTGCTCTGATAAAATGATATTTTAGCAAAAAAATCTCCAAAGAACAACTTCTTGGCCCCTGGCACATCATTGAAATTTTCCTCTGGGTAACGATATTTGCCTGTTTTGCTTTGTGCTACATTGCCTTCTTCCTGAGTATCACCATTCTAGATAAAGCTGAAAATGGAGGCAACCTAAGTTAATTTCCATTATAAAATGTAACATTTTCTGAGCTCTGGTTTTATGTTTTGTGTTGGGGAATGGAACACTGTTTTCCACGTTTAGATTCCAGTACAAATACGGAGTCATCTCTATAGAACTTACTGCTAACCCTTGGGGTGGAGGACTAGACCAACATGAGTACTTTGTTTGGCAGCCATTCCCTGGAGCTTCCTTGGAATTAGACTTGTGGTTTAATACAAAATTGATAACAAATAATTAGCATTTTCAGAGTAAACTCCCCTTTGGAATGAACTTCAGTCTCTGCTCAAATTAATGTTGAATGCTTCACAAATATTAGCAGGGAGAATAAATCATTAGATGGGAAGGCCACATCAATGTTTGACTCTGATTCCTTAGATTATTAAAACCAATCCACTTATCTCAAAAGTGATTCAAAATAGTGATAATCATGGAATTGTAATACAGTACAGTAAAACTCAGGTAACTCAGCATCTGACTGTTTGCAAATGCTGATGGTTTGGCATCTGGCTCATTATTAATCCAGTGTGTGAGCCAAGGATCCAGACCACAAGTGGATATGAGGTAGGAATGGAGACCCAGAGTGTAACCAGTATTGTGGCAACCTTAACTGGGGTCAAGTTCAGGAACACTGGGTGTGGGGTCAGGCTGAGTCCGGGGGGTGGTCCGTTAGAGTAAATGTTTCAAGTCAGCGAACCTTCATCAGATCTGGAGTCCTGACAAAAAGGCCTCTGACCTGAAATGTTGACTCTCTTCTTCCCATAGATGAGGCCTGACCTGACACACATTTACAGAACTTTCTGTTTTTGATTTAGATTTCCAGCACCTACAGGTTTTATGATTTTCACACCAGGACTCAATCTGCAATGTACAAGCTGAAAACTCACCCAATTCTGTTTCCCATTCTCTACAAACCCGTCAGGTTCACTGGAAAATTCATTATATTATAAAGTAAGATGTTAAAAAGGCATAATAAAAGTTTATTGGTGTATTGATGGAAGTAACATCAAACAGTCCAGAAATTCAGGCTGTTCATCACCACCAAAGACGTGACGGTGTCACATTATAAGTAAAGTAGTTGAGCTTGAGGCTCAGTTAGAGGTTGGTAGATATTACTGTTGTGGAGATTACCAAGATGTGTCTGCAGGAGGATCGGACATGGGAACTTAATATTCAGGGTTATACATCCTATAGAAAGGACAGGCAGGTGGGCAGAGGAGGGGGGGTAGTTCTGCTGGTGAGGAATGGAATTCAGTCAATTGCGAGGGAAGACATAGGGACTGACAAGGTAGAGTCACTGTGGATTGAGTTGAGGAATTGTAAAGGCAAGAAGACACTAATTGGTGTTATCTACAGACCCCCAAATAGTAGCCCGGATGTGGGGTGTAGTTGCTGCAGGAGTGGTATGTAGGCCAATGAAATTCAGGTCAAAATTGCGAGAAGAGGAAGACATCCGGATAGATTCTGAGCGCTTGTAATGGAGCCAGAGTCACTGTGGTCCAATGAACCAGATTGAGTCGAGAGGAATTGTAAAGGCAAGAAGACACTAATTGGTGTTATCTACAGACCCCCAAATAGTAGCCCGGATGTAGGGTGTAAGTTGCAGCAGGAGTTAAAACTGGCATGTAACAAAGATAATGCCACTGTGGTGATGGGGGATTTCAATATGCAGATAGACTGGGAAAATCAGGTTTGTTCAGAGCCCCTAGAAAGAGAATTTGGAGAGTGCCTCCGAGATAGATTCTTAGAGCAGCTTGTAGTGGAGCCAACCAGAGAAAAGGCAATTCTGAATTTAGCCCCTGCTTTCTCCCTTATCTACCTTCCACTGGGCTCAAGTTTCAGAGGCATGCATACTGCCTTTCACGTTTACCGGATGATAGCCATGTGTATATGCCACTCAGGAAATCAGATAATTTTCTGTCATGTCTTGCCTTAAGTCCTTTGGCCTGTGCTTTCTGGGACTTAACGAAAAAAGTCAGAAGTGATTTTGTTGTCCAGTGAACTAGATTTGATAAGAGAACTCGAGGTAAAGGAACCGCTTTTAAAATTATGGAGGAGCTGCTCCACCTATATGCTCCTGGATCATACCAAGGTCTAAGCGGAAGCTATGATTGGAACACCTTGCCGCTGCAGTTTTTTAATCTGCAATTTGAGAAGGAGAAGGTTTTAAAATTTTTACTCGAAAAGTGTCAGTGATGCAGTTGAACAAAGGAAACAAAACGGGCAATACGGGCTGAAAATATGAAGTACGAAGGGAAGCTGGCCAGGAATATAAAGGACAGAAAAAGCTTCTTTAGATATATTAAAGGAAAAAGAGTAGCAAAGTCAAATGTGGGTCCCTTGAAGGCAGCCACAGGAGAAATTATCATGGGCAACAAGGAGATGGCAGAAGAGTTGAGCAGGTACTTCGGATCTGTCTTCACTAAGGAAGACACAGACAATCTCCCAGATGTACTGGAGGACAGAGGATCTAAGGGGGTAGAGGATCTGAAAGAAACTTTCATTAGGCGAGAAATAGTATTGGGTAGGCTAATGGGACTGAAGGATGATAAATCCCTTGGGCCTAATGGTCTGCATCCCAGGGTCCTCAGGGAGGTGGCTCTAGAAATAGTGGACGCATTGGTGATCATTTTCCCATGATCAATAGATTCAGGATCAGTTCATGTAGATTGGAGGATAGCTAATGTTATCCCACTTTTCAAGAATGGAGCGAGAGAGAAAACAGGGTATTACAGATTAGTTAGCCTGACTTCGGTGGTGGGAAAGATGCTGGAGTCAATTATTAAAGAGGTAATAATGGGGCATTTGGATAGCAGTAAAAAGATTAGTCCAAGTCAACATGGATTTACGAAAGGGAAATCATGCTTCTGGAATTTTTTGAGGATGCAACAAGTAAAATGGATGAAGGGGAGCCAGTGGATGTAGTGTAGACTTTCAGAAAGCCTTTGATAAGGTCCCGCACGGGAGACTGGTGACTAAAATTAGAGCACATGGTATTGGGGGTAGGGTGTTGACATGGATCGAAAATTGGTTGGCAGACAGGAAGCAAAGAATAGGAGTAAAAGGGTCCTTTACAGAATGGCAGGCAGTGGCGAGTGGAGTGCCGCAAGGCTCGGTGTTGGTGCCGCAACTGTTTACCATATATATTAATAATTTGGAAAAGGGAATTAGGAGCAACACTAGCAAGGTTGCAGATGACACAAAGCTGGGTGGCAGTGTGAACTGTGAAGCGGATGTTAGGAGGTTGCAGGGTGACCTGGACAGGTTGAGTGAGTGGGCAGATGCGTGGCAGATACAGTATAATATAGATAAATGTGAGGTTATCCACTTTGGCAGCAAAAACAAGGGGGCAGATTATTATCTCAATGGGGTTAGGTTAGATAAGGGGGAGGTGCAGCGAGACCTGGGTGTCCTTGTACACCGGTCACTGAAAGTTGCCGTGCAGGTACAGCAGGCTGTGAAGAAAGCTAATGGAATGTTGGCCTTCATAACAAGAGGATTTCAGTATAGGAGTAGAGAGGTTCTTCTCCAGTTGTATAGGGGTCTGGTGAGACCACATCTGGAGTATTGTGTACAGTTTTGGTCTCCTAATTTGAGGAAGGACATCCTTGTGATTGAGGCAGTGCAGCGTAGGTTCACAAGATTGATCCCTGGGATGGCAGGACTGTCATATGAGGAAAGATTGAAACGACTAGGCTTGTATTCACTGGAGTTTAGAAGGATGAGAGGAGGGATCTTATAGACACATATAAAATTATAAAAGGACTGGAGAAGCTAGATGCAGGAAAAATGTTCCCAATGTTGCACGAGTCCAGAACCAGGGGCCACAGTCTTAGAATAAAGGGGCGGCCATTTAAGACTGAGGTGTGAAAAAAAAATTTCACCCAGAGAGTTGTGAATTTATGGAATTCCCTGCCACTGAGGGCAGTGGAGGCCAAATCACTGGATGGATTTAAGAGAGAGTTAGATACTCTAGGGGCTAGTGGAATCTAGGGATATGGGGAGAAGGCAGGCACGGGTTATTGATTGGGGATGATCAGCCATGATCACAATAAATGGCGGTGCTGGCTAGAACCTCCTGCACCTATTTTCTATGTTTCTCTATGTTTTTATTATCAGAACTTTAATGGATCAGTCACAATGACCATTTTTGTATGTTATTGCTATGTAATATTAAATTAACCAGAAATTCACCATACAATAAATTGTTCTTCCACCTTCTTGCTTGTGCCGTTGGTGAAAATGAGAAGCATTGCTTCAGGATCCTTTCCACGAAACGATAAACCCTACACTCCAACTAGAATTTCTCATCATCCTCAGCACTAGCCAACAGACATAGTTATTTGGGTACCTAGATTATCACTCTATTACTCAAACTATAATTAGATTTATCGTCTGCTGGTAAGATGTGTTTCAGCGAATCAGATTTACAAGTACAGTGGGTGGAGAGGACAAGACTGCCAAGTTTATCTAAAAAAAAATCTGCTTTGCATTTCAACATCCACTTAGTGGCGACAAAAATTGTCATCTTATCTAGCACATGCACTATTTATTTTCTGCAGAAATATTTGGTGATGTCAGATTTGCTTCCACCATTTAATTTTTAGTTTGAGATTAAACAACAATCATCCTCTGTGCAACATTATTTTTTAAATTGTGTTTTTCACGCATCCCTATTGTTCTGCACAGAGCTTTATTTGATCGTTTAGAGCATATCTTTTTATTTTCCTTGCCAAGAATGAAATATAAATGATCTCACTCAGGTTTTAATGTTCCTCTTTGAATTTTCCTTTTGTGGCCTCATTTTGATTATTGGATGCGGTCTTACCACAAGGGCACAAAACAATATGGACTGTCTATGAAGAAAATGAATTACAATTTCTACCAACAAAAGGATACAAGAAAAACTGAGATGTTATTAGTGATTGAATTGATGAGGATTAATTGTTAGTAGTCACTCGCAAAATGAGGAAACATAACTCGACCTTGCCACCAATTGGCCTGCAAGAAAATTAGTGAACCAAAGGGGAATGACATTGTTAGAGTAGACACAGTTATCAGCACTGAGCCACCACTTCAAACTTTGAGAATATTACAACAGCATCCAATTCATTGATGATGGCATAGCTGGTGGAACTGCTGCCTCACAGCACCAGAGATTCAGGTTTAATCGTGGCTTTGAGTGCTGTGTGTGTGGAGCTTGCATGTTCCCCCTGCGACCACCTAAGTTTCCTCCGGGTGCTGCAGTTTCCTCGCACATCCCCAAGATGCGTGGGTTTGCCGGCTAATTGGCCTGTAAATTGCCCCTTACGTGAAGGGAACGAATGAGAAAGTGGAATAACATAGAAAGTCATGAAGAGGTGATCAATGTTCAGCATGGACTGTGTGGGCAGAAAGACTTGTTCCATACCGTATCTCCAGGATGGAGAGTTCATAAGATTATAAACTGATCACAGATAACCATATAATAATTACAACACGGAAACAGGCCATCTCGGCCCTTCAAGTCCGTGCCGAACACTTATAAGGAAAGCTGTTCAATCTGTATTGGATTATCGACATCAGAAGCACAACAAAACCACCCTTAAGAATCAGGAAGACACAGGATAGAGATATAAAAAGAGTGAGAATTCAACAAGAGGGATAAAGAAAGGTAAAGCAAGGACACAACTCAAAAGAAAGAAAATCAAGGGAAGAGATGTGTTAGAGGATTGTTGTATTATTGCACTTTTTGAATGAATGGAAGATGCATGAAATGCAGGCACATAATGCACAACATATTGAGACTACATGATCATCGTGTTCAAGAACAGCGGAACTATTTCAAATAGATTTAAGCAAGAATTGAAAACAACCCATTTAAATCCACAATCCCATTTGTGTAATGTATAATATAATACATTTTTCAGCGTGTTGAATTTTTTTCCGCATGGTTCTTTTGAACTTGTAGTGCAGTGTAGTGGGGTCGCTATGTAGTTGCAGGCAGCCGAGGGCAGCAGTAGGCTAACCGGGCATTTTAATTGGCTCATTGGAGTTTTCAGGACCAAGGAAAACCGACCGGAAGGTTAAATGCCCGCTAAACTTTATTATACTTCTTAAAAATGTCTCCACTCCTTCCCGCTTCCCCCCCTCCCCCCGGCTCTCTCTAAAGGATTTACCGTTACTGTGCAGCCTTTTACCTTCCTCGCAGGTTTGAATTTCAGACAGCGCTCCCCCGCTTTCTGACGCTGACGGTCGATCCAGCTCGAGGTTTCTGAACTAGCGGATTAGGTCGACGCAGTGGGCCAACCCCTTTAGGTTTCAGCAGAATGTACAAAAGGTTTGGCAGAGTAAATTGATGCTCTTTGGGTGGATTCATGTGGAATACTATTAAATGGATGAGTTTCATAACTGAGGTTCTGCAGAGAGACTTTGGTGTCCATACACAGAATTCAATGAAGCCATTTATAAGCTGATTACAAAAGGAATATGAACTATCCATTTTATAAATAAAGGGGTAGAATGTAAAAGCAAAGACATAATTTTGGAAATTTATAGATCAATGGCTAGGCACCACCGGAGTAATATGATTGATTCTGGAAACCACACGGGGAAAAATGTCTTAGAAAATGGGTTGTAAAGGTTCATCAGGATATTCTGGGGAAGATGAACGTGAGTTATGAGAGGAAGCTGAACAAAAGGTTACGATGTTTAAGAAAGAACTGCAGATGCTGTAAAAAATCGAAGATAGACAAAAATGCTGGAGAAACTCAGCGGGTGAGGCAGCATCTTGTAAATGGTTAGGATGGCTCTCTTTCAAAAAGAGAAGGTAAGGTGACCTGCCAGAAATGTTGAGGAAGTAAATAGAGATAAGATTGGTAAGTAACCATATATTTTATATAATTTCTGAAACGTGTGGATGTAGGACAAAGCTTGACTCCTCTTTCAAAGACTGAGCATGACATGAAGAGCCTCTTTCTGCATTATGACTAACCACACCAATTGCATTTACATCTTCCCAATGGATTTATGATCTGCATTCATTCATTAGTTAATAGATTGAATTACATGCCCAAGGGTCTGATTCAGAATCGATAGGGAGGAGACTCTGAGTTGAATGCTCTAGTCTGGATTCAAGCATGGCCTGAGGTGAAGGACAGCTTATTGATCTTGCATCTACCCACTTCCTGAGGGATTAGCATATTCATCATAACATGGTATCATATTATATCATGAAATCTTGTGAAGCATATTTAAAAGGCCACAAGTAGTCTTATTAATACCTTTTAGAATTTAGTGAAGTCTTTTTATACATCTTGATTCCAAATTTAACTTATTAGCTAATGTCTGGCATCACTAGGCTGGCTAGCTGTCAAAAGCTGATTTATAGAAACTTTCCAGATGAAGTAAAATACTTCCAAAACAACAAATCATGACCTTAATGCAAGATCTTAATTCATATGACACGTGTTTGTAGAGATAACCCAGTCATGTCCATTTTTAGTCATCACGATCATATTAGACCAAATGGCAGAAAATGTATTTGCTTCTGAAGAAGGGTATCGACCCAAAACGTCACCTATTCCTTTTCTCCAGAGATGCTGCCTGATCCGCTGTTACTCAAGCATTTTGTGTCTGCCTGCTTCTCTATCCTGATAGATCTGAATAGCACCACCCCAAGCCCTCCTCCAATCCCTTCAGGAATCCTCCCTGTGACTTTCTAAGTACCAACCAAACCTTCCAAAACAGATGGTCAGCAGCCAATTCCAGTTCGCCAAGTACCTACTCCCCCAAGATAGTGGTGCATTAAATTGCTGGACTGGCCTGTGCCTTGTCTCCGCTCGGATTCCTGGGCAGCAGCTACTTGACAGATTCAATCTCCAGTATCATCCGTCAAACTCAAATGCTTTTATTCAATTACCCAGTGCAGTGCAGAACGCTGTACATGGCATGTTTCAAATCAACAAATACAAGACAGCTCCTGCCTGTCCTCTACCCGAGTATCTCAAAATGGATACTTTTAATGTTACGTTCCTCAGGGATCTTAAAACCAGGGAGAGCGTATCCACTGTAAAACTTGGTTTCATTACCGGTACTTCAATTTTATGATTTTATTGTGATTATACCAATTTTCATTTTGTTACACCTATGATCTTTTTAATTATGCATCGGACAGAGAAGGAAAATACATCCAAGCTGTCAACACAAGCACGTTAACAGAATGCCGAATGTAAAAGATTTTGTTTCCAATATAGGTACTGAGCTAATAGACTTCTGAAAGGCTGTTGAATTACATCATTGCATTAGTCGAAACCTTTCTAGTGATAGGACATGTAATGGAATACCTGATTTCTTAAAAACACATTAGTCCTTTTGTTGTAGCTTTGCATGGATTTCCCTCGTCGAGCCATCACATTCGCTATTTATCAAGGCAACCTGCAGCGTGTGACAATGCTGCAGTGACATGGCAAGCAGGGAGAAAGATTTTTCGGGCAAAATATCGAAGTTAATACAGATCACAGTGATTCGAAACAACAGTGTGTTGACCTGTCAACATGCTGGATTGCGCTGAAGATGTGCCGTGAATTTCCATCCAGAGTGATGCTAATATCAGCCAGCAGAACAGAAGCAGGAAAGCTCCTACTGATTGCCACACAACCTCCAACGATAGGCTGCACAGCAGAACTGACAGGGATTACCTCACTGGTTATCCTTTACACGTCTTAGAACACTCTGGCCTACTGAAGAACCTTGCACAAAATCAAAGGACGAACCCCAGAAACCATTGCACTTGTAAAGAAAGAAATGATCCCATTGATCTGTCTTAGACATGTTGGTGCTCTTATTAGTTTTGTTGGGAGTGATGATCTATATAAGAACGTCACTTCAATGTAATATAAAGGAAGAAGTGATCCACCAATATAATAGCACAATTATATTACATTATTTCACGCGCAGGTCAAGGAGCTTTCAGTATTCAAAGCTTTAATCCGCAACATAGCTTCTTCATTTTCACTGCTCTTACATAGGTTGCAAGATCAGAACCGTACACAATATTCCAGATGTGGTCTTGCCAGGGCTCTATATATGGGAGCAGGATGACTCTTCCATTGCCTGAAAATTCTTATGTGATTAAGGCCAATACAATAGTTACCTTCCCCTGCATATGCGTGTTAACCTTTACTGATTTGTATGCAATTATGCAACTTTGTATGCAACTTATATATTTAATTTATAGACCATCTATCTGCAGCTGGTTTTCAGTGAAGTTCTCCACAGGCAGGTAAAGACATTTCCTAGGACTAACATTAGTACATTCATTGCACGCTTTCAAATTCAGCATAGGACAAGTTCAACAGTTTTCAGACATTACAACTTCATGCACGTTTACAACCTCGGAGCAAAATAATGAAGCACAAAGTTAATACAGTGAGTCCTGGATCACATTTCACGATAGGTTTTCCAGTGAAATGTTATTGCAAAGTACATGGTATTCTACCCCTTTGGACTTCTAGGGCATAATAATTTGAGTTTGCAAATTCATGGTGATTAATGGTCTTAAAAGATTCTTGTATTTTAAATCCAGTTGCAGTTGAACAATTTTACTTGTGATAGAACAACTCTTATATACAGTGGCTTGCAAAAGTATTCATACCCCTTGAACTTTTCCACATTTTGTCACGTTACAACCACAAACGTAAATGTATTTTATTGGGATTTTATATGATAGACCAACACAAAGTGGTGCATAATTGTGAAGTGGAAGGAAAATGATACATGGTTTTCAATTTTTTTTTACAAATAAAAAATTGAAAAGTGTGGCGTGCAAAAGTATTCAGCCCCCCTGAGTCAATACTTTGTAGAACCACCTTTCGCTGCAATTACAGCTGCAAGTCTTTTGGGGTATGTCTCTACCAGCTTTGCACATCTAGAGACTGAAATTTTTGCCCATTCTTCTTTGCAAAATAGCTCAAGCTCAGTCAGATTGGATGGAGAGCGTCTGTGAACAGCAATTTTCAAGTCTTGCCAGAGATTATCAATTGGATTTAGGTCTGGACTTTGACTGGGCCATTCTAACACATTAATATGCTTTGATCTAAACCATTCCATTGTAGCTCTGGCTGTATGTTTAGGGTCGTTGTCTGCTGGAAGGTGAACCTCCGCCCCAGTCTCAAGTCTTTTGCAGACTCTAACAGGTTTTCTTCCAAGATTGCCCTGTATTTGGCTCCATCCATCTTCCCATCAACTCTGACAAGCTTCCCTGTCCCTCCTGAAGAAAAGCATCCCCACAACATGATGCTGCCACCACCATGTTTCACAGTGAGGATGGTGTGTTCAGGGTGATGTGCAGTGTTAGTTTTCCGCCACACGTAGCGTTTTGCATTTAGGCCAAAAACTTCAATTTTGGTCTCATCTGACCAGAGCACCTTCCTCCGCATGTTTGCTGTGTCCCACACATGGCTTGTGGCAAACTGCAAACGGGACTTCTTATAGCTTTTTTTCAGCAATGGCTTTCTTCTTGCCACTCTTCCATAAAGGCCCGATTTGTGGAGTGCACGATTAATAGTTGTCCTGTGGACAGATTCCCCCACCTGAGCTGTGGATCTCTGCAGCTCCTCCAGAGTTACCATGGGCCTCTTGGCTGCTTCTCTGATCAATGCTCTCCTTGCCCGGCCTGTCAGTTTAGGTGGACGGCCATGTCTTGGTAGGTTTGCAGTTGTGCAATACTCTTTCCATTTTCGGATGATGGATTGAACAGTGCTCCGTGAGATGTTCAAAGCTTGGGATATTTTTTTATAAACCTAACCCTGCTTTAAACTTCTCCACAACTTTATCCCTGACCTGTCTGGTGTGTTCCTTGGGCTTCATGATGCTGTTTGTTCACTAATGTTCTCTAACAAACCTCTGAGGCCTTCACAAAACAGCTGTATTTATACTGAGATTAGATTACACACAAGTGGACTCTATTTACTAATTAGGTGACTTCTGAAGGCAATTGGTTGCACTGGATTTTATTTAGGGGTATCAGAGTAAAGGGGGCTGAATACTTTTGCACGCCACAGTTTTCCGTTTTTTATTTGTAAAAAAATTTGAAAACCATGTATCATTTTCCTTCCACTTCACAATTATACGCCACTTTGTGTTGGTCTATCACATAAAATCCCAATAAAATACATTTATGTTTGTGGTTGTAATGTGACAAAATGTGGAAAAGTTCAAGGGGTATGAAAACTTTTGCAAGTCACTGTATCCTGTTAAAATAAACAAGCAAAACTACATATTTAACCCCACATTTGAACAGGTACAGAAATTGTTTAGCTTTTAAAAAAATGTTGTGCTGATTTAAAGATCAACTACCAGACTTCACTTAACTATGATTGCTGAAGTATTATTGTGTTTCCATCTCAAAGCCCGACAAGTGATCACAATCTGCATACAGGTTTCTGTCCAACTCTCAGCTACATTTTTGAAGTCATGCAGCTGTATTTAGACACTATTGAAACATGTCCAACAGGTGTGAATAATGCATTGCACGTTATGTTGCAAGATAGTTTGCTGTTGACTTATTTTTATTCCATGAGAAAAGTGACGTGCAAAATTATTTTAAAAAGTGAGTCAGATGATACTAGAAAAATTGAAAAAGGCACACTGGGAAGAAACACAAACAGCAATCAAGAACATCATTACGGCATATTTGCACAGTTATTTCAACACAATTTTTATCTAATGGAACTTCTAACCTATGACAAAACAATTGTTAATTTTGATAATCACTTTGCGATTGGATAATTATGTAATTTATCAGTGTTACGGCATATTTACAAGAGAACAATCAGAATAAGAAGGAATCCCATTCATTATTAGGCAGAATTCATGATTTATTCCCATTTCAAAAGCTCTAATAAAACTATAGTGGGATTTGATTAAATTAATGTCCGTTCTAAGTATGGTAGCTAAAAGAGCTGAATGAAATTGGTCAAAAAGCAATGCTGCAGAATTAAATGCCATTTATTACTCAGATAAAATTCAAAACAAGACCATGATTATTTTTGCCTTGACTGGATTAACTGTAATCTAATTACCTTCCCGGAGATGTGATCAATTTTCGGATCACATTCTCCGGCCTACATCGCTGGAGCTGGAAGCCTCCTCGGACTGTCGTAAGCCCCACCGTGGGGCGTGGACTTAACATCGGAGCTGATCCCTTGCCTGGAGGCATCCCTTGCCCGTCAACAGAGGGCTCGAGGCCCCCAACCAAGGAAGGACTTATTTCGCATCCATCATGGTGAGAAATGTGTAGGGTCACTTGGTGGATGTTCATGTTAAAATGTGTTTTTGAGTCTGCTGCTTTCAATTGTATGACTGACCTGGCCAGTGAAATTCCTCGTATGTTGCAAAACATACTTGGTGAATAAAATCTGATTCTGATTCTGATTCTAATTAAGGGCCTATATGGTGAGTGATGATTTCAGTTATTTCAGGTTCTGCAGAGAGACTTTGGTGTCCATACACAGAATTCAATTAAGCCATTTATAAGCTGATTACAAAAGGAATATGAACTATCCATTTTATAAATAAAGGGGTAGAATGTAAAAGCAAAGACATAATTCTGGAAATTTATAGATCAATGACTAGGCACCACCGGAGTAATATGATTGATTCTGGAAACCACACGGGGAAAAATGTCTTAGAAAGTGGGTTGTAAAGGTTCATCAGGATATTCTGGGGAAGATGAACGTGAGTTATGAGAGGAAGCTGAACAAAAGGTTACGATGTTTAAGAAAGAACTGCAGATGCTGTAAAAAATCAAAGGTAGACAAAAATGCTGTAGAAACTCAGCGGGTGAGGCAGCATCTTGTAAGTGGTTAGGATGGCTCTCTTTCAAAAAGAGAAGGTAAGATGACTTGCCAGAAATGTTGAGGAAGTAAATAGAGATAAGATTGGTAAGTAACCATATATTTTATATAATTTCTAAAACGTGTGGATGTAGGACAAAGCTTGACTCCTCTTTCAAAGACTTTCAAAGACTGAGCATGACATGATGAGCCTCTTTCTGCATTATGACTAACCACACCAATTGCATTTACATCTTCCCAATGGATTTATCCTCCATTGCAGGTGATAGACTTCTGACCGACATCCACTATAAACCCACTGACTCCCATGGCTATCTGGACTACACTTCTTCCCACCCTGCTTCCTATAAGGACTCCATCCCCTACTCCCAATTCCTCCGTCTACGCCGCATCTACTTCACGGATGAGGCGTTCCACACCAGGACATCTGAAATTTCCTCATTATTCAGGGAACGGTGGTTCCCCTCCTCCACCATAGATGAGGCTCGCACCAGGGTCTCTTCCATACCCCACAACACTGCTCTCTCTCCCCATCCCCCCACGCGCAACAAGGGCAGAGTCCCCCTAGTCCTCACCTTTGACCCCACCAGCCGTCACATACAACAAGTAATCCTCCGTCAGTTTCGCCACCTCCAACGTGACCCCACCACTCGCCACATCTTCCCATCTCCCCCCATATCTGCCTTCCGCAAAGACCGCTCCCTCCATAACTCCCTTGTCAATTCTTCCCTTCCCTCTCGTACCACCCCCTCCCCGGGCACTTTCCCTTTGCAACCGCAAGAGATGCAACACTTGTCCCTTTACCTCCCTCCTCGACTCCGTTCAAGGACCCAAGCAGTCGTTCCAGGTGCGACAGAGGTTTACCTGCATCTCCTCCAACCTCATCTATTGCATCCGCTGCTCTAGATGTCAGCAGATCTATATCGGTGAGACCAAGCGGAGGTTGGGCGATCGTTTCGCCGAACACCTCCGCTCGGTCCGCAATAACCAAGCTGACGTCCCGGTGGCTCAGCACTTCAACTCCCCCTCCCACTCCGTCTCCAACCTCTCTGTCCTGGGTCTCCATGGCCATGGCGAGCAACACCAGAAATTGGAGGAACAGCACCTCATATTCCGCTTGGGGAGTCTGCATCCTGGGGGCATGAACATCGAATTCTCCCAATTTTGTTAGTCCTTGCTGTCTCCTCCCCTTCCTCAGCCCCCCTGCTGTCTCCTCCCATCCCCCAGCCTTCGGGATCCTCCTCCTTTTCCCTTTCTTTTCCCCCCCCCCCCCCCACCCCGATCAGTCTGAAGAAGGGTTTCGGCCCGAAACGTTGCCTATTTCCTTCGCTCCGTAGATGCTGCTGCACCCGCTGAGTTTCTCCAGCTTTTTTGTCTACCACCGATGTTTCAGTTTGACAAGCTGGGGACACCCATTTAAATCTTGCATGAGTTTGAACAGGTATAATGTTGGATAACGTGCAGTGTGAATCTGGACTGTGCGGTAAGTACTGGCTTTGTTCAGTTTCAAAAATGAGCTCGGGTTGATGCCTTTTCATCTGATGGCCCAATGTGTTAATTTTATTTCTCCCTTCACAGATGATGCCTGACCTGCTGAGTGTTTTTTTTCTCCACTTTTAAAGATACAGTGTGGCCCTTTGGCCCACCAAGTCCACACGGACCAGTGATCAGTACACTAGCACTATCTTACACACTAGGGACAATTTACAATTTTACCAAAAGCCAATTAACCAACAAACTTGTAAGCCTTTGGAGTGTGGGAGGAAACTGGAGCACCTGGAGAAAACCCAAATGGTCACAGGGAGAACGTATAAACTCTGTACAGACAGCACCCATAGTCAGGATTGAAACCGGTCTCTGACATTGTAAGGCAGTAACTCTGCCACTGCACCAGTGTTTTCAATGTTTGTTTTAACAAGCCAAAGTGCTGGAGGAGCTCAGCAGTTCAAGCAGGATCTCTGGTGAACATGGGTAGTTGAGAGTTTGGGTCAGGACTCTCTTTTTATTAATATTGGATTTCTGATTTCGCAGCTGCCTTTGTTCATGACTAGAATCGTACCTTGTTAAAAGTAATTTGACCATTAAGATAAACCTATTGCCTCCTGGATTGGTTTTAACAGCCCTGAGTATCGTATTCTGTCCCTTGGAATCTCTTAGGATATTTCTGGGTCGTAGATTGTGGGTTTGCAGAATGCACAGTCATGAGTGTGGACCATGTCTGAATGACTTATCTGCCTGTCATATTCACGTTTGGACTTTATCAACTGAGCTTAAAAATTACCTGTGGTCTAGAGGGATTTCAGTTTCATAGCTTTGCCTTCCCGGTGTAATTAATCACACATACTGATTAAACACAGTGATTGATTGCATTAGGCAACCTGGCAGATTATTTTTGAAAATCAAATACATTTTGTTATGACCAACAAACTAAACAATTTTACTCTGCCTGAGGTGAGTGATTTGTTTAGATTAGATTAATGATTTTAACAGCACGAACCAAGGCCCGCTGGCTGAGTATCTCACCTGCCTGTGTGGTGTCTCTGTGGTGGTAGGCGGAGAGCATAAATGGAAAGATTGGGGAGAGCACAATGGAAAGGTTGGCCAGGTTTCTGGTTGAGTTTAAACTCATTTTGTGGATGAGTGAATGGAGTAGAGAAAATAATGCAAGATGGTTCACAATTAAAATAACATTTTGACGGCACGGTGGCACAGCGGTAGAGTTGCTGCCTTACAGTGCTTGCAATGCCAGAGACCAGATTTGATCCCATCTGCGGGTGCTGTCTGTACGGACTTTGTACGTTCTCCCCGTGATCGCGTGGGTTTTCTCCGAGATCTTTGGTTTCCTCACACACTCCAAAGATGTACAGGTTTGTAGGTTAATTAGCTTGGTATAAGTGTAAATTGTCCCTAGTGTGTGTTGGATAGTGTTAATGTGCGGGGGTCGCTGGTCGGTGCGGACTCTGTAGGCTGAAGGGCCCGTTTCTGCGCTGTAACTCTAAACTAAAAGAAACTAAAAACTGTTTTGTGCTTTATTATTATTAATGTTTTGTGTTTTCTGAGTCATTCGTAACTGTCACTGTATGTCATGTTGTTACTTGTGGGCAGAGCACCAAGGCAAATTCCTTGTATGTGAATACTTGGCCAATAAACTTACTTACTTACTTAAACTAAGCGAAGTGCCTAGTGTCCATTGACTTGTTACTTGAATGCACTTCTAAAGCAGGCCTAAAACCAAACACAAATACAGTGTCCTCCATAATGTTTGGGACAAAGACCCGTCATTTATTTATTTGCCTCTGTACTCCACAATTTGAGATTTGTAATAGAAAAAAATCACATGATTAAAATGCACATTGTCAGATATTAATAAAGGCCATTTTTATACATTTTGGTTTCACCATGTAGGAATTACAGCTGTGTTTATACATAGTCCCCCCATTTCAGGGCACCATAATGTTTGGGACACGTGGCTTCCCAGGTGTTTGTAATTGCTCAGGTGTATTTAATTGCCTCCTTCATGCAGTTTTAAGAGAGCTCTCAGCGCCTGGTCTTTCCTCCGGACTTTCCATCACCTTTGTAAACTTTTATTGGTGTTAATCAACATGAGGACCAAAGTTGTGCCAATGAAAGTCAAAGAAGCCATTATGAGACAGAGAAACAAAAATAAAACTGTTAGAGACATCACCCAAACCTTAGGCTCACCAAAATCAACTGTTTGGAACATCATTAAGAAGAAAAAGAGCACTGGTGAGCTTACTAATCACAAAGGGACTGGCAGGCCAAGGAAGACCTCCACAGCTGATGACAGAAGAATTATCTCTATAATAAAGAAAAAACCCTAACACCTGTCCAACAGATCAGAAACACTCTTCAGGAGTCAGGTGTGGATTTGTCAATGACCACTGTCTGCAAAAGACTTCATGAACAGAAATACAGAGGCTACACTGCAAGATGCAAACCACTGGTTAGCTGCAAAAATAGGATGGCTGGGTCACAGTTTGCTTAGAAGTATTTAAAAGAGCAACCACTATTCTGGAAAAAGGTCTTGTGGACAGATGAGGCAAAGATTAACTTATATCAGAGTGATGGCAAGAGCAAAGTATGGAGGAGAGAAGGAACTGCCCAAGATCCAAAGCAGACCACCTCATCTGATAAACACGGTGGTGGGGGTGTTATGGCTTGGGCATGTATAGCTGCTGAAGGTACTAGCTCACTTATCTTCATTGATGATGCAATTGCTGATGGTAGTAGCATAACGAATTCTGAAGTGTATAGACACATCCTATCTGCTCAAGTTCAAACAAATGCCTCAAAACTCATTGGCCAGAAGTTCATTGTACAGCAAGACAATGATCCCAAACATACTGCTAAAGTAACAGTTTTTCAAAGCTAAAAATTGGTACATTCTTGATTGGCCAAGTCAATCACCCGATCTGAACCCAATTGAGCATGCCTTTTATATGCTGGAGAGAATACTGAAGGGAACTAGCCCCTAAAACAAGCATAAGCTAAAGATGGCTGCAATACAGACCTGGCAAAGCATCACCAGAGAAGACACCCAGCAACTGGTGATATCCATGAATCGTAGACTTCATGCAGTCATTGCATGCAAAGGATATGTAACAAATACTAAACATGATTACTTTCATTTACATGACATTGCTGTGTCCCAAACATTATGGTGCCCTGAAATGGGGGGATTGTGTATAAACACTGGTCATTTCTACACGGTGAAACCAAATTGTATACAAATGGCCTTTATTAAAATCTGACAATGTGCACTTTAACCACATGTGATTGTTTCTATTATAAATCTGAAATTGTGGAGTACAGAGGCAAATAAATAAACTATGGGTCTTTGTCCCAAACATCATGGAGAGCACTGTGTTTCAGTCCTGAAAGGGTCTGATTTTGAAAACGTATGCCAAAAGCTAGCATGCTGATTGACTGCTACAACATGGCAGGAATCCCATTTTACCAGGTATCCAAGTGGAAAATTCCCAAAGGACATTTGCAATGCTAAGTCTGATAGTCCAAATGTTGAAATGCAGATACAATCTGCACCTACAGAACTATCTGGGGCTGGAAACACATTTCAACCTAGGAATGAATTATTCCAAGATTGTAATCTTTCCACTTCAAGCATTTTCTTTTAATCAAACAGTTAAAATCTGTATAGGAATAATTAGTCAGCAGTGTAAGACAAGGACTGGAATTACAATGTTTAGGAAGGAACTGCAGATGCTGGTTTTAATCAAAGATAGACACAAAATACTGGAGTAACTCAGACAGCATCTCTAGAAAGAAGGAATCTGAAGAAGGGTCTCGAACATAAAACGTCATCCATTCCTTCTCTCCAGAGATGTTGCTTGTCCTGCTGAGTTACTCCTGCTTTTTGTGTCTACCATTCAGATAATAATCTGCCTTCCTGTTCTTGCCACCAAAGTAGATAATCTCACATTATACTGCATCTGCCATGCATCTGCCCACTCACCCAACCTATCCAAGTCACCCTGCAGCCTCATAACATCCTCATAGCAGCTCACACTGCCACCCAGCTTTGTGTAAACCGCAAACTTGGAGATATCACATATTTCCTTTGTCTAAATCGTTAATATATATTGCAAATAACTGGGCTCCCAGCACTGAGCCTTGCAGTACCCGACTAGTCACTGCCTGCCATTCTGAAAAGGACCCATTAATTCCTACTCTTTGCTTCCTGTCTGCCAACCAGTTCTCTATCCATGTCAATACCCTACCACCAATACCATGTGCTCTAATTTTGCACATTAATCTCTTGTGTGGGACCTTGTCAAAGACTTTTTGAAAGTCCAGATACACCACATCCACTGGCGCTCCCTTATCCATTCTACTTGTTACATCCTCAAAAAATTCCAGAAGATTAGTCAAGCATCATTTCCCCTTCATAAATCCATGATTTGGCCAATCCTGTCACTGCTTTCCAAATGCGTTGCTATAACTTCTTTAACAATCGGCTCAAGCATCTTCCCCACTACTGACGTATGGCTAACTGGTCTATAATTCCCTGTTTTCTCTCTCACTCCTTTCTAAAAAGTGGGGTTACATTGGATCAGTTCCTGTGGACTGGAGAGTAGGCAGAGTTGAGAGAGCATTGGAAAAGGATTACTGATGCATCCACGATTTCTAAGGCCACCTCCTTGAGTATTCTGGGATGCAGACCATCAGGCCCTGGGGATTTATCTGCCTTCAGTCCCAACAGTTTACATAACACCATTTCCTGATTAATGTGGATTACCTTCAGTTCCTCTCTCCTTCTAGATCCTCGGTCCCCTAGTGTTTCTGGGAGATTGTTTGTCTTCCTTAGTGAACTGTTCTGCCATTTCCTTGTTTCCCATTATAAATTCACCTGTCTATGATTGTAAGGGACCTACATTTGTCTTCACTAATCTTTTCCTTTTTACATGTGTAAAGAAGCTTTTAGAGTCAGTTCTTATATTCCCCGCAAGCTTTATTTCATGCTCACCCCCCCTCCCCCTCCCCCTCCCTCTTAATTAACCCCTTTGTCCTCCTCTGTTGAGTTCTAAATTTCTCCCAGTCCTCCGGTTTGCTGCTTCCTCTGGCCAATTTATGGCCAGGGTTCGATCCTGACTATGGGTGCTTGTCTGTATGGAGTTTATACGTTCGTCCCATGATCTGTGTGGGTTTTCTCCGAGATCTTCGGTTTCCTCCCACACTCCAAAGACAGGTTTGTAGGTTAATTGGCTTGATAAAAATGTAAAATTGTCCAAGTTGGCGATATGCAGAGTACTGCCCTGCCGACTACAAAATTCAGAAGGTTCAGAAGGTTCAACCGTTTAAGTATAATTTTCCAGTTTATCCTAGCCAATTCCCAACTGATACCTTCAGTCTCCTTTCTTTAAGTTTAGGACCTTAGTCTCTGAATTAACCGTGTCACTTTCCATCCTAATGCAGAATTCCACCATATTATGGTCACCGTTGCTCAAGGGGCCTTGCACAACTAGTGAGGGAGTATAGAACCAGGGACCATAGCCTCAGAATAAAAGGACGTACCTTTGGAAAGGAGATGAGGAGGAATTTCTTTAGTCAGTGGGGGTTCTGGAACACCAACAGCTCAAACTTCAATGTAAAGCACTGTTTGAGTTGTTGGCAGCAAAATTGGGAGATGAAGCCATCTGGAATATCCAGAAGAGTTTGCAGCCCGAATGTTCATGCACTTTCTGGAGAGGCTGAATAATGATCTGCAGTGGAAACAATGATTTTGATATCCTTGTTCCCAATACAGGAAGGCAGAGGTAGCCTTTGCTACTCCCATCCCTTCACTGCATCAAGCCAACTAACAAACCCTTCTCAGTTTTGTATCTTCAGCTATTTAAATCCTTCAAGCCAGCAGAGAACACCATCACCCACCCTCTCACCACATCTCCTACTGGAAGATTTGACAGTGGGACAAAGTGAAACAAAAAGAACAGCTTATGTTTATATTGCTGCAACCATAATCAAAATGTTTTACAACCAATGAAATGCATCTTGAACTGGTCAATGTTGCAACATGAAATAAATGAGAGGCAATTTGTACACAGCAAGCTGCCAGAAACAGCCCTTTTAAAGAGCCATTTTACAACAGCCCCCTCTCCCCTATTCAGGAGAGAGGCAGTTTTGAAAAGAATTATTAGCTTTTGGTTGGGGGCAGGGATCGTGCCAATGGGGAGATTGAACTCAGCATTCTGCAATAAGATTTACTGCAGACTGTATATAAAATATGACATACCAAAACAATTTGCATTTAGGGTCACCCAAAAAATCTTCAGGGATTTTTTGGAACATGTGGTTTCAATTTAGAAACAAAACCATTTGTATATTCACCATTCAGAGGAAATTGCACTGACACTTTAATGAGAACATAATCCATATTCTAGACTTTTACTGGGCGCCAAGATATTGCTCTGTGTCACAGGGTTATTAAATGTATGAAAATACTGCAGAATTCATGCTGAGTTCCTTAAAGAGATAGGCTCAGTTTTCCTGCATCTTAAACAAGCAATGATTTTAGTCGCCATGTTTTCCAGTAATGCACAGACCCCAAAGTTATGTTTAAGAAGGGACTGCAGATGCTGGAACCCAAAGTTATTATAGTTTATTTTCAATTAATTTGTGTACAAGGTATAGATTTGAATTAATGCTTTAACAATCATTTTTTATTTAATGTGACCAGTGACCAATGAAGAACCTATTGAGCTCAATTTGATATCTCGAATTTAATGAAAGTAAAAATGTTCTTCTTCTGTCAAACTCTAGTTAACTGATTCTGGATATTAAAGCTCTTTCCCTCCATTTCTCTTCATTCCAAGATACTACACAAAGAGCTTTATTAGTCTGCCTGGTGTCAGTCCACTGTCAGTAGCATTTGACCCTTTAATGCCAGGGATTGTTTTGCAGGACAATTGCTCTCAGCAGCCAGGAAGTGATCAGGATAGAATTTCAGAATCTGAACTTTTAACTTGCTCACTTTATAGATGGTACCACCGATTCACCTTTCTACAATGATTCCTCAAACCTTTCTACTACTGATTGCTCTTACCCATATTAGAAATAAATAGTGTAGAAAGGAACAGCAGATGCTGGTATATACCAACGTTAGACATAAAACGCTCAGCGGGTCAGGCAGCATCTCTGGAAAAAAAAAGATGGGTGATGTTTTGGGATCAGGACCCTGCTTCAGACGGTCTGAAGAAGGATCTCGATCTGAAACGTTAACCATCCTTGTTCTCTAGAGATGCTGCCTGTCCTGCTGAGTTACTCCAGCACTTTGTGTCTATCTTAGAAATAAATAGGTAATAATTTTCCAGCAGTGGCAAGCCAAAGCAAACTTGCCATTCACTTGGGCAGAATGTCCATCTACTTTGCACAGATCCCTTTGCAGAGATTGTCAGGCCCTATGATGCCTTCTACACAGAAAACCCATCGCGACAGAAAGGAACAAGTCCTGTGCACAGAAATGCATAAAAGGTTTTCACAGCCAGTTATGCCGTGCTCCCATCTCACTCCACTAACAAAGCAACTTTGAATGTTTTTCATTGTTTTATAGTTAAAGTTACTTGTCAAGTCAGTGGATATTTTTAAGGCAGAGATAGACAAATTCTTGATTAGAATGGGTGTCAAGGGTTAGGCGGAGAAGGCAGGAAAATGGGATCAGGAAGCAGAGATCAGCCATGATTTAATGGCGGAGTCAACTCGATGGGCCGAATGGCCTAATTTTACTCCCAGAACGTGAACATAAAGACGTGGGAGACACTGTGAGGGAGCTCCATTCATCAGGTCACAAAGGATTGTTAAAATGGAGCCATGGGTATGTTGTAGAAGCGCTGTGGAGTTGGGAATTACTTGGTGAAGATGGGCAACAGAAGGCTATTTAACCATTTTGGAAACACCAAGGCAAGCACATGAATAATGTAGGCATCTAAGGCTATCGATCAAACATGGGTAAATTGGAATTAGTATAGATAAGTACAATGGCTGTCATGGGCATTTTTGGCGGAGAGGCTTGTTTCTGTGATTTGAATCTACTGGGCTCATTAGATCAATTGGTATATTTATAAGATACACAAGGATATGGTGAAGAAGAATATGGTGAACAAGAACAGGATGACGAGGACAAGCAACATGCAAGCTTTAGGAATGGTGCTATGATGTAGCCATTTGCTGGCCGAGACATAGGTCATGAGCTACAGGACACGCAGCCTGCAAGTGGTGAGGAAACCTGGAATGAATGGACTCTTCCGAAATGATAAAGTGTACCTTTGCAGGTAAGGTCTGAGAAATAAAGGCCGGCAGATCAATTACATTTATAATTGGTTGAGTTGGTAACTGTGTGTATATAAACCTACTGCTTGGCTTCATATGTGTAAAGTATTGATGGTTTCCACGTGTTTATTGTCTGTTTAACTGGAAGGCAGTGTGGTTAACATATATATATAAATGTACTTCCAAGACTTGAGTGTATCAGGTGGCGTCATCTTAATACAGATACAAGGTACGGATGTGTAGGAAGGAACTTCAGATGCTAGTTTATACCGAAGATAGACACAAAACGCTGGAGTAACTCAATAGGTCAGGTAGTATCTTTGGAGAAAAGGAATAGGTGATGTTTCAGGTTTGAAGAAGGTCTCGACCAGATACTGATGTTTCAGTTGAAAGTTATTATCTCCAATATAATACATTTGGAAAATTACACTGCTTAGTTAAACAACATCAAAAAAAGCCTCCAGACACTACACATACCACCAAACTAGCATGAGGGTGGGGATTTCTACAGAGCATCACTGTTCTCTTATCGTAAATATGCCAGAACAGCAGAAGAAATGGTTTCAGCACATTATTCATGGCGATGGAGCAAGAAATTCCAGGCAACAACCTTCATCTGTTTCATAATATCCTTCAGTATCTTATGGAAAGATTTAATAGAGGTTTCTTTTAAAACAATGGAAACCTCTAACAGGTCTAATGTATTGAATTTATCTCACTTACTTGACCCAAACTTCCCACTTTAAAACTATATTATGCTTTATTATTTGTAATTATGGCTTGCTTAAAGTAGGCACTTTAGGACTTTATGGCCTTCGGTAACTATGTATCCCATTGTGAACTACAAATTAAAAGCCCTTTGAGCTGATTTAAGGGCCACAAGTGTGTTCAGTTCACAGAAACACTGCCAGCTGTCCTCCCTTTAACCCCTCTCCAGTCTCTGGAGTTCAACACACATCTATTATGCGATGTCAGCCCTGACGTGTTGGAGTTATTCTCGAACTATTGTTAGATCTGTAAGACATAGAAACATAGAAACATAGAAAATAGGTGCAGGAGTGGGCCATTCGGCCCTTCGAGCCTGCACCACCATTCAATATGATCATGGCTGATCATCCAACTCAGCATCCTGTACCTGCCTTCTCTCCATACCCCCTGATCCCTTTAGCCACAAGGGCCACATCTAACTCCCTCTTAAATATAGCCAATGAACTGGCCTCAACTGCCTTCTGTGGCAGAGAATTCCAGAGATTCACCACTCTCTCTGTGAAAAATGTTTTCCTCATCTCGGTCCTAAAAGATTTCCCCCTTATTCTTAAACTGAGACCCCTTGTTCTGGACTTCCCCAACATCAGGAACAATCTTCAGGGTCCCAAATCGAATTCAGCCTGTGTCTCCATCCCTTACAGAGGCACAGCTAAAGAGACACCCCACCTGAATAAAAAAAACACAGCATGGCCTTGACTTTGTAGTCAGCTTTGGGGTAACAGTTCTTCCTTTTGACTGCAAAAGGAAGTTGTCTAATCACTTCAGTGCAATGGAATTCCACTTCCTGGTGGCCCTGGCAGCGATATCTGGTGTCATAATTCACACAATTCATTGTTTCACAAAAGGCAACATGAAAACCGGGGCTTGCATATAGTATTAATGGAGATGATGAAATTTCTTAACATTCAGAAAAAGTAAGTATTCTATTTTTAAAGGAAATTAAAATTGTAAATAATTATTCTAAGGACATGAAATTAACTTTGGAGGACCAAGAGATTTTAAGCATTCATCATGGCTATTTAAAACAGTTAAACCTCATTTGAAAAGAGTTATTGCTGTGAAAATAATATGCAAATGCTAAGGTTTACGCTTACTCATTGATTCCAAATGATTACCATTTTCAAGGGCTTCAGTAGCACACCTAGTGGAGGAGCAAGGTATTACTTTGAAATACTTTCAGTTTAGAGATAATGTGCGGAAACAGGCCATTTGGCCCACCGAGTCCGCGCCGACCAGCGATCCCTGTACATTAGCACTATCCTACACACTAGGGTCAAGTTATAACATTTTTTAATTGAAGCCAATTAACCCTACAAATCTATGAGTGTGCGAGGAAACCGAGGCACACGGGAAGCCCCACGCGGTCAAAGGGAGAACGTACAAACTTCGTACACACAGCAGCTGTAGTCAGGATCGAACCGGTCTCTGGCTCAGTAAAGCAGCAACACTATTGCTGCGCCACCATGCCGCCCCGGTATACAAATTAAATGTTTGAAGGAAAAGAGATTCTTGCTTGTTAAAATTACAGAGAAATTATTTTGCTTACAAAAGGTTTACAAAGTGCAAAGTTACATTGATAATTGGAATCAGATGATTTTTTGAGACTCAAATAAGTTGTTATTCACCATACAGTCTTGTGGAAGTTTTTCTTTTCTTTGTCATTGAAGCTTTATCGCTGGATTCTGCATACAAACACAAAATCTTATTTTAATTCTCTTGGTCATTTTGAAAATGAAGTTTGTGTGCAACAAGGAAACTAGTGCCAGGGTTGGCACTCAGAACTGGAAACGGAATACATTTAATATGCACTGAGATTTCCCAGGCTAAAGAAAGGACAGGGCAATATGTTCTTTCACAGCACTCTAGAGGAGAAAGCCCATATAAAGTTGGCAGAGGAGCAGAGAGAACCAGGCGATGTCCTCCATGCCAAAGGAATTTCTGGATGAGGAGATAAAGACAGTCTTCATTCCCCGTCCACCCCATGAACAGCTTCTCCCTGCTTGCACTACTACTGCGCTGGTGGGATTCGTTCCTCACAACATTTAAGGGATGTTTTGTGGTGTGGATCCATCTCCAACACACTTCAGAACTGGATCCAATCAACCAAAACACACATTCGACATTGTCCTTACAGCCAGCACAGTGAGGGAACTTTCATTGCATCCTCCAAACAGAATCCAGGTCTTGGACAAAACAGAACAAGAGCTTTTACATCACGTAGCTTTTACAGCAAAATAACTTAATTTGCAATGATGTAACACACCTGCGCATATAATAAAATAAAGTGACATTTTTATTCACGGTGATTTAAATGATTAATTATTGAATACAGTAACCCATTAATATTTAAATAAAGTTGGTATTTCTTTATGTAACAGCTTATTTCCTAGTAAAAATGATGATGAGGGAACATGACTTCAAATGAAACCATTTGCAATCTGCACTTTCCAGTTACAATCCAATTATAAGATTCCATGCAAATAAATTAGTTGTAATTGCAGAATACTTTGTTCCAATTTAATATGGTAACTATATAAGCAATGGCTGTTGGATGACAACACTCATGGGCTTGCAGCAAACCACTATTTCCAATGAAAATGATGCTCGGTGGAATCTGACAGAGTGGACTACCATCTGATTGTAGAAAGTGCCCAATATTTATCTTACTGATTTCTTTAGAAATAACTTGTATTTACATAGTGCCGGGCCTGAAGCATGTTCAATACAAAAAATATATATTTTAAAGTTTTAGTCATTTTTATAACTTCAGCAATATGGAGGTCAACTTGCACACAGCAATGTCCCAGAGGCACAATTAGATAATGACAGGTTGATCCATTTATTTTCATCAATGTTGTTTGAAGGATAAATATTGACAAGGACAAAAGGAAGGGCATATTTCTTTGCAGGAGAATTCACAAGAGTTTTTTCCGAGCACAGGCCTGCAGTGTGCTCTTCCAAATTGCCCTCCATTGAGCAATGTTGAAAATGTCCCTAAGCATGTGGCATCTACCTACCAAAAAAAAGTTCGAAGTAGTCCAGCAATATGTTCCTTTCCCTCAGTTTTGAGCAGCCATCCACAAGCACCGATACACAATTACAGTCTGAGTGGAAGGTGACTGGATTAAATCTCTTGAAAATGTCCCAATAAGCCAGGCAGATTTATGGAGCCAATTGCTTTGCTTAATCTAAATCGTATCCGATACCACTGTTAAAATAAACTGACATAAATCTCCCCCTCCCCCATTCACTCTGATATTGCACTTATTCCTTTTAACACATACCAGAGTTGTCTATTGGGCATGTGCCAACTGAAACAGTACAAGGCTTCTGATGGTATTAACCCAGCACTGACAGCTAAACCCTCCAGCCTTTGTAATTAACTTTTCATAATAACTCATCTTTATTGACATTATTGTTAGGAATTCCTCCTTTGTCTGTGGATTTTAAGTTCAAGTGTCTCCACGGTGCACTGATTGGAGACTTGGGGGGGAGGGGGGTCAGAGCTGTCTGCCTGAGCCTTGAAAAGTAAACAGGTTGAGATCTTTAAACTGCAGAATGGTGCTTGTACAAGCACTGTCCTCACAATGTGCATGCATGCGTACCTGGATTCCCTGGAAGATCAAAATAAGATACTGTAATTCTGCTCAACAACATTTGGAATCCTGGCTGCTATTGTATCTCCAAACAACAATGGATCTACAAGAATATGACCATGCATATGGGTCAACTTTGTTCCCCAGTTACTAAGAAAAAAATGTTGGCTTCAATTTAAATGTTGACCCGACGCCGATGATCCAGCTTCGCGGCAGAGGGCCTGAAAACATCGAGTTGGCTGAGGAGGCCACATATAGACCCCGACCTCGGGTGGACTATGAGGGGGAGAACTGGATATTTTTAGTGCCTTCCCTCACAGTGAATTCTGCTGTGGGGGGACGTTTCTTGTTGATTTCTATAGTGTACTGTTCTGTGTCTTTTTTTCTTTTTCTTTTTTTTGTTTTGTATGGATTTATTGACATTTAATCTGTTCAATTAGTTTAATCAATCTCTGTAAAGCACTTTGGTTCAAATTGATTTTGTTGAAAAGTGCTATATAAATAAACATTATTATTATTATAAATACGTACCTCAAATACAGGAACAGAGATTAGTATAGGGTGATTTCACGAAAGGTCGCTGGAGCGTAGATCCGCACCCACGTGACCGAAAATCCAGCGGAAATGCTTATTTGCCGTGGAGATTTAAAGATCCAAAATATCGTGAATTATCGCGTTTGCTCGCTGCATTTCATCAAAAGTAAGGCATTATTGACTTTTTTATCTTTATTGATGAAATGCAGCGAGCAAACGCGATAATTCCCAATATTTTGGACCTTTAAATCTCCACGGCAAATGTCCGCTGTTCACTTCCGCTGGATTGGCACCTTCAGCTCCCTCTTTAATTTACCTTAGTTTCTATCTTTTTTTTGAACTGAAAATCTAGGTAGCTGTGCCTCACAGTCACCCCGACTGGCACAGTAAATTGCAGCTCAAAAACTGGCCGTTTTCGATGTTTTTAACGGGTGTGAAAGTGCGTGTTTTCCCATTCACTAACATGTACCGGATGTATAGCATGTCCTCCACTTGAGATTTTCGGTCACGTGGGTGCGGATCTACGCTCCAGTGACCTTTCGTGAAATCACCCTATGGTATGGCAATGATCATTTCCCAAATAAAGTCATGAAGTAAATAAAAGTTCAAATTACACTTTTTAATTGTGATAAATGTACTCAAGAAGTCTTAACTCCTGAGGTGCAGTCAGCCTTGCTATCATGCAACAAATGATTTAGCAAACGTATTCAGTGAGTGCTGGAATGATTCAGAATCTGCGGGTCCCAAGTTCAAACCCTGGACTGTGCTGACCTCAGCTGGAGTAATGGCATTTTAGTTTAGTTTAGTTTAGAGACACAGTGCAGAAACAGGCCCTTCGGCCCACCGGATCTGTACTGACCAGTGTTCCCCGCACATTGACATTGTCCTATACACACACCAGGGGCAATTTTTATATTTACCAAGCCAATTAACTTGTATGTCTTTGGAGTGTGGGAGGAAACCGAAGATCGCGGAGTAAACCCATGCAAGTCACGGGGAGAACGTACAGGTCCTCGTGACCCATGCAGGTCACGGGGAGACAGCACCCATAGTCGGGATCGAACACGGGTCTCCGGCGCTGCAAGTGCTTTAGGACAGCAACTCTGCCGCTGCGCCACCGTGCTGCCCCGAAAGTTTCAGGTTCAGGGAGGTGAATAACCATCCCAGATTCTAACAGCTGATCATTTCAAAATATGATGCCATCTTAAGCTAATATCCGCTGCTTGTATGTGGTGCATATCATTCCAAAGGTTTCAAAAGTTTCAAAGGTCTTTTATTGTCACGTGTGCAAATTAAGGGACAGTGATATGCAAATTACCATTACCTGCATTTCCACATTTCTATCTATAGGTCTCAAACGCTACTATTGTATGTGACTCCACCACCATCCCTGACAACATGTTCCAGGCACTCACCACTCTCGGTGTAAAATAGTTGTCCTGCATATAAACTTTGGCCCTCTCACTTTAAAGCTACACCCTATAATCCTTAACATTTCCTCCAAGGGAAAAGGGTTCTGACTGTCTGCACTGCCTATGCCTCTCATAATTTTATATACTTCTGACAGGTCTCAACCTCAGCCTCTGACCCTCCAGAGAAAACAATACATGATTGTCCAACCTCTCCTTGTAGTAAAAACCCTCAAATCTGGGCAGAATTCTGGTAAACCTCCTCTGCACCCTCTCCAAAGCCTCCACATCCTTCCTGTAATGGGACGATCAGAACTGCACACAATACTCCAACTGCAGCCTAACCAAAGTCCTACAAAGATGCAACATAACTTCCTGACTCGTACTCAAAACCCCTACTGATGAAGAGGCAGCTTTACCGTGTGTCTGTATGAGTGTGCATATTTGATCATGAGGAAATTATATGCTTAGGCCTAATCTGATGGTGCAGGACTGAGAAGAAGCACCATTGTTTGAAATGTGGTAGCCATAATCAATAAGGAAGGACATGGAGTAGTTGAAAAGGATGGCAAAAGCCAACTTGGTCTGAACAGGAGGATGGTGTGTATGTTCTTTGATTCTACTGAACTTGCCTGCATTGAAGTCATCGAAACCCGTCATGAATGGCTATCTGGACTACACTTCTTCCCACCCTGCCTCCTGTAAGGACGCCATCCCCTACTCCCAATTCCTCTGCCTACGCCGCATCTGCTCCCAGGATGAGGCGTTCCACACCAGGACATCTGAAATGTCCTCATTCTTCAGAGAACCGGGATTCCTCTCCTCCACCATAGATGAGGCTCACACCAGGGTCTCTTCCATACCCCGCAACACTGCTCTCTCTCCCCATCTTCGCACTCGCAACAAGGGCAGAGTCCCCCTAGTCCTCACCTTTCACCCCATCAGCCGTCACATACAACAAATAATCCTACGTCATTTTCGCCACTTCCAACGTGACCCCACCACTCGCGACACCTTCCCATCTCCCCCCATGTCTGCCTTCCGCAAAGACCGCTCCCTCCGCAACTCCCTTGTCAATTCTTCCCTTCCCTCCACCCCCTCCCTGGGCACTTTCCGTTGCAACCGCAAGAAATGCAACACCTGTCCCTTTACCTCCCCCCTCGACTCCATTCAAGGACCCAAGAAGTCGTTCCAGGTGCGACAGAGGTTCACCTGTATCTCCTCCAACCTCATCTACTGCATCCACTGCTCTAGATGTCAGCTGATCTACATCGGTGAGACTAAGCGGAGGTTTGGCGATCGTTTCGCCGAACACCTCCGCTCAGTCCGCAAGAACCTACCTGACCTCCCGGTTGCTCAGCACTTCAACTCCCCCTCCCATTCCCAATCCGACCTCTCTGTCCAAGGGTCTCCTCCATTGCCAGAGTGAGCAACACCGGAAATTGGAGGAACAGCACCTCATATTCTGCTTGGGGAGCCTGCATCCGGCAGGCATGAACATTGAATTCTCCCAATTTTGTTAGTCGTTGCTGTCTCCTCCCCTTCCTTAGCCCTCGAGCTGTCTCCTCCCATCCCCCAGCCTCCTCCTCCTCCTTTTTCCTTCCTTCTCCCCGCCACCCCCTATCAGTCTGAAGAAGGGTTTCGGCCCGAAACGTTACCTATTTTCTTCGTTCCATAGATGCTGCTGCACCCGCTGAGTTTCTCCAGCATTTTTGTGTGTACCTTCGATCTTCCAGCATCTGCAGTTCCTTCTTGAACAAATAATCCTACCATTTTCGCCAGAGAAACTTGCCTGAGTGAAACGAAAACCCGTCTGATCTATGGACTTTAGGAGGGCCCACCCTGCATCCTGAGGACGTATCCCCTACTCCCATTGAGTATAAATACGCCGCATCCTCCCAGGATGAGATAGGGTGACATCTGAAATGTTTTAAATATCTGGGAGGATTCATCTCTGAGGATAGATGAGGCTCACACCAGGGCTCTTCCATCAACACTGCTCTCGGCACTCGCACTGAGGAAGGCAAGGCAGCGCCCTTTACCACCTCAGGTCAATTGAGGAAATTCAGAGTGTCGCCGAGGATCCCACCAGTGCTTCTATGCCCAGCGGCCCCCCAGTGGAAAGCATCTTGTCCGGTAACATTACCATCTGGTTTGGGAATTGCTCTGCCAAGGACAAGAAGGCTCTGCTGAGAGTAGTGTGTTCGGCCGAACGAACGCACTATGGGAACTTCACTCGCCCCCCTGCAGGAACTATACAACAGGAGGTGCAACTCCAGAGCAAACAAAATTATGGGAGCCCCCTCCACCCCTGCAACGGACTGTTCCAGCTGCTACGGTCAGGCAAAAGCCTTCGTTGCCATGTGGTGAGAATGGAGAGGTTGAGAAGGAGTTTCTTCCCAGAGGCAATTCGGACTGTAAACGCCTATCTCACCAGGGACTAACTCTGCAGAACGTTTTTCCTTCTATTATTTATTATGTAAAAGAATATGTGTGTTATGATTGTGTTTATAATTTGTTTGGTTGTTTTGTTGTTTGTCTTTTGCACAAAAAATCCGTGAGCATTGCCACTTTCATTTCACTGCACATCTCGTAGGTGTATGTGACAAATAAACTTGACTTGACTTGACATGAAAAGACCCTAGTTTTTTTTCCCAAAACTATTTTGGCCTTCAAAACTGCTACCTGGATTAACTTTCCAGTGTCCACAAATAGATTCAAGCATACACAATGCCATGAGAATTAGATTTAGCTCTTAGGGCTACCGGAATCAAGGGATATGGCGAAAAAGCATGGGGTACAGATTTTGGATGATCAGCCATGATCATATTGAATGGCTGTGCTGGCTCAAAGGGCCGACTGGCCTACTCCTGCACGTATTTTCTATGTTTCTGAACACACAAATGTTTTCATTAGATTACAATTTTCAATTAATCTCAGACAAAGTATGTTTTTTCCTTATTATTCCTTATCTTCTCTATTTACTTGGGCTGAGATTTTAACTAGTCTGTACATTGCAACAGATTCTTCAAAGAAATTGGAGTTCTATCGCAAAATAAGCTTTTCAGGATCTAAACACAAGTTTGTTCACTTTAAATGGAGCTCTGCATGTCCGAATTAACCTCATTACTTAGCTGTGGAAAGAGCGTACAGCCTCACAGAGATTAAACTAATTGACTTGTGCTCCTGGCACAGTGCAATTGATTCGTGCAATGAATGGACAGCCCATTAAAAATGACAATTTCCATCGTTTCCATTGCTAGAATCTAAATGAGAGTATCCAAAAATGTCTTATACAAACGTGATTCATACATTTTTCACAGTTGCTATATGTATCACGTGATTGCTCAACTGATTCTGTGATGGCAGTACTGGGTTGGAATTCGAACTCGGTTTAATCTCTGTAAGTTAAAGAGGCAAGAACAAATGTCGGGGAGAGCTTTATAAAGAAACATGAACAGAAAATACTGAAAAATGCTGGACCCCAGAAGGGTCTTGGAAAGAGAAACAGCTAATGTTTCAGATCTGAGATCTTATTGTCAAGTTTTATAACAAAAAAAAAGCTAAAGCACACTAAAAAGGCAGACTGGGCAATGCCAGTGTTATCATCCTCTCATTTCATCGATGTCTTCCTCTCTCATCAATGGGCCAAATGCCCACCTTTTGTGATGGTGCAATAACATTTTTTCTGTCTGCATCAAGACCAAGTGCCTCTTAAATATTCAATGTTGTTTACAGAGGTTAAAAGTGTAAAGCACTTGGAACTTGATTTGATTGCAAACAAAAGACCAGCTGGACATGTTGGGATGCATGATCTGTTTCCATGCTGTATGATTCCATGACACCAGAAGCAAAAACTGGTACCAATGAGAGGTTATAGATCTGAAACCTTAATTACTTCCCTCTCCACAAATGGCAGCTGACCCACAAGGTTTTCCCAGATATTTTTCTTTATAATTATCAAAAGATTCAGCTTTGAAGTCTGAATGACACAATTAGTCAAAGTATCCTATTCCTGGTATCTTTTCCTGACTGTCCTTTTTGGTCTCCCGAATTACTCGAATCATTGTGCAAAACAACTAATAACTTAACATGCGATTACCATTATTATTACAACTGCATTTTACCCGTACTCGGTTACTGTCTTTATATGAGTCCAGAAAGAACAGCATTTGGAAAAAACTTGCCCACACCGGCCAACATGTCCCAGCTACATTAATGCCACCTGACAGCATTTGGTCCATATCCCTCCAAACCTATCCATGTACTTGTCTAACTGTTTCTTAAATGTTGAGTGTGTGTGTGTGTGTGTGTGTGTGTGTGTGTGTGTGTGTGTGTGTGTGTGTGTGTGTGTGTGTGTGTGTGTGTGTGTGTGTGTGTGTGTGTGTGTCTCTCTCTCTCTGCGTGCTGCATCTGCGCTGCGAGCTGATGTCCCCCCCCCCCCCCCCAGAGTTTTAAAATTATTCATTGATTTTATTCTAGTTTAAATTGAATTCTTAAACCTAGAGTAGGCTACAATTATGTACATTTAGTCAGACAGTTAGGTTGCAAGACACCTCCGGAAAATAATCTTGTTTGGCGTCCCATCATTACATCACTTATGGCTCTTTGAGAAGATTTTATGGAATTACACTTGTAGCCATTGTCAGTTCTAAGCAGAAAAATGTAGAGCACCTCAGGAAGTAAACAGCCTATAAATCAGATTATAGAAAATCAATCTGTGGCAATTTTAGATGTGCAAGCAGTGCATGACATGTGACTTTGATCACGATTTGCAGGGTTTGCAGAAACATCCGGGTTCTGACATGATTTACCCCAAATGCAGATGACATTTTCCTGTTGATTGTGGATAATTAATGATGTCAACAATGTGAAGTGCACATTATTTACTTTGACAGAAAATGAATCATAAGATTGGAATTTACCACAAGAATTATTAGTTTAACAATGGATACCTCAAGCTTAAAATAGTGAAACATACATGATTTAAAGTGTCCCCTCAGAACATGGTGGTATAGCGGTAGAGGGTGGTGAATCTGTGGAATTCTTTTCCACAGAAGGCTGTGGAGGCCAAGTTAATGGATATTGCTAAGGCAGAGATAGATATATTCTTGATTAGTATGGGTGTCAAAGGTTATGTGAAGGCAGGAGAATGGGGTTAGGAGGGAGAGATAGATCAGCCAAGATTGAATGGCAGAGTAGACTTGATGGGCCGAATGGCATAACCCTGCTGCTATCACTGATGACCTTATAAGTTGCTGCCTTACAGCGCCAGAGACCCATGTTCAATTTTGACAAAGGGTGTTTGTCTGTGCGAAGTTTGTACGTTCTCCCCATGACCAGCATGGGGTTTTTTTCCTGGAGCTCCGGTTTCCTCCTACACTCCAAAGACGTACAGGTTTGTAGGTTAATTGTCTTGGTATAAATTGTAAATTGTCCCATCTGTGCAGAACTAGTGTTACTGTGCGGGGGTTGCTGGTTGGTGCGGACTTGGTAGGCCGTAGGGACTGTTTCTGCGCTGTATCTCTAAATTAAACTAAAAAATCATTTTTATGTTTTGAAACTCATACCTGGTAGTGTAGCTTGCAGTTTCTGTGAACTATTAAACTATGACCTGATGCTGTGACTGATGATGGGAGATCAAGAACACACCTCCCCATAGACTGTTACCTTTCTCTACCTCTTCCCATATTACCTGATCCCACCTCTGTTTGTTGAGATCCTTCCACTGCATGACTTCATCTGAATGGTACCCTCAACAGTGCTGATCCAAATCCTGGGGATCAGAATGTGAATGCTGTTGTTGCTGTTTTTTTGTAATAGTACATCTCAATAATACTTTCTTAAAGCAAGAACATCACAATTCCTCAATGTTTTTATTGTAGTGACTGCCGATTTGGCTTTCGTAATAGCATAATCATACAAATGGTGCACCATAAATGGATGAAATTCAATTTCTGGCACACCTTTCTCTTCCCCAGAGTTTTTTTATGGGACATAATATGTTTATTTTATTAGATGTATTTTATATCCACTTAGTTCATGAATACAGTATGATATGTGGCAAACAGCCAAAATCTACAGATAATCGCCGAAAAAGGCGCATAAGTGGGACTTGCCCATTAACATCGTTATTTTTTTGCATATCTTTCATTCATTTGTCATATATATCTCTCTCTCTCTACATCACCGTCAATATCTCTCCTATCCGTTTCCCCTGACTCTTAGTCTGAAGAAGGGTCATGACCTGAAACATCACCTATTCCTTGTCTGACCCACTGAGTTACTCCAGCTTTTTGTGTCTATCTTCACACAATCGATTTTCCAGGCTGCTGTGCTGAAAAATAGTATAGCAGTTGATTGTTTGAGTGAAGCCCATTTACAACAAAATGCCTGAATAGAACTATGTGCTTTGCACAGACAAACCTTGTGCGGGAAAACAACTGCAGTGAAAAAAAATTGTTCCCAATCATTGCGATTGAACTTCAGCATCTAATGAATGCGGCAGAGAATCAAGAAACAATGCTTCAGCTTTGAGCAGTGACAACTTGGGACAGATTGGAGAAGTACCAAAATCACACGGAGAACAATTTATGCTGTCCCTTCTACAACAATTTCAATGTATGTTCAAATACCCCTATAAAAATACCAACCTACAGTATGAGTTAAGATCTCAGGGGGCATTTTAGTTTCAAATCATAACCAGTGTATGTGCTCTGACTGCACAATGTGAATATATTAAAACGTGAATTTTACACCATTTGGCCGAGTTCTAGCAAATGATTAATTTATTTCTTACAGTCCAGCTAAGCACATTAGATCAAAGTAAAGTCATGTTATCACCTGACAACTGACATTCCAGGAAATTATGGATATATTCAATTATATCCCGAGGTCTTCAGAGGATTTGAAGGAAATCCTCCTGAACCTTTCCTAACAAACTGTAAATCCTTCAACACTCAACTGGGTCTTAGAAGCTTTACAGTAATAAGATGCTGTTGGGCATTTACAATATAGACACATTGGTTTGCACTGTGTTATGTGAACCTCAGACAGAGTCAAACTGCATGGAAACAGGCTGTTTGGCTGATAAAATATGAACTTACAGTCCACATTCATCCGATAATTATGTCATCGTATTCTCCCAACATTCCCATCAAACTCTCTCAGCTCTACAAGTGCGGCATAGTAGCACAACGATAGAGTTGCTGCCTTACAGCGCCAAGGACCCGGGCTCGATCCTGACAAAGTATGTATGTTCTCCTCGTTTCCTCCCACACGCCAAAGATGTACAGATTTGCAAGTTAATTGGCTTAGTGTAATTGTAAATTGTTCCTAGTGTGTGGAGGATAGTTCTAGTGTGTGGGGATCACTGGTCAGCACAGACTTGGTGGGCCAAAGGACCTGTTTCCACGCTGTATCTCTAAACTAAACTAAAATCATCTTCACACTAGTGGTGAATTAATCTACCAACCTGCACCTCATTGGGATATGTAAGGAAACTGGAGCACCCAGTTAAACCAATGCAGTCACAGGAGAATGCCCAAACTCTACAGCACGTCAGGATTGAACCCGGGTTGCTGGAGCTGTGATGCATCAGCTTTACCAGCTGCCCGAATGTGTCACACTTGGCTTTAAGTTGTCGCAGAGTAATGGCAAGTGATTATATTCGGAACTGTTATTGAACAGTTAATCATATTCGCCATTTAATTAATGCAACTTTAAACAAAGGAAGTAAAACTCTTTCTCGAGGAACATATTGTCATTCATGTATGTATGTATGTATGTATGTATGTTCACTGAGTTTTTCCCCTCTAATGAAGCCCAGACTCCAGACTGATATGTGTGAGACACAAAGAGCTCAAACAGGTAGTTTATTTAAGGGCTTTTCACGGATAGCCATTGGACTTCTCTATGCACCTTGTTTAAGACCAGAGATCAGTTAATCACACAACATAAAGGAATGACAGTCATTACACAACAATTATAGCTCACCACCAATACTATATATATACACATTTTAAAACTGCCATGATTATAATTCATGAGCAAGTCATCAATCTGTATTACATCCCAGAACACAAACTAATGGGCTGAACTCGCTGCAATAGTGATAATTTCCATTTCCACTGCACTGTCATGGGAGGTCAGTTATTTTTTACATAAAGTTTACATCTTTAATTAGTATAGAATTATTAAACACACATGTAAAGATCAGAGATCAGGTTTATAGAAAATGCAACAGTGTAGAAATAAATTGTGCCCAAAGTGTCCCCAGATGCCACCTAATCTGCTGAATGCTTCCAGAATTTTCCGGTTCTGCTTTGGACCTCTGGAATTTCCATTATTTTTATTTTAGTAAATAAAACCATAAATCGTGCATCTCTAGAGGAAAGGAATAGGCGCCTAGGAATAGACTGGGCGACAACCAAGAATAGTTGGTGACTACTGTAGAGACAGTTGACAGCACGGAAAGACGGCACCCTGGACAGGCTGGGTTAGCACCCCAGTCTGTGTCTTTCATGAGAAAGACGCCCAACAAAGCTACGGAAAGGCCTAATGAACCACCATGGCCTCAAAATCCATCAGGCGAGAATGAAATGCTCGGAGAAGGAGACAGAGGAGCAGCGCACAGGCCTTGAACCTGGTGAGATGCAGGAGGAGCCCGGCTGGGATTCACCCCACAGAGTACAGTCCCTCCACGCACTAGAGTCTCCCAACCCCTGCAGAGTAGTTATTAAGATGGCTGATCCGTGGGCGGTTGCTGCTAGGACGCAAGTCGGAGCCTGATCAACCCCGGCTGGGTCGCCTGGGCGAGGGTGTCTGATGTGAGACCCGAAACACTCGCTTACCCCAGGTCACATCAATGAGGATGTGTCCCAGCGCATCTAGAAGATGTATATTTTTCACATTCACGTTTCGGGTCAAGGCCCTTCAGACGGAACTGCAGATGCTGGTTTACACTGAAAATAGACACAAAATGCTGGATTAACTCAGCGGGTCAGGCAGCATCTCTGGAGAAAAAGGAATAGGTTCCAGGAAAGGTCACATATTCCTTTTCTCTAGAGATGCTGCCTGACCCGCTGAGTAACTTCAGCATTTTTTGTCTATCTTTGGTGTAAACCAGCATCTGAAGTGTATGTTCAGTGGAGCAAATACATCGGACACAGAGCCTCAATTCGCAGTTCCCCTGCCACATTGCAAGTGTCTTAGCTCCCAATAAGTAGGTATGTTACAAAACCTACCTGAATCGTCATTGGGAATCTGCCCACAGTCAGGTCCGCGATTTTGGCGCTGTTTGGAGGGGGCGGGTTTAAAACGCGATTTTTACTAGGCTGTACTAATCGCAGATGTTCAGCCTAGTAAATCATTAACGAAAAATCGCTGCAAGACCCGGTCGCAAAAGGTATTAGCAGTTTTATAGGCCTCGATAATATAGTTATAATAATTTTAAAATTACTGTCTCATTACGCAACCTCTCGCAGCCCCAGGATTTTATAAAGCAAACAATTAAAGGTATGTACCTTATTTTTACATTAAATGGGGCATATATATAACCCTATATATCAAGTTATCTATAGTGAGTAGTTCATTTTATGCTTTTTATATCCCGCAGTATTTTTCTCGGCATTTGAGGGCACTAATCCAGCGCGATGTCAACGTTCTAAACCAGCGCGTTCACATGAACCCACTAGAAAGCCGATTTAAATGGGCATTTATTTACAGCAATTGAACACTAAATTCCTTCCATTTGGCCTATAAATTAATGTAAATTAGATATAAAAATCATGTTATATTGTGAATTATTTGTGAATAATCTTTGGACACTTAGGCTATTTAAAAATGTTAATCTTTCCTTAAGAAATGGGCTTTTGACTATCCAAGATCACAGCTTTTTTGTAATGTCCATTGAAAATCAATAGGGAACAAGATGCTAATTTCCGAGTATGAAAATGGCCATAACTTTTTTAATACTTGAGATATGAAAGTGAATTTGGTGTCAAATTAAACTTATTGTTATGCTTTATCTGATGGGATAAATTGCAGACTTGACTTTTAAAATCTCAAAATTTTGTAACATTGCTACAATAAGCCCATGTGGAGGAGCAGAACGAATCTCACTAAGTTTTTAAACCGTTAAAGTTGATAGATTAATATAAACATTTTATAAAGTAAACTAATTACCTATGAAGGTTAGGTGTTTAGTGATATGAACCTTGATTTTTGCCATTATATGCTTTTAAGCTTTGTAAACAATCTTTATTCATATTTAGATTTATTGACAGCTTCCCCTTCAGTTCAATAATGTTTTTTGTGTGCTGTCCCATGTGAATTGGAAGCTAGGTTTAATGAGTATTATAAAACAAACAATGTGTATTTTGTTACAATGTCCTTAAAGTGTCCTCAAACCCTTTCCTACCAATTAGTCACTGTCAGAAATGCAACGGAAGTTGATGAGCACAGCGGCAGATGTAATTATTGTCACAGGTACACGATTGCATCACAATGCTCTGCATTTCTAACTTGTAACCCGATAGAATTGTGTGCACAGCAGCATAATTATTTTGGTTCCAACTCTAGCATTAAATATTAAAAATCCCTTGAACAGCCATTTTGCTTCAAGTCTCCACAAATGCAGCCCGATCGGCTGAGGATTCCCAGCACCTTCTCTTTCAATTTTCCTTCCAATTTAAGCAGCATTTTACCTTTGTCACGTATAATGCTTCCAAATGGAATGTGTATTGTGATAACCTATCCTGTAACAATAATTATATATGCCTCAGTGTAATCTTCACATTGCCCAGTAAGGTAAAATACTGTTTCTAGTGCCTGGCATTTTAAGAACAGATTTTGCCCACTGCTAACTTAATATCCCACTTTGATAGTGGTACTTTATATGCAACCGCGGTTTCAAATTATTATTTTCCCCCTCCCCTGGACAGACAACACGACAGCGGTCATCAAGAAGGCTCAGCAGCGGCTGCACTTCCTGAGGGTCCTCAGGAAGCACAACCTGGACTCTAACCTGCTGCTGACCTTCTACCGCTCGTCCATCGAGAGCCTGCTGACACACTGCATTACAGCATGGTATGGCAGCTGCACCATGGCAGACAGGGAGAGGCTTCAGAGGGTAACTAGGACAGCGCAGAAGATCATTGGTTGCCCTCTCCCCTCCCTGATGGATATCTACACCTCCCGCTGCCTTAGCAGGGCAAAGAAGATCATCAAAGACAGCTCCCATCCTGCGTTTGGACTGTTCGACCAGCTGCCCTCTGGAAGGCGCTATAGGTGCATCAAATCCAGGACAAATAGACTCAGAAATAGTTGCTTTCCGAAAATTATAACTACTCTTAATTCAAATTCACACATGCACTGACTTCACAGCTCTCCCTTCTGTTTTTTGTTTGTCTGTTTCTTGTTTTTTTTGTACTAAATTATATGTATGCACTGAGTACGAGCAGCTTTCAATTTCACTGTATATGTATAGTGACAATAAATGGCATATCTATCATATCTATCTATCACAACTGTAATTGTCTATAAGATCCAAAGCCTGTACAGGCTCAGTGCTATATCATTTCTTCATGGTCTTACTCAATATCAAAACATGCTGAACACTTGTCAATTCCCTGTCATCCCTGCAGTTACTGTCAACATTTCTGAACAATCTTACTGTTCCTGCTGAGACCCTACACTTTGCCCTTGATTTTTGCTGACAGATTATGGTTGCAGTATCTGTCAGCAACAAAGTCAAAATCAAGAGCCATAAACTTTCTAATTGGAATCTTTCTCTGACTTGAAA
The DNA here is from genome assembly GCF_028641065.1 of Leucoraja erinaceus. NCBI lineage: Eukaryota > Metazoa > Chordata > Chondrichthyes > Rajiformes > Rajidae > Leucoraja > Leucoraja erinaceus. The sequence continues at coordinate 23,937,474 of NC_073386.1, forward strand.
GCTCCTGGGAAGATTTTCTACTATCGTAAAGAGGATTGAGTATCCGCTTGCCAGTCTGACATATTGCTGAACCAAGCAGGCTATCAGCTACACTGGTTTTGTACATGGCAAGCAGATGTTCTGTCCTCCCAGTCTTCTTTCCTCTTGCTTTCAATACCTTATCTTTGCCTCTCCAAATAATTACTTTGTGTTCGATCTCATCTTCATATACTAATCTTTACAGCGTTGGTGGTCTGTAATGTTATTGCATTACCTTATTTGTTCTGTACCACATCCATTTTGGAGATCTCTTTTGGGAGCACTGTATGGGTTGCAGTAGGTGAAGCAGCTGGTGAATGGCAATACAGAACCAGCCTCATCTCCATTTTGCTGAGGAGCAGTGCACATGCTTAGTTGCTAATAAAGGAGCCATATCCATCAACATTTACAACAAACTGTACTCTGTGCTTTGGTGACATTTTAGATTGGAACCCTTCTTCAGACGGAGAATGGTTCCAATCCAAAGTGTTGCCTATCCATTCCTTCCACAGATGCTGCCTGACCTGCAGATTTACGCCAGCACTTTGTATCTGCACCAGATTCCAGCATCCAGGTCTGAAGAAGGGATCTGACATGAATCCATTTTCGCCAGATATGCAAGTCATTCCAGCATTTTGTGTCTTTCTTTGGTATAAATCAGCATCTCCAGTTCCTTTTTATTATATTCCAGCATTTGCGGTTGCTATTGTCTCTGTACTTCGGTTTTTCTACTTGTTCTCTTTAACAGTAAAGGGCCTGTCCCACTTACGTGTCCTTGGCACGCAAATTACGCAACCTCGTGGTCGCGTTGAGGCACACGGGCATCGCATGGCTGCTCGGGATCTGTCCCATTTAGAAGCGCGGAGGGGTATGTAGTTGTGCGCGACATCGCGCGGGGCTGACGGCCAAAGTGGGACAGGCCCAAGACCCTGGCGCGACGCAATGTCTCACCTTCAACAGCAGCAGAAGCAGGCAAAGGATCACCGAACTCGGCCTGGGGCTCACGGCGGTCCCGCGCTTCTACTCCCGCCCCCACTTCTACTCCCAGAGTGGGGCCAAGAAATTTAAGATAGGCACAAAATGCAGGAGTAATTCAGCGGGACCGGCAGCATCTCTGGAGAGAAGGAGTGGATGACGTTTTGGGTCAAGACCCTTCTTTTCAAACTGCAGAAGAGTCTCAACACGAAACGTCACCCATTGCTTCTCTCCAGAGATGCTGCCGATCCCGCTAAATTACTCCAGCTTTGTGTCCATCTTCAAATAACGTCACGCACTCCAAACGGCTGTGCGTACGCATGTAATCGCGCCTGACCTTCGCGGGACCGTCGCGGCTCAAAGCGACCACGAGGTTGCGTAATTTGCGTGCCAAGGATACGTAAATGGGGCAGGCCCTCAACTGAGCAAAGTGCCTTTAAATACTGTGGGATGTATTCCAATCAGTGGCATCACTCAATTCTATTCCACGTCCTCACTATATTTGTTTAAAGTGGTGACAAAAGACAGACCAAACCAAAACAGTGATAAATGCTTATGTGTTTAAATATAAGGTCACTCCAATCCAGGTTAACTGCAACAGGAAATGCTGAATGTCACTGCTATCTACATGTAGGGAATAATAAAGAGTTTATCACTGTGCCCCTCGTGAATTATTTTATTAGCCTTAAGCATTATTTGAAAATGAAGTCTGTTACATACTTCTTTTGTGCCTTTATCTACTTGACGGCTGCTTAAAATCCTTTAATTTCAGTGGTCAACAACAGTAAACAGAACTAATTAGCCAATAATAGCCCAAAGGGAAATTAATAACATTTCGAATCTCAACTAAATAAATCCTCTATTCAGTTCTTAAAGCTAATGACCTCTGTACAGGACGTACTGCAATAAAAAACAACCTCTTACACTTTCGGAGAAATGGAATTCTAATGACACCTTCAGGACTTCATTGCATCAAAATCATCCATGCCAGATTGTCAAAATTGGCATATTTTCCAGATGAACTTGAATCCGTTAATGAATTCTGTATGTTATGCACTTAACATGGACAAAACTGCAGGATAAAAATACACTTATGTTAATTTACAATGTTCAACACGTTATTCACGCATTCCACTATTTGTCTGGGGAAGAATTAATGGTGCCCCTGACTCCTATCCAAACCCCTGTCATTTTCCTGGATCTGGAGTATGTATCCATTCCCTTCGAAAAGTACTATTTATCTTCAAGTACATAAATTGACATTTACTTTGTGCTGTTTACAGACCTAAGAGTCATTTTGCTCATGGAGTCTGGCATAGGTAGTTGCAATATGTTTTTGAAAGGTTTTCAATGACTGGAAAGTGCACTATTATAGTACCTTTATGCCATTATTTTATTATATTACATTATGGCATTCTAACCTTCTATCCTTTAAGGTGCTCAGCTGTGGTCAGGGATCAGTGTAATGATATAGCTATAGTGGCTATAATATGGCTTTAGTGCACTTCGCTAAAAAATCATTGAAAATATGGGAACAGAGGAAATCTGAGATGTAAAAAAGATTAAATTTGATCCAGTGTGCCTTTCACCATCCTAGTAGTCACCAATAAAACAATAACAGACTCATTGGTTGACCCAGGGAATGAATCCCAGTCAATTAGTTTATTACCCACACAGAAAGGACACAAAGAAAATCCATATCGTGGCGAGCTTTTTGCAACTGCAGATCCAAAGTCACTTTTCCCTCCAAAACTTGCTAAAAAATATAATTTGTCTTAAATAGATCACATACCATTGTCTAAAATGTTACTTTCTGGTTTGGAGAAAATCAATACAAATTGATTCCACTATTACCCAGGGGATCCTGTTCCATAGATTGACTGCTCAATCACTAACTTATTGCTCCTGCACTCTCACATTCAATGCTGCGTCACAACAAGACAAGAAAGTTACATCTGTGAGGTAAAACGTGCTTTAAGTGAAAATGTGGTCAGGGAGCAGGGCAATGGACTGACAAATGGGTTTAGTTTGATGAAAATTCATTGAAAATATAAGAACATAGAAAATGTGAGACATAAAAAGACCAAAATGTACCCAGTAGTAGTTACCCATGTCATAGTAGCAAAGTCACCAATACACCACTAATAGAGTTACCAATAAAACTGTAATAGTCACCAAAATAATAGGAACAGAATCACCAATACAACAGTCATAGAGTCACCACTTCAACAGAAGCAGAATCACAAATTCAACAGCCATAGCCACAAATTCAACAGTCACAGGGTCACCAATACAACATAGACTGGTCACCAATATAAAAGCAATAGAGTCACCAATACAATAACAGAATAGGGGAATGAATCTCTGTCAATTAATTTACTGCAAACAGAAATGAAAAAAAAAAATCCATGTCGTGGAGTGTCGGGTAATAGAAACTTACATCCCTTATTCCATGTACATTTGGATAATTTGTAGCCAGCACCCTACCAAACAAAAGTCAAATTATTTTGCTACCATTTACCAAGTCTGTAAACTTATTTGGTACTTTACCTCCAACGAAGATCATTGCACAGAAAGCCTTATACGTGCAAGATATTGGGAGCTCCTGGCACTGTGTACAGATTATTCAAGGACTATTCACAGATTGTCTCTGGAATGTTCTATAAATGATGTTGCAGCCAAAGACCTTGACAAAATTCTTAAAGGGATAACAGTCTAAAAGTAGCAATTATTGTTTACAGACAGTTGTACATAAACTACATAGTCTAAACCCAAGTGGGCACGTTAAGGGCTGAATTTCCCTGTGTCTCTGGTTAGGTTTTGTTTGCCGATGATACACTAAGAAAGAACAACATTTGATATCCTTTTACAATCAACTTATGTTTCCAGTTTAGGATTTTGAAATCCAATCAACCACCACTCTGCATGTTTAACCTTCATTCTCCCTCACCTTCTGCAACAAAATAAATATTTGCATCTGTGCTTTATTAAAACCCTCTGAAGCACTTTATTGATTTGCAATCAATCTACGCACCTACCAATAACAATGGTAACAATTGGCACCTGACAAAATCTTACCCAAAGACATTTCATGGAAAAGCCAAATCCTATAAAAAGAGATTAGATAAGCCAAAACTTGCACGGGATGGTAGATTTTGGGGGGTATTTTGAAAGAGCATAAGGTGTTAGTTCTTGAAGGAGGAAAGAGGGGGTAAAAACAGTGAGGCGCAAGTGAATTCCAGGGCTCAGAAACTTGCAGTTGTTGGGAGAGCTGCTAAATGTTGAAACAATTACATTTTGGAATGTCAAAGTGGCCAAAGCTGGGGGAATTCAGATATCAGAGGAGATAAGATTAGTGAGGGGCAAGTGTCACTGACCATTTTGCACTTCAAGATGGCGGCGGCTGCAGACGGATGGGGAGATCGATGCCAGTAAGCAGGTTGGGGGATCACTTCCCCGGCACTTGCAGGCCCCCTGGGTCAGCATCCCAGGCATCGAGGCTGAGCGCTGACTATTGACGGCGAGGGACAGTGTGTTCACTGGCCGACATCGAGGAGGCATTACAGTGGCTGAGTCGGCCATGTGTGCCGCTGGAGGGTCTGCTCCAAGAGGCCGAGCATGCAGAATTGACAAGACTTTCAGTGGCAGAGAGCAGTGGAGGACATCGACACATTGCAACTCTGCAACTCCAACAAATACCACTGCCAGAACAACTGTCCTTTACGGCCGAGTTAAGACTAACATTTTTTAAATCTTTGGACTTGAAGGGCACAATATGGCACCTGAAACATGGTGGCTCTTGTGTAGTGCCTCGGTCTTACCTTCTCGTACTTAGTCTGATTGTGCCTAATGCAAGTGTAGGTTTGTCACTGCAGTGTGTGCAAAAATCGAATTCCAACGGGCTTAGGTGCACCTAACAATAAAGTACCATTGAAGGTCATGTTGAGATTTGAATTTTAAAATCAAGGCATTGGATTACCTGGAGGCAACTCGGGTCAGTGAGCAGATGAGTGTTGGGTTGATTTGTTGAATTAAGATATCAGAAGCAGCAATTTCAAAGACCACAGCAGTTTGACCTCACTTACATAGTCAGTTCTGGACGTAACCAGAAAATGCTGCAAAATCATCAGCAGGTAACTGTGTACCCACAGGGAGAGAAAAAAAAGTTAATATTTTAGCTCCATAACCTTTCTGTAAACTATACAATGTCAAAAATTAGACAGGGAGGTAGAGGCAACAGAGGGAAGGTTTGTGATAAGGAGAGCCTGCGCGACACAGTTGGTTCCTCTTGAGAAAGGAGAGAGAAGTGTAATACTAGTTGCTGATAGGTCTAAAGAAAGGGATGAATGAAGATGGATGAGAAACAGGAAGAAAAACAATACTGAAACAGTGAGATACAAAGAAAAACTGGTATTACTGGAAATATGAACTGGAGAATGCTGATACTTCTACAGGAGTACAATAGAGAGCACACTGACTGGGAGTTTCTTCCAGGAAACACTTTTTCTCACAGAGAGATGCGAGTCAGTGGAATTCTCTGCCTCAGAGGGCAGTGGAGGCCGGTTCTCTGGATACTTTCAAGAAAGAGCTAGATAGGGCTCTTAAAGATAGCGGAGTCAGGGGATATGGGGATAAGGCAGGAACGGGGTACTGAATGGGGATGATCAGCCATGATCACATTGAATGGCGGTGCGGGCTCAAAGGACCGAATGGCCTACTCCTGCACCTATTATCTATTTATGTGACAGTACGTGCCAGTACGGCATACCGACAACTCTAAAAAGTTAAAACTCGATCTTCAATTTTTTTCAATTTTTACTATCACTAAAGTTTAAAAAACATGTGTTCATTAAATTAGGTGGTCAAGCCCCGAAAAGCTTAAGATGCTGAAAGGATGATGATCAGCCTTAAGCACCAACAGCAAGGAACGATATTCGTACCATCAACTTTTTTGACTCCAAAAAAAAAGCACTGCTGGCTGGTTGCCATGTGGCCTGGTTTGGTCATTTGAACACCCAAAAATGAAGGAAGCTGCGGAAAGTGGTGGGTATTGCCTAGTCCATTATAACCTCCCCTCCCTCAAAGGGAACTACAAGTGGCACTGCCTCAAAAGGCAGCTAATTCACTCGCCCGAGTCGCGGGGTCGAGGAGTACCTGGAGCGGGGCCTGACATCGCCCGGCGCGGCTTCAACGGCGGCGGGACTTTGATAGCGCCCGCCAGGGCACCAACAACACCAAGACCCGGAGCGTGGCCTTGCATCACCCGGCGCGGCGTTAATGGCCGCGGGACAATTACCATCGCCCGCCGGGGGCTTTGACTTTGACATCGGAAGGGGAATGGGGAGTGCAGGGGAGAGATACGTTTTTTTGCCTTCCATCACAATGAGGAGGAGGAGGTGCGCTGGGATGGATGTTTGTGTAAATTGTGTTGTTTCTTGGGTCTTTTTTTCTTGTGTGTATGACTGCAGAAACAACATTTCATGTCATTTTCATTTGAGCCTCTATGAGGTTCAAGTGACAAATAAATTGTATGTTATGTTAATATCAAAGTCACACTCCACCCCTAGCCATACTTTCATCTCGCTACATCAGGAAGGACATACAGAGGAGCTTGAGATTCAGATTCAGATTCTTTGCATCAACCATCAAACTTTTGATTCACCATGCAAAACCCTAGCTCACCACTGAACTGTTATGGCTATGTAGGACAAAGGAGGCATTACATACTTTGGCTTGGCTTTCACTATAAACGTATGGTTTACCTGAAATTACTGGTAATTTATTGTGTATATATATATATATACACACGCTAGACTAAGTGGGACCCATTGGGTCCCAGCATCACAAGGGAAGGCTGGTCCCCCAACGCAACATTCCACCTCTCCACCAATTCCAATATTGGTAGCCAGTGGGGGGGGGCTTTCTGGAGCGCTAATATGGGTGTTGTGGGCTGTAGGGACTGGTTTCCAGAGGGCTAGTATGGAAATTGTGGGCCGAATGGATTCTTGGGCTGGTGGCTCAGTCACTCAAGCCTGTTGTGCTGGCAGCTCACTCACGGTTGGTGGGCTGGCAGTTAACTCAAGGCTATTCCTTGAAACTCCATTTCAAGCAGGGTGCTAGACCACCAAATTCAAGTGCACTTTCTTACCACTTCAAGCAGGGTGCAAGGCCGCCAAAGACAGTGAGTCGTGACCTCTCCCTCCTCCATCTTACAGAGACTGAGCCACGCCCACACTTCTGGGTTTTATAGTCCCTCCCCCTCCCACCAGAAGGGGCGTGGCCTTCATGGCTTGATTGACAGGAGAGAGATTCTCAACATTTTTTAAACACAAATAACTCTTTCATTTTTCAGCGATGGGAAAAATCCTTGGCACCTGATGAGCGGAGGGGGACTCTGAGTAAGATGGCCAAAAATCACAGCCGTACGTGGTAGCGGTTTTTCTAAAATCAATATAAAGCGCAAACAGGAAGTGGTCAAGATTAGACTTTTATTTATATAGAAGGCAAGGCAACTTTAATCAGGCAAGGCAACTTTAATCTGGCAAGGCAACTTTAATCAGGCAAGGCAACTTTAATCTGGCAAGGCAACTTTAATTTAGTATTTCCAAACCAAAGGCAACAAAGCTTTAGCATTTCCAAACCAAAGGCACACAGCTTTAGCATTTTCAAGCCAAAGGCACACAGCTTTAGCATTTTCAAACCAAAGGCACACAGCTTTAGCATTTTCAAACCAGAGGCAACACAGCTTTAGCATTTCCAAACTATATTTTCAAACCACATTAAGGGAACTGACAGGTCAGTAAAACCATTCACAGTTTAGTAGACATGTGTTCAGACTGAGAGACGTGACCCTCTCGCTCCCCCATCTTGCAGAGACTGACTGAAGCACTCAACACTTCCGTGTTTTAAAGTCCCTCCGGAAAGGGCGTGACCTTCAGGAGAGAGAATCTCAACATTTTTAAAACACTAATAACTGTTTTATTTTTCATCGATGGGAAAAATCCTCTTGTCCTGCGCACCGGAGGGGGACTGTGAGTTAGATGGCCAAAACTCACAGCCATAAGTGACAGCGTTTTTTCTAAAATCACTATACAGAACAACAGGAAGTGGTCAAGATCAGACTTTTAGTAATATAGATATAGGATGTATTGTTGTGTCCAATGGTAAAGCTGTAAAAAGATGGCTACAGGGCATAAGACCATTAAACAGTCTTTACTCTTGAAATACTCAGCAGGTTAGGCAGAATTTATAGAGGGTTAACATTACAAGTCCCAACATAAAGTGAAATAGCGAAATAGCGAGTTATTTGAAATGTTGCAATTCAGTGTTATAATGTGCTAGGTCAAACGAGATGATATTCCTCGAGTTCATGCTGGGCTTCATTGGAACAGCCCAAGAGGTCAAAGTTTAAAATGAATGTGGGATGGAGAATAAAATGACCTGCAACTGGAAGTTCAGGGTCACCCTTGAGAACGGAACATCGGTGTTCGGCAAAGCAGTCAGTGCCGGTATTTACATTGTTGCTTGTTTATAAAAATCCTAATTGAAATGGAAAATTTTGAGGAAAACTACTCAGAGAATTTCTCGTTTTGTGGGTAATTTTAATGAAGGGCGATCTTATTGAAGTGTATAAAATCATGAGAGGAATAGATCGGGTATTTGGACAGGGTATCTTGTCCAGAGTGCGTGAATCGAGGACCAGAGGACATAGGTTTAAGGTAGAGGAAAAAAGATTTAATAGGAATCTGAGGGGTAACTTTTTCCACACAAAGGAAGGTGGGTGTAGGAAACTAGCTGCCTGAGGAGATTGTTGAGACAGGGACTGTCCCGATATTTAAGAAACAGTTAGACAGCTATATGGATAGGACAGGTTTGGAGGTGTATGGCAACAAACGCGGACAGGTGGGACTTGCGTAGCTGGAACATGTTGGTCTGTGTGGACAAGTTGGGCTGAAGGGCCTGTTTCCACACTGTATCACTCTATGAATCTAATTCTTAATTTATCAATATTTTTATTTTATTTCTGTATATCACCAAAAGAAGAAACATTATTTTCAAAGTAATCATCAAAGGAAGTTACAAAAAAACTAATGAGAAGGATTTAGAAAATTTTAAATGTATTCATTTCCCACTTTTTTTACGTACCTTTAACTGTATAGAATAAACACACTGAAGAGTTAGCAATCCAATTATAATAGTCACTTTTCTTATGCAAAACATTAGCTTAACCTTAGATTTTTTACAGTTTTGTTGCAGTCTACCCATATTATGCCTGCATTGTATTTTTCCATAAACAAATATATATATTATGGAAATTAATCTTCGTGCATTTGGTAAACACATGCACATTGATTTACATAAGAGCAGCTGCCCTTATCCTAATTATCTTACTGATCTTAATGCTGATAAAGGCTTTGCTGAGCTTTTCTTCAGGCCTCTGATTCACAGTGGCTGATATTGCATTTTAGTTCAGCAGGTCAGTAGAATATAGTTGCTGCTAATTATTTTCAATGCCATTACCCTTTTGTCACCCATTTGAGGGGAAAAAGGTTAAAAGGGATGTGCGGTGCAAGTTTTTTTCACATGGAGAGTGGTAGGTGCCTGGAAAGAGCTGCCAGCGTTGGGGGTGAAGCCAGATACGATAGTAACATTTAAGAGGCTTTTAGATAGGCACCTGGATATGCAGGGAATGGAGGGATATGGATCACATGCAGGCAGAGGAGATTAGTTTAACTTGGCTTCATATTTGTTTAGTTTAGTTGAGAGATACAGTGCGGAAACAGGCCCTTCGGCCCACTGAGTCCATGCCCACCAGCGATCCCCGTACATTAACACTATCCTACACACATTAGGGACAATTTACACATACACCAGGCCAGTTAGCCTACATACTTGTACATCTTCGGCGTTAGGGATCTTTCAGAGGTTATAAAGTTATATAGAAGACACAACTATTAATTCAAAACAAGACCAATCTTCAGAATATCTGACGTAATGTACACTGAAAGCAGTAAACAGTTAGAAATTTGGTGCGGACATGAGATGAAGGGTCTGTTTCTGTACTTCCCTGTTCTGCGTTGTATATTCTATGTCAAATGTCACAAACTCCATAATTTCAACCATCATGTTATTTTTACTCATGAATAATTATGCTTTTGTTTGCAATTTTAGGAGATTTCAGGGAGTTTCAAAGTTGCAATGTAATGTAGAAACATTCACAGAAGCCTCTCAGCAAAGTTCCTTCACTGTAAAGCATAACTGCCAATACTGCTCTTTAGTTTAGAGATACAGTGCAGAAACAGGCCCTTCAGCCCACCCAGTCCACACCGACCAGCAATTTCCACACATTAACACAAGCCTACACACTAATGATAATTTACACTTATACCAAGAATACAAACCTAAGCCAATTAACCAACAAACCTGTCACTTTGGATGTGTGGGAGGAAACCGAAGATCTCACGCGGTCACAGGGAGAACGTGCAAAGCCCATACAGACAGTGTACTAAGGATGAAGGCGATATGCTGTCTATGCCAGAAGCTCCATTGAACAGTGGAGATCTGGGGTCACAAAGACATCCAGCGACCTTTATGTTAATTATGAACACACTCAGCAGATCCTATTTCTTAAGCACCTCAAAACCCTTTATTTTGGGGAAGTAAGGGACCAGGACTAAATGTCACCATCTGAACATTATTTACAAAAAGCACGACACAAAGTGCTGGAGTAACTCAGTGGGTCAGGCAGCATCTCTGGAGAACATGGATAAGTGATGCTTTGTGTCGGTACCCTTCTTCACACATCAGTTACAAAAAGCACCTGGTTACAAACCATTTTTTAAAAAATGTCTGCATTTCTGAAACAATACACGTTTGTTAGAAAATTCACTTAAATATGCAACAATTTTCATTTTTTCTTTTTCAATTGACAGCCAAGGTCCATTTTGATAGCAATATATAACCATCACAACATACCAGTCTAATAAAAGTGGGTGAGGAACTTATCGAAGTGAACCTGATCACAAATAAACTGCTTGTGGAAATAAAAAATACTGCAGATACTGGAAATCTAAAACAGAAAGTGACAGCACCCGTAGTTAGGATCAAACCCGAGTCTTTGGCACTTTAAGGCAACAACTCTACCGCTGTGCCACCGTGCCGTTTTTCATTTGTGGAGGAATTGACTAAAACTAAAAATTTTATAAGGAAATACAGATATATTTGGGGACAAATAGGGGTTGCAGGACTTGTGGACCGGGGCTATAAGATTGGCTAGGCTAGGACATGGGGTGCAAAAATCTGTAGAGATGTACATGAGGGGAATAGATAAGGCAAATACACATGATCTTTTACTCAAGGTAGGGGAATCAAGAACCAATGGACATGGGTTTAAGTTGAAGAGGGGAAAGATTTAATGGGAACTCGAGGAGCAGCTTTTTCCACACAAGAGGCCAGTCAGAATAGGCAAAGAGCTGCCAGAGTAGGTAGTTGGGTCAAGTACAATGGTAACATTTACAAGGCACTTGGACAGGTACATGGATAGGAAAGGTTTAGAAGGATATGGACCAACCTTGGGGATAAATTAGGTTAAGACTTAAGACATACAATACCACAATCATTTTTAGTTAGTTTATTACTTGTGATTTAATTAGGTTTAGATGTTGATGCTTAACTGTTAAATATTTGATTGTAGATTGAAATGGAAACTATCAAATAGATGGCTGAAGAATCACATGAAAATTAAGATTGTAGTGAGGACTACCTATATAATTACAAACTGCACTAATGAAATTTCTGTTGAATATTAAGGAAACAAATAGGCTATTGGCCAATCAGATGCTGCCAAGCCCTTGGCAACAATTAAAATATTACCACTGAATTCCTCTATGCCTTTTTATTAACAATCGAAGTCTAATATAACACGCACCGTCAAAGGAACAAGTATCATATTGCACAGGTTGGACAATTTGAAAAATGTACCTTTTTTTTGGTACTTAAATGCCAATGCAATTTTCATATTTATTACAATCTAAAATTGTAGCGATTGTTAAAGCTGCTGGAGTGCATTATGCCCTCCGACAGCATCAAATGCTAAGAAATCTCTAAACCCTGCCTGCAGCAATCGTCTCGTCCTCTGCTCATGGACAACACATTCAAGTGTTTTGTCTCTTTTCCAGTGTTAAAATACATTTTTCATGAATTATCTTATCGTTTGCATCAAATAAAAAATAAAAAAATAATCAAACCCAAAGGAACTGCAGTAATATGCTGGGATAATCATACTACAACTTGCCATTCATTTCGCTTTCTGCTTTAATGAAAATGAATTCAATCTGCTTTGCATAGATTGAGCATATGTCAGCAAATCAAGATAAAAACATGGGACGTTACATACAGAGCAAGTCCTTCTCACTCGAAGCTTCAGGTCAGATGACAAAATGGATGATTGCTTTGCTAAATTTGGTTCAGGTTCATGTTAAACTACGTGTAATACCTGTCACGTGATGGATTGTGTGGATCATGTGTGCAATGCATTGGACCATTTCTACGAAATAGGGAATGTCCTTGGTTTTTCTCTTTTGTATGAACAGCCAGCTATGTGTTCGAAAAGTGCAGTTCGAAAAGCTGGGTGGAAAAAAAAAATCAATTCGAAAACAGATTCGACAGTGCAAGCAATTCAAAGGTCACAGTTCCTCGTGCCTTTTGATGATTTAACCCTTCAGGCATTGCTAATTCACTTATTTCAAAACAGGTCACATTCTGAATAGACAACACATTATGTACAGGGAACAAAGCAAATACTAATCAGCACAATTTAACAGAGTTCCATCACAGTACGCAGCCAGATTTGTTCCCACTACATTGTGGAGCACTGTCCACTGTCGTACTGGCAAAGTGAGCACACATTCAAGTTGCAATGCGACGGCATTACTGAGTGTGCTATTTACAAGTGAGGGGAGTATAGAGTGCTCAATTTGCAAAAGGTTGGGAAGGCAGTGTTATATCAGCTAATCTTGGGGATTTCAGCAGGTTGGAGTTGTGAAGGGACTGCAGATGGTGTTTGTACAGAGTGAATGAAATGGAGAGATTTATGTTTGCATATTGAATGTACTGCAGGGTATTAGGTATGAAATGCGATGGGACAGCAGTCAGTTGTATCTTAAATGCAGAATGAGCTATTGAGAATGGAGCTTAGTGTATTGAATTACAATGTGGGTGGAGGTAGGGGCATTGACTTGCAAAGGGATTTGACTGCCAAATGTTAGAGTAGCAACAAAAGAACAGCAGATTGTGGCACTGGTAACAAGAGTGGAGCATCAAGAGTAATGGCTTCAGTGTCAGAGAAATGTAAAGCATTGTATAGGCACTGGGTGGGGTCTGCAGAGTGTCATCTCTGCAGTGATGTACCTGCAGATACATCACGCAGCAGGTACATCACTCAGCAGATATAACACTCTGCAGACCCCACCCAGTGCCGACTTTTGGATGTGGAAAGTTGATAATGGGGAAAAGGGCAGGAAAATAAAGATGAAAGAAAGAAGGGATCATTATCTTACTCAGTGGCAAAGCTGGCACAAGGAAATGTATGGTCAACTTTTCAACCTATTCTGTTTCTTCATTCGTTGAAATCGTTATTGTACCAATGTTGCTGTACTTCATAATTTTTCTGAAGGAGCTGGAATGAAAAATAACAGCCAAACCGCCCTGCTCGGCTTGATGAACCAAATGTTGATCAACCATAGTTGTCCAGGTCTCAGGTTTACTTTCATGCCTTCTTCCCATAATCATATACTTCCCTCATCCAAAGGTAGGGACTGGGTTAGGTTTGCAGATATGGCATTCTGCAGATGTACATGTAGCGTGATGTACCAGCAGTGATGTACCTTGTGTGGGGAGAGAGAGTGGTGTACCCTGCCCCTCCCCCGGCAATATGTTCATGCCCAGGTATCTCTTGAAAGAGAACACACAGTATCCTCTGGCACCATGGAGCATTCCAGTACCACTGGGCACCACATGGAATTGACTGTTTCCTGAATCAGGATTTTAATGTAGCATTTTAATATTTAGTTGTATAATATTCGACAATCCGTTATTTTGGTGGTGGATGTTTTGTTATAGTTTGATGTGCACATACTCGCGTAAATACTTATTGTCATAGCTGAATACATTTAGTTTTGTAAAAAAAAAGTGTTGGTTGTGCCGATTGAACAAACTGCAGCTTGATGTGTCTGCAGTGTGAGGGGATTGCAGAGTGTGGGAATCGTCATGTGAAGACGTCTATGCAGTGCCATGAATTATAACCTGGTCTGGCTGCAGAATGGACTGCCATGGTTGATCAGCATTTGGCTCATCAAGGCCAGCAGGCCAGATTGGCTGTTACATTTCATTCCAGCTCCTTCAGAAAAATGGTGAGCTGAAGCAAGATTGGCACAATAACAACTTGAACATATGAAGAAACATAGCCGGGTCAGGAAATGGCCATACAATTCCTTAACCCTGCTTTGCCACCGAATAAGTGAATGACCCAATTTTACAGTCTGGTTTACTTTGCTGCCTATCCCCCATTATCATCAACTTCCCTCATTCAGAGGTTTTCCTGGCTCAGCTTTGAATTCATTCAATGAATCAAATCCTACAAACCACAACTACAATCATAAAAACTCTAAAATTTCAAAGATCCTGCTGGGATTTAAAAAATTCTCCCTCCAATTTAAATGAATCCCTCAAATCTCCTATTGTGAACATCTATCTTCTAGTTCTCCCACAAGAAGAAACATCCTCTCAACTGAAAACAAAACTGCAGATATTAGAATTTTAATAACGCAGAAATCAATATTGAATAGGAGGAGAGGGGAAATAAGAGGGAGGGTGAGGAGGAGGGGGAGGGAGTGCTGTGGGTGAGGGGGAATGGAGGAAGATAGGGGTAGGAGTGGCATGGCAAGGAGCTGTTGGGGGAGGGTTGCCGTGACTCGCGTCACAACGGGGATCTCTGGCGTCACAACGGAAACCCCTCAGCCGCGCCTGCGCAATTGGGAACCATGGGTCAGTGGTGGAATATTGCCTTGGGGGACAGGGCCCAATGGGTCCGCACCTGGTCTAGTGTTTCAATAAAATCACTCTCACTTTTCTGAACTCTAACTACACAATCTTTCCTCATAAGATCATCTTTTCGTCCCAGGATTCAACCAAATGTACTTTCACCAAAC
Source organism: Leucoraja erinaceus (assembly GCF_028641065.1). Taxonomy (NCBI): domain Eukaryota; kingdom Metazoa; phylum Chordata; class Chondrichthyes; order Rajiformes; family Rajidae; genus Leucoraja; species Leucoraja erinaceus. The sequence goes on from NC_073386.1 coordinate 23,952,674, forward strand.
TCCTTTCAATGCAAGTACATACTCCTTAAAGAAGGAGATCAAAGCTGTTCACAGTGCTCCAAGCATTGAATCATATGTCCTGAAGTTGGGATGAGGTCAATTACCTTTTCAACTATATAATATAACCATATAACAATTACAGCACGGAAACAGGCCATCTCGACCCTTCTAGTCCGTGCCAAACACATAATCTCCCCTAGTCCCATATACCTGTTCACAGTGCTCCAAGCATTGAATCGTATGTCCTGACGTTGGGATGAGGTCACAATTACCTTTTCAACTGTTTCTAGTCACTGTAGGCAAAAAGGAAATCTGAAGGATGTGAAATAAATAATAGTTTCCATAGAAGTCAACAGAACAGGCTATATTGTATTTAAGAAGGAACTGCAGTTCCCTCTCAATTACTAACTCCCTTCTCAGCGGGTGCCATTTCAATACTGATCTTTCTATCCGGGGCTTGCTCCATTGCCAGCCAGAGTGAGGTCATGCAAACTGGAGGAACAGCACCTTATATTCTGCTTGGGCAGCTTATAACGCAACAGTATGAACATGCGTATGAACAGTGTGAAGAAGGATTGCAACCCGAAACATCAACCATCTTTTTTCCCCAGAGATGCTGCCTGACCCGCTGAGTTACTCCAGAACTTTGTGTCTATCTTCAGTATGAACAGTGATTTCTCTAATTTTAGATAATAACTGTACTTCCTTTTCTCCCCCCTCTCTTCCCTGTGCCCTACCCAGGTGCATACGTATTTCTTCCACTGTTCCACTCCACCTGTCCCCTTCCACCTATATCCCTTACTCTGACTTAATATTTCAATCGTCTTCTCTCCTTTTTTTACATAATTTTGTCTCCTTTCCATCTCTAGCCATTGTCCACAAATTTGCCAATCAAACCTTTCACCTCTAACTACCGATCACTTACCAGGCTTTGTCTCAACCTCACAGCTTTTCCAGCTATCTATCACAATCAATCTGAAGGAAGGTCCCAGTGCAAAACCGTGCCTATCCAAGTCCTCTATATTGCAAACCAGATATCAAACTTAAACTCCTCCATCTTATACCCATTGCAAGCAGTCAAGTTTTACTGCTATGTGTCAACAAATGATCAGTGCGCAGGGTTCTATTTTGCCGTTAGGAGACTGTCACATTTGGCAGCATCCGTCTTTGAAGTTAAATGCAATATAAGGAATGAACCCGAATTCAAATCACTTGCTTGACCGATCAGTGTCTCAAAGAAAATTCATGGCAAATAAATATCTTTTGAAGAGTTGTCGCCTTTGCAGCCACTGCAGAACAATGCAATCCCCTATAAAAACTATGAAATAAATAACCCAATAATGTGATGTAGTGCTGCTGACTGAGAGATAAATCTTGGTCTGGACATCACACAAATTTATCTGCACTGTGGTATTCGTTATATAGTTACATTTTGAAATAAACATTTGCATTAGCAATTGATATTAATTAGCAACACGTAACTATTTTTATAATTATCTGAGATAGAATAAATAGAATAAATTGTACAAAACATAAAGCGTGGAGAAACAATGGACAGATGACGTTTCATGTAGGGACCCTTCTTCAGACCGATTTGCCCTGACCCCAACATCATCAGTCCATTCCCTTCACAGATGCTGCCTGATCCATGTGTGTTTCTCCAGCACTTTTCTTTTGCTAAAGACTCCAGTATTTGTAGTTTCTCGTGTCTGTGGAATAAATTGGACTGTAGTTTCACCATGCCCTAATTCATCGCAGCGCATTAATACGGCTCATATTTCAGCAGTTTATTAATGCTATCTGTTGATAAAGCAGTTTTCCGCAGCTTTGTTGCCAACTATTGGAATAGGAAGGAAATGCATTAAGAAAGGAACATATAAGACAGAACACTAACTCTTGAAAGATGATGGTTAATCAATGCAGATTGCAACAAGTTAAGAGTATCTGAACCAGATGGTGAACTTAGTAAAATTCATTAAATCCAACTGCATCCTCGGGGATACCCAGAGGATTATGGGACAACATAATTTACTTGGCTGCAACCATCAGCAGTAAATTTTAAATTTGGCACCACTGAGAATTGCAAAAGTTATTCCACAGCTGCTGAAGTAAGTTTTGTAAATATGCCAAAAGCATTTCAAGACACAAAATTCCCAAATGATTATAGCTTGAGTTCCAGTATGAAGATTTAATGCCAGTTAGGTTCATCCGTGCAATTTTGCCTCATTTGGAATGTTACCATAAAGCTTTAGAAGACGAACCTTAATTATTCTCCATGAACCAATTGTGACATTTAGTTCATTTCAGAAGGAGAATCCATACCAATTACTCAATATAACTTGAAGAAGTTTTAGTATATAAATATTTTTTTCCATTCCTTCAACTCCTTGATCAATTCCTTCGCTCTTCAGTTTTTATACATTTCCTAACATGCATTTCTCAATCTCTCCACCCCTTAGTTAGAACCTATCATTTCAGTAATTCAGACTTTAACTTCAAGAGAGACTGATTAGCTGAATGTATTTAATTCAATTTCCAAATGCAGGAATTCTCTCTCTTAGGGATAAGATTAATATTAAGACCCACTACATTGCTTGCCTGCTCTATGGTCCTCATTCCACACCTTCAGGAAATAAAGCTCAGATAAATAGTAGGTAATACGGAGTAAGCAATGATACACAATGCAATATCAAATGTTTGCATACATTTTTGACTGATTATGCTTTGATAAGCTCCATGGAACATTTTTTCTACAATAAACATAGAAAATAGGTACAGGAATAGGCCATTCGGCCTCTCAAGCCAGCACCGCCATTCAATATGACGATGGCTGATCATCCAGTACCCAGTCCCGGCTTTTTCCCCATATCGCTCGATTCCCTCAGCCCCAAGAGCTAAATATAACTCTCTCTTGAAAACATTAGCCTCCACTGCCTTCTGTGGCAGAGAATTCCACAGATTAACAACTCTCTTGGTGAAAACGTTTACCTCATCTCAGTCCTAAATGGCCTACTCCTTATTCTTAAACTGTGACCCATGGTTCTGGACGATGCACTATCAATTCACTATCAATTTATGGAGATACAAGGAATTCGCTACCAATTCATGGAGATACAAGGAACTGCAGATGCTGGAATCTTGAGTAAAACACAAAGTGCCATGACTTAAGGGGCTGAGGGATGATCTCATGGAGGTGTATAAAAATGGTGAGGGGAATAGATAGGGTTAATACACAGTATTTTTTTAACCAAGGTGGAATTCCAAAACCAGAGCACATCGATTTATGGTGAGAGGGGCAATTTTTTCACTCAGAGGTTGGTGGGTACATGGAATGAGCTGCCAGAGAAGGTAGTTGAGGTAGTACTATAAACAGCATTTATATGGCACTTGGACAAGTACATGAATAGGAAAGGTTAAGAAGGACGTGGGTCAAAAGTGGGCAAATGGGACAAGCTTGGTCCTTGGTCCAAGGCAGCTTGGTCAGCATGGACGAGTTGGGCTAATGGTCTGAAGAAGGGTCCTGACCTGAAACATTACCTACCCTTCCATCTACAAATGATGCCTGGCCTGCAGAGTTACAAATTTCTCTTACCCCGGCACTTTGTATTTTACTCACCATCAATTCGTTTTTTTTTTCCCATTCTCTCTCATCTTTTATACCGGTTCCGTAAAACATGCTGAACCTCGCATGTCACACAAAGCTCAATATTTTTACCAGTTAGACCCAAATTGAGAAAAAGCAGTGCACTCATACCCAGCTGTAGATCATTCCTTTGCATCGTGATTTAAGAGTTTACTTTAATTTATTCACTGGTACCATTTGGGACTAGGCTTACTCCAGTCCCCGATTCTCAAAAGACGTAATATTATTGCAGATGTGCAAAGTAGAATGGTTGAATTAGCCAAATGTAAATGCACTCCAAGATATACCAGTTATAGCATTAAAAAAGCTTGCTAAAAATATTATACAATTATAGAAAGTGAGGTGGTTGTGATAAGGGTTCAGGAAGAGGCTGGGGAACAGGTTGATCCATCCACCTTTGAAGGTCTATGCCCAGATTCTTCTCACAAATTATGTTGACAATGTTAGACACAAAATTTGAAACATATAAGATTGTTAGATTGTTAAGAGTTTGGACACGCTGGAGGCAGGAAACATGTTCCCGATGTTGGGGGAGTCCAGAACCAGGGGCCACAGTTTAAGAATAAGGAGTAATCCATTTAGAACAGACGAGGAAACACTTTTTCTCAGAGAGTGGCAAATCTGTGGAATTCTCTGGTGGAGGCAGGTTCTCTGGATGCTTTCAAGTGAGAGCTAGATAGGGCTCTTAAAAATAGCAGTCAGGGGATATGGGGAGAAGGCAGGAACGGGGTACTGATTTGAGTTGATCAGCCATGATCACATTGAATGGCCTACTCCTGCACCTATTGTCTATTGTCTAAAATGCTGGCGCAACTCAGCGGGTCAGGCAGCAACTCTGGAGAAAAGGAATAAGTGACATTTCGGGTCGAGACCCTTCTTCACACTCAAATGTGCTTCAGACTGAAGAAAGTTCTCGACCCAAAACGTCACCTGTTCCTTTTCTCCAGAGATGCTGCCTGACCTGCTGAGTTACTCCAGTATTTTGTATCTATCTTCGTGTAAACCAGCATCTGCAGTTCCTTTCTACACATGTGACAATGTTCTCTAATCAAGAGGCAAAGAGAGAAAGAATGAAATAGGAAGTTGTCGTAGTCAAAACTTCAGAAGAATCCTCCTCCTGCAGCATTGTGACATTTCCACTCTCCACATCGCTCAGTAGTCAATGAGGTTACAAACAAGACATGCTCTTCATCAGAACTGCCAAAGTGAGAAATCGAGTTAATTTTGAGTTGTGTCGAGTATGAGGAGAAGGTTGGGTAGGACATTGGGAATGTAATTGCTCGCATGTAGCTATGGGGGAGGCCAAGGTGACCCCAATGCTTATGTAGTCATCTTTTTAATGGATTATTCAGGGATTTAGAAATGGAAAAAATATATAAGAACATGACTTGAAACATTTACTCTGCTTCTTTTTCCACAGAAGCTGCCCGATTAGACTTTATTCTTTACTTTAGAGATAGAGCGTGGAAGCAGGTCCTTTGGCCCACTGAGTCCATGTCGACCAGCGATCAACCCCACACACTAACCTACATACGCTAAAGACAATTTTACAACTTACCAAAGCCAATTAACCTACAACCCTGTACCTCTTTGGAATGTGGAAACCAGAGCACCCAGAGAAAACCCACGAGGTTACAGGGCGAATGTACAAACAAGCACCCGTAGTCAGGATCGAGCTACAGTCTCTGCCACTAAGGCAGCAGCTCTACTGTTGTTCCACTGTGTCGGCCTGTAAATGCAGATACAGTGCACAATCTTTTATCCGAAAGCCTTGGGACCAGACACTTTTCGTAATTCGGAATTTTTCGGCCTTCGGAATGGAAGATTTTTAGCATAGATTTTAACGGCTGGCTCAGTGGTAGAGTGTTCGGCTCATATCCGCAAGGTCGCGAGTTTTCGCCTCGATCCCGGCAGTTACTCGGTTGCGAGTTTGAGTCTTCAATGTCGTTTTCTCTTGCAGAATAAATGTTTGTATGAAATGCAGTGTAGGAGAGGTGTACTGACTGTGTGGGCAGAACTTTGGAAGCGATTTCCCACCAGTCTCAAAAGCCGCTGTGTCTCCCTGTCCCTGGGATAGCAGGGGGCGATCAAACAGCACAACACCCCCCTCCCCCTCCAACTCCAGAGGAATGCGCTCCCCGATGGGCCATCAGCTTCTGCCCCTACGGGGAGAGTGTTCCTCTGGAGTTAGAGCGGGGCTGGAGTTGCTGATCTGGGATCTCCGTGCTTGCAGTGGGCCTGGGGGTCGGTGTCCCGATGAGGGGGCGCAGCTCGGGCTGTGGGCGAACTGCCACTTGTCGCCGTAGCGGCCCATCGGGGAGCGGCTTCTGGTGGTCCTGAAGTCTCCGGCCAGTTTGCAGTTTTCCTCTGGAGTTGGAACGGGCTGGGCTGCTGCTGGCTGTGGGTCTCTGGGATCTCCGTGCTTGCAGTGGGCCTGGAGGTCGGTGTCCCGTTGGTCCTCACGTCTCCGGTGACTGGCACTGACCTGCTGGCATCGCCGACGTGAAGACAGTGCAAAGCCCCCGCGCCGGTGCAATGGGCGGGGAGCTGGAGAGGGGAGGCAAGGGGTCACACACATGGCCGGGAAGCAGAGGGGTGTAGGTGGGGTGAAACTGAAGGGAGCCACAATCTGCTGCTGCCTGCCCACTGAGTTAAAAAGTTCCCACGCAAGACTCACGATACACTGTGTATCGTGAGTTTACCGTGGGAACTTTTTAACTCAGTGGGCAGACAGCAGCAGATTGTCAATTATTAACTCTCCCGCGCAATATACCCTCACCTCTTTTATGAATGGGGATTTAGTTCCCCTTTTTTCGAGGACCGACCGGAGGTTCCGCCGTCACCTCTGTCCAAGTGCAGACTGAGATTTTATGTGACACACAAGGCCAGAAGAGAGATTAGTTTCTCCCAACAAAGGCATGCTTGAATAACACAGAGATCACAAAGGAAGAAAGGGCCATACCAGAGGTCCATTGGACAAAATGTATCACAATAGGTTTTGCAATAAATATATCAAAAGGCTTATCAGGTGTTGGAATAAGCCTTTTGATACATTTGATGCAAAAGTGATAACATTAATAATAATGGTTGGAGTAAAGTGAAGAATTGGAAGTGTTACATCATAATAAAACATACTAAAGATATTGACGGAATGTCATTACCACAGTAACTTTTTTTTTCATATATATTTTAGCTGGCAAAAATTGATCCTAATATACCATGAACATTTCTAATCATAATTATTAAATGTTGTGAGAAAAATCAGCAACAAAAGTGAAAGTTGCATCAGTTCACCTGCTGTCCAACAGTATTTTTAATAATAGATCGACAATGGTTTTACTCCCCACTGAGTTGGTGGAGAAACAAGCCATTAACCTTCTGAGATGACTTATTTGGCAACAGCAATCCAAAGTCATTGCTCTACAGGCAATTGTCACTGTTGCAAAGTGCAGTTTAAAATTAAAATGTATAGATCAAAGCAAGTACATGTGCTGAGGACAATTCTCCAATTTATTTATTTTTGTTAATGGATGCTATAAAGCAGTTCTTTCATCAATAACTTTTTGCTAAGTATTAACATTTATTAAAATAACTGCAGAAATCTCCTACAGTATACCGTTTCCAATCTGTAAAATCCAACATAATCAGGCATGGCTCAATAAATATAATAGAAATGATTCCCTAGGGATTGTAAAAAATGCTTGGTTAGGAAAGATACTTGTGATGAGTTGACATCAGTGCACTATTGCATTGATCCTTGGTGGACAAAGTGGAGAAGTTATTATTCCCCAAGTGCTTCGGTAAGACATCATCTCATGTTAATACTGGATGCCAAAATAGAATATTTTAATTTCCCAGTACTTGCATATCTAGTGGTGATGTGATTAATTTTTAATTCCAGGAGAAATTAGTGAAGACAGATGTAGGTCCCTTACAATCAGAGACAGGTGAATTTATAATGGGAAACAAAGAAATGACAGACAGTTAAACAAGTACTTTGGTTCTATCTTCACTAAGGAAGACATAAACTATCTCCCAGAAATAATAGGGGACCAAGGATCTAGAGGGAGGGAGGAATAGTCAGGAAATGGTGTTTGGTAAACTGTTGGGACTGAAGGCAGATAAATCCTCAGGGCCTAATGGTCTGCATCCCAGAGTACTCAAGGAAGTGGCCCTAGAAATCGTGGATCATTTGGTAATCATTTACCAGTGTTCCCACGACTCTGGATCAGTTCCTGTGGACTGGAGGGTAGTCAATGTAATCCCACTTTTTAAGAAAGGAGGGACAGAGAAGACAGGGAATTATAGAATTAGCCTGACATTGGTGGTGGGGATGATGCTGGAGTCGATTGTTAAAGATGTTGTAGCAGTATATTTGGAAAGCAGTGACAGGATCGGTGAAAGTCAAGCATCAGTCAAGCATGGATTTATGAAGGGGAAATCATGCTTGACTAATCTTCTGGAATTTTTTGAGGATGTAACAAGTAGAATGGATAAGGGAGAGCCAGTGGATGTGGTGTATCTGGACTTTCAAAAAGCCTTTGACAAGGTCTCACACAAGAGATTAGTGTGCAAAATTAGAGCACACGGTATTGGTTGTAGGGTATTGACATGGATAAAGAACTGGTTGGCAGACAGGAACCAAAGAGTAGGAATTAATTTTCAGAATGGCAGGCAGTGACTAGTGGGGTACCGCAAGGCTCGGTGCTGGGACCCCAGTTATTTACAATATATATTAACGATTTCGACGAGGGAATTAAATGTGACATCTCCAAGTTTGTGGATGACGAAAAAGCTAGGTGGCAGTGTGAGCTGCGATGCGGATGCTATGAGGCTGCAGGGTGACTTGGATAGGTTGGGTGAGTGGGCAGATGCAGTATAATGTGGACAAAATTGAGGCTATCCACTTTGGTGGCAAGAACAGGAAGGCAAATTATCTGAATGGTGTAGGATTAGGAAAAGGGGAGGTGCAAAGAGACCTGGGTATGCTTGTACATCAGACACTCGAAGTAAGCATACAGGCACAGCAGGCAGTGATGAAAGCTAATGGCATGTTAGCCTTCATTGCGAGAGGGTTTGAGTTTAGGAGTAAGAAGGTCCTTCTGCAATTCTACAGTGCCCTGGTGAGACCACACCTGTAGTATTGTGTGCAATATTGGTCTCCTAATTTGAGGAAGGACATTATTGCTATTGAGGGAATACAGCCTAGGTTAACCAGGTTAATTCCCGGGATGATGGGACGGACATATGATGAAAGAATGGGTCGACTGGGCTTGTATTCACTGGAATTTCGAAGGATGAGAGGGTATCTTATGGAAACATATAAAATTCTTAAAGGATTGGACAGGCTAGATGCCGGAAACAATTTCCCGATGTTGGGGGAGTCCAGAACCAGTTCAAGAATAAGGGATAGGTCATTTAGGACTGAGATGAGGAAAATCTTCTTCACCCAGAGAATTGTGAATCTGTGGAATTCTCTGCAACAGAAGGCAGTGGAGGCCAATTCCCTGGATGTTTTCAAGAGAGTTAGATTTAGCTCTTAGGCCAAAGGAAGCAAGGGAAAAAGCAGGAACAGGTTACTGATTTGAGATGATCAGCCATGATCATATTGAATGGCGATGCTGGCTCGAAGGGCCGAATGGCCTACTCCTGCACCTATTTTTCTATGTTTCTATATATGGTCTTAAAAATTCACAGGACGATATGGGTTTTCTGATATATTTTACTGATTATGTGTGGTTTACCACATTATAGAACACACTTAATGAATTGCCTGCTGCACGGATCTGCATTAGTACGTCTTGGTCTTTGAGCAAGTGAAACTCCAGTATATTTATTCACTACATGCCCCCCCTTTCCCTGGTCTGCTGCCTGCCACTCTTAACATTCCACACAATTCCAACAGAACTGGGACCACTTTGTCCTGGTGTGCTTTTGCTTATCTCTGTATTTTGCTTCTCACCAATACATCACCCAACTTCCTGATATTTCACCAATACATCACCTAACTTCCTGATACTTTCTGTATATCCGTGGCAAGTATTAACTGGACTTAGCAGACTGAGTTCAAGTCAGGATTTGAGTATTTGAAGTCATGCACTTTTGTAGGACAACAGTCTTTGAGAGGAATGGTTAAGCTGATATAGTTTAGTTTAGAGATTCAACGCGGAAATAGGCGCTTCGGCCCACCGTATCCGCGCCAATTAGAAATCCCTGTAGACTAACATCATCCTACACACTATGCACAATTTACAATTTTACTGAAGCTAATTAACCTACAAACTGGTACATCTTTGGTGTGTGGGAAGAAACCCAGAGAAACCCACGCGATCACGGGTTGAACGTCCAAACTCTGAACAGACAGCAACCAAACATGGGCCTCGGGCACTACACACTAGTAACTGCCACTGTGCCACCATGCCACCCTAATGTTGAGATGAAGATCAGATCTCAAAATTCAAATAAGAGCCAGGAGCTTGCTCACTGCCCTGACAAATGGGAATGCCCTCAATTGGTAATGTTTCAGCTTATTAATGTTGAAACTTTGCTGTATTCACATTGGCTGCTACATTTGAAAGCAACTAGGTGACTTTGAGTTGTCCAGAACATGTAAAAGATGTTCAAAGTGAAAATGTCCTTTTATATTCACTGTGGGGGAGGCTGGAGCTTTGCTTCGCTTTCCTTCTGTTGAAGGCTTGCTATTTTTAAACCTATGCCTGCAAGCTGTACACCATCATTTCAAATCAAGCAATCTGCTTAGTGTCTCAGTGCTCCTAGGAGCCCACCCATATCTCCTTTAAATGTCCTTTCCTCCACTGAATGCAAACTCTCTGACTTGAGGTTCTCCAAACCATGCCAAATGCTCCTTCTTCATTTTGAACAGTCCTGTGACAGAATCTGGTGCAGGACATGTAAACATTAATGCCACATTTACAGTGTGTCACTGGGTTATACTCACAAAGCCTAGTGAATCAATTTCACATCATGACAATACATGCATTGCGTACCATTTGAGTTTCATGAACAGTTTTGCTCTTATAATTAATTGCAATTAATGTTCTCGACCTACGTTGATGAAGATGTCAGGAAAATGTATACACAAAAAGTGTAGCACGGTGACGCAGTGGTAGAGTTGCTGCTTTACAGCACCAGAGACCCGGGTTCGATCCTGATTTCGGGTACACCTCTATGGAATATGGGGAAAAGCCTGAGCACCCGGAGAAAACCCAACCAGTCACAGGAAAAACATACAAACTTCGTACAGACAGCACCCGTAATCAGGATCGAACCTGGGTCACTGGAGCTGCAAGGCAGCAACTCTACTGCTGCGGCACTCTGCTGTCCTTGAATTGATTCAAGTGTTCATAATAATGAACAGTTTTAATTAATTAAAGAGAGAATGTTTCCAGTAAAAATAAGGCACAAACACAAGGTCATAGATTTAATGCGTTTGGCAAAACAATTGGAGATGACGCAAATAACCTTTTATTTCTACACAAGTTGCTGTGACCTTGAATGCATACTCTAAGGAGTGGCGATAGTAGTTTTAATTACAACAGCCTGAAAAGATGCACATAGTTATTTATCCTCAGGGTAGAGGAATCAAGAATTAGAGGACATAGGTTTAAGGTGAGAGGGGAAAGATTTAATAGGAACATGTATGTCAACTTTTTTCCCCACAAACGGTGTTGGGTATATGGAACGAGCTGCCAGAGGAAGTAGTTGAGGTAGCTGTCATAACAATACTTAAAGACATTTATACAGGTACATGGATAGGAAAGGTTTGGAGTAATTTTGGGCAAACGGGACTAGCTTAAATGGGGCATCTATGTCAACATAGCCAAGTTGTGCCGAGAGCTCTGTTTCACTGCTCTATGACTATGATTAGAATTTGTTAACTGCTTGGAAAGGCATAAAATGCCATGCCAACAGCAAAAAAACCTCATGGAGCAGAATGAATTAGATTATCAAAGGGCCAGCCCAACACAATGAGCTGAGCAGTCTTCCTATGTGCTGTATCATTCTATAATTGGATCCACTGACTGGAATTCATCACCAGACTGAAAACTGCACACTTCTGCAGACATTTGACAGGTGGTGAGGATCAAGCTTCCAGGCATTTACCCACAGAAAGATTTATAAACCCAACTGACAACCGCGGCTGACCACTTTCAAACTGCAAAGGTCAGCTATAGATCTACAAAGAAATCAACACTCTTAGAATCTTAATCCAGAAATTTTTAATTTATGTGGTATAAAATGGGCAACGCAGATTTAACGTTCCATTTTCCTGTCTATTTTCTGCCACCACTCAACAAACCTGATGTTGACATTTTTGATCAAAGAATTGAAGAACAAAAGTCCTTAGTTCACAAATACCATCCGAATCCTAGCCAGTGGGTTTAGAGGGTCACACTGTATGGCTTGAGCTACCGGATGAGCTGCAGCTGTAGAAATACAGCTTGTATCTTCATGGAAAGAACTGCATTCTGAACATTAGGTGACTTCACTCGCACACTAAAATGTGACCTATAACAGCTCACTGATGCAAACTCGGGGGTGGGCACCTAAAGCCAACCTTGCCAGACCACAAGATATCTAGACCACAAGAGTGATTGAAAATAATTGTGTTTATAGCATGAGGCGCAGGTGGATGTCAAGGAAGACAGGGTCTAACACTGCATACTGAAAAATTAAAATATTGCAGATTCTTAAGGGCCTGTCCCACTGTACGAGGTAATTCAAATTCTCCCCTGATTCGAGCTTGTACAATGTATGTAGCGGGTACGTAGGAGCTAGTGGATGTCATGTAGCGGCTCGTACGAGTAACGGTAGGTACTCCGCAAATCCGGTAAACTCGTGTCATTTTTTCAACACTATGAAAAATGTCCACGAGTAAAACAATACTTGTGATGAAAAAAAATTGTTTCTTTTTACTCGTACGAGCCCCTGTGTACATTACACAAGCTCGAATCAGGGGAGAACTCGGGAGAACTTGAATTACCTCGTGCAGTGGGACAGGCCCTTTAAGTGACTTAAGAACAAAACAAAAACAGATTTAAAGTAGCTTTAAAATGATCTATCCTATTTGGCAAATGCCTTTATCATGTCCAACATCACATGTCCAACATGAACATTAATAGCCCATTATCTGTTTATTTGCACTTTATCAGTTTATTTATTCATGTGTGTGTATATTTATATAATGGTATATGGACACACTGATCTGTTCTGTAGTCATGCCTACTATGTTCTGTTGTGCTGAAGCAAAGCAAGAATTTCATTGTCCTATCAGGGACACATGACAATAAACTCTCTTGAATCTTGATGTCCAATATCATCCCTATTTATCACCTTCATTTGTTTAGAATATTTTATATATTTATCATCTTCATTTGGTTAGAATATTTGTAATATTTATTATATGACTTACTAAATACCGCCACGTGACATTCTACACAATATAAATTTTCTGAGCATTCTAAATCCAGAAACATTTAAAAATTGCTGAAGTTAGGTTATTTTAATAATCTTTAATATTTTAAAGTTGAAAATTATAAAGAAAGTAATAAATTAAAAAAAATAATGCATTAACTTAAAACACATTAAACCATTGTAATACAAATATGCAATGACATAAAAAGATAAACAAAAAAGCTTGGAAGAACTTACTCTTTTAATGAGAGTCAATGGCATCATTCAGGTGAGGCTATGCTGGATTGCCAGCTACAGCTAATGCAAAGCTGAGGAATCTGCAACTCACCTATAGTACATTTCATGCTTCCATACTGAGAACCACAAATCCACCTGCTAGTCTCTATAATCTCCCCCAAGGCAATGCCTGGTGATATGGCAGGGATGGTAGTTTATTATTGATTGATTGAATTGAATTGCCCGCCAAGGCCACGTTGACCACTGGACTAATTGTAGTTTAGAAGAATGGGAACATTAGGACTAGAGGACAAAGCCTCTGAATTAAATGATGTTCTTTTAGGAAGGAGATGAGATATTTTTTTAGTCAGAGTGTGATGAATCTGTGGAATTCTTTGCCACAAAAGGCTGTAGATTTTTGATTAATACAGGTGTCAGAGGTTATGGGGAGAAGGCAGGAGAATGGGGTTAGGTGGGAGAGATAGATTAGCCATGATTGAATGGCGGAGTGGACTAGATGGGCCGAATGGCCTAATTCTACTCCTATCACTAATGATCACCTGTTCAAACTAGTTTAATGTTATCCCACTTTTGCATTCCACTAGCGACGATTTTAAAGACGCCAATTAACTTACAAACCTGCCATCTTTGGGATGTGGAAGGAAACCAATGCACCTGAGGAAACCCATGCAGTGATAGTACATGCAAACTCCACACAGACTGCACCCAACGTCGGGATCGAACATGGGAATTTGGTGCCGTGCGGCAGCAGCTCTACCAGCTGTGCCACTGTGCTATCCTAAATAAATATTTAAAAACTCTGCCCTATAAGGAGCACTTTGCACAACATTAACAACCTTCAAGATGATATACGCATTGTATCATTCAATTAGAAATGATCCAATTTCTGTCCATTTGTGATGCATTTAGTCTCATAGCTATCTTAGTTAATTAAATGTCTCCCATTAGTGTTGATAATTTGCAACAGTAATAAATTACATTAGGTATTCAAATTAATACCGGAGATTCATGGTGTAAGGTGCACTTCATTGAGGAAGCATGATATTGTTAAAGGGGGGTCAATAGTGTGAAACATTTATGCCTTTAAGTCCACGGGTCACCAAACCACAAGTGATGAAGTTGAAAGTTGCTTATGTTCAGTTGAGATCGCATGTTCTGAAATTTAAAATCAACTCACGTAGTTCCAAATAGTGCTTGGTCAATAACTGTTAACAATAAAAGTTTGTTGAAATTTGTCAGCCTTTTAGCTTTTCCCAATATTTTGCTCAGAACATAATCCATCCATGGCAAAATAAATATTGGCAAAATAAACATTGGAAAATGAAAGGTGCAAAACCTTAAGATTCGGTAAGGTTTTGATTATGTAGAATTCCTGAATCCAACTTAATTTGGAATGTGTATGAAAGAACTGCAGTTGCTGGTTTAAATCAAAGGTAGACACAAAATGCTGGAGTAACTCAGCAGGACAGGCAGCATCTCTGGAGAGAAGGAATAGGTGACGTTTCGGGTCAAGACCTTTATTCAGATTTGTAATTTAGAATTGAATTATTTGATCATGTGCACTTTCACAGAGTTATAAAACTGTACAGCATCAATCAGGCCCTTCGGCCCACCTTGGCAAGGCCAACCCTGTTAGCATACTGGGCTAATCCCATTTGTCTGCATTTGGCCTATAGCTCTCTCAACCTGCCGATCCATATATCTGTTCAAATGTATTTTAGAAGTCATAATTGTAAGACCTTCTATAGATTCTTCTGGCAGCTGAATCCAGATATGGACTAAATGAATGAATGAATGACTCTGAAAGAAAAATTTGCACCAGAGGTCGTTCTTAAATCCCCCCACACTCACCAGCCAATGCCCTCTAGTTTTAGAATCATCAACCCTGGGGAAAAAGACAGAGCATTTGCATTATCCATGTCCCTCATGATCTTGTGCATCTCAATAAGGTCTCACCCCAATTTCCTAAACTCCAAAGAAACGAGTCCCAGCTTATCCAACATCATTCTATTACACAAGGCCACAGGTAACATCCCATTGAATCTCTTCTGCTCCCGTAACAAATTAATGACATCCATCCTATAGCTGGGAGACCTGAACGACGCACAGTTCTCCAAGTGTGGTTTTACCAACGACTTGTACAGCTGCAATATGATGCATCCATTTTTGTACTCAATACCCTTCCCAATGAAGGCAATGTGCCAAAGATCTTCTTCACGACACTGTTCACATGGCTTGCCACTCTCAGCGAACCATGCATCTATACACCAAGATCTCTCTGTCCTGGAAACCCTCCAGGGTTCTACTATTCAATGTATAAGTCCTGCCCTGCCTAACATATCAAATTGCAACACCTCACACTTGTCAGAGGTAAATTCCATTTGCCATTCCTTGGCCCACCTTCCCAACTGAAGTAGATCCTGTTATAAACTTGAATTTCCTTCCTCACTATCTGCAAATTTCCTAACAATATTAACAATGCAAACAATTTCCATGGAAATAATAGGTATGTTACAAAACCTACCTGAATCGTCATTAGGAATCTGCCCTCAGCCATGTCGGCGATTTTGGCGCTGTTTGGAGGGGGCGGGTTTAAAACGCGATTTTTACTAGGCTGTACTAATCGCACATGTTCAGCCTAGTTAACGAAAAATCGCTGCAAGACCCGGTCGCAAAAGGTATTATTAGTTTTATAGGCCTCGATAATATAGTTCTAATAGTTTTAAAATTACTGTCTGATTCCGCAACCTCTCGCAGCCCCAGGGTTTTATAGAGCAAACAATTAAAGGTATGTACCTTATTTTTACATTAAATGGGGCATATATATAACCCTATATATCAAGTTATCTATAGCGAGTAGCTCATTTTGGGCTTTTTATATCCCGCAGTATTTTTCTCGGCATTTGAGGGCACTAATCCAGCGCTATGTCAACGTTCTAAACCAGCGCGTTCCACATGAACCCACTAGAAAGCCGATTTAAATGGGCATTTATTTACAGCAATTGAACACTAAATTCCTTCCATTTGGCCTATAAATTAATGTAAATTAGATATAAAAATCATGTTATATTGTGAATTATTTGTGAATAATCTTTGGACACTTAGGCTATTTAAAAATGTTAATCTTTCCTTAAGAAATGGGCTTTTGACTATCCAAGATCACAGCTTTTTTGTAATGTCCATTGAAAATCAATAGGGAACAAGATGCTAATTTCCGAGTATGAAAATGGTCATAACTGTTTTAATACTTGAGATATGAAAGTGAATTTGGTGTCAAATTAAACTTATTGTTATGCTTTATCTGATGGGATAAATTGCAGACTTGATTTTTTAAATCTCAAAATTTTGTAACATTGCTGGAAATAAGAAAACAATGGCCATCTTCATAAAATCCTTAAGTGTTCCAAGCCTTAAATATATTAAGACCAGAAAACGGATCCTGTCAAAACTTTACTCTGAAATTATATCAATGCTAAGTTGCTGGAACAACACAATAATTCAGGCAGCATCTGTGGTGGGAAACGGATAGTTGACATTGCAGGTCAATATACTACATCAGGACTGAGAGTGTAGAGTGGAAATAGTCAGAATGAAGAGGCGAAGGAGAGGCATGAGCAGGAAATGGCATGCGATACCTAGACACACGTGAGGAGAGGTTGATGGGCAGATGGAACTGAATGAGGGATGGGCGGTGGAGATCTGGGAGGTGATAAGTGGACATAACCAAGGGCTGCAGATTATAGAATGTGATAAGAAACAGTGATGACTGGAACCAGATAAGGGACATCTACCATCGGAGGAGTGATTGTGTGGATGATAGGCAGATGGAACCAATTGGTGGAAGGGAAAGAAAATGGGAAACGGGAGGTTGGGGGATGTAATTGGAAGGGTGTGGATGTGACAGGAGTGAATGGGCTGGAACTTGCTGCAAGTCTCTAGCAGATCCACAGAAGGGACAGAAGTTTAGGGGTAACATGAAGGGGAACTTCTTTACTCAGAGAGTGGTAGCTGTGTGGAATGAGCTTCCAGTGAAGGTGGTGGAGGCAGGTTCGTTTTTATCATTTAAAAATAAATTGGATAGTTATATGGACGGGAAAGGAATGGAGGGTTATGGTCCGAGCACAGGTATATGGGACTAGGGGAGAATACGTGTTTGGCACGGACTAGAAGGGTCGAGATGGCCTGTTTCCGTGCTGTAATTATTATATGGTTATATGGTTATATAAAGTGCCATCATCTGTGCCTGCACGTGGAAGTCAGTCTTGTAGGAATGTGTTCAGTCCAAGACTTGGAGCGGAGCACAGCAAGGAAATGCATGACAAAGCCAGAAGCGACTGGATTCCCCCACACTTACACTGTCAGATCTGTAGACAGATGCTGTAATATTTTGCAACAATTAAGTTAAATCTTGTTAATCATTTGCGATTCCAGAATATTTCTAACAATATTGGTTTATCGGTTATCAAGTAACCAAGATACAGTGGACAGCTTTGGTTTGCTGCTCTCCATTCAAATCATATCATACATAAGTAAGTTTGACTAATACAAATGTGCTTCCAACAGTTATTGGGTGATTTAACCTATTTTTGGATGTTTCTGAACATTAGGGACCATCGGACACTGGCAGGCATGGTGGACAGGAACGCTGTGGACGTGACTTTGCTCTCTGCCCATGCTATTCCCAGCTTCTGCGGCTCTTTCTGACAATCTGTAAGCAAATTGTGCCACATGAGGCCACGCTGACTCACAGTGCTTCGGGAGATCTATCCTGAATATTTGCATCTGGTGAGTCCAGTCTTCCAAAAGAAAACCAGGTAAAGTAAGTGACCCCGATCATATCGTGAAACATTCAGCAGGTTTCGTGACAATATAATAAGGCCTGCATTGCACGGAGGAGTAGGTGGATGGGATTTGTTTGAAAGTGATGATCTGACCCTGAGCTGACATTAGCTGAGCTAATGCTAAACTTGATACTGGTACCTGAGAGGGGTATATTTCCAAGTGTCTGGAAAAAGTTCTATTTCTAGAGCTGGCTAACGTATATTTATACTGTGCTACATTGGGATCAGGTAGTTCTCTGAATAAACTCATTTATTGCCATGGCAATGAATGGCATTGCTGCCAAATTAATTTTGCAACACATATCAGGATAAAACACATAATTTACATTATTTATTATTTCATTACTTCAAGCATAGTGAAAATGGAAATTGGAAATTTTCCTTCCAGTATTTTTATATCATAAAAGAATGGTAGCCCTTCACGAAGAGCTTTATTGGGTAACTTTTCGTGGACTATAAAGACTAGAGATTTGTGACCAAAGAGGAAACCACCATACGTATTTCCTAGTAAGAGAATATGTGAAAATCCTTTTTAATTTGCGTCTAGAATTCTTAAAGAGATACTGGTGAAAAATTGAAAAAGTGTAAATCCATGTTTTATTGAAAATATTGTATTTGATAAAGACATTTTTAATGTCCAACAGGCATTGCGGTTAGCTAAGGGAAGTTAGGAAGTATAATTTAAGAGGGGAAAAAAAGAGGAAATGCATGCCTTGCCCCAAGCGGAATTTTAGTTTGGGGGAATTTTACAAGTCTTTTTTTAAAATAAGAGTATTTGAATGTGATTTCCCCGTGTGATCAAGCTCTCTTCTAACTAAGTCATTATTCACTTGTTCTGTTTTTTTCCCCCAAAGGCAACTTACAGCAAAACTGAAGAGGGATGGGCTATAAATATCCAAGAGAGACATTTCTTGTCCCAACAGACCTTAGAACATTTCAGTTTGACCCCAACTCCAGACACACTTTATTAATAGTTAAAAAACATACACATGCACATCTGTAGCATGAAAGTGATGACGTAATTTCTAAATGGAACTGAAGCCTTCAGCATATGATGCACAGAAGATGCAGATTCAAAAGATTACTTGAAATTACATATATTTTTTGAGAAGAGAATTCAAACAAGTTAAAAGCTTTCCAGGCTGTATACATTGGTGTACTGAGGTTGCATCATTATACAATATCTTTCATATTTTCTTGTGATATAGAAGGAAGTACTTTGGTCCTTTGGATTAATACCAGCTCTCAGAGTAATAACATCAACCCCATTCCTCAATTTATTTACATGCCTATCTACTCTCTCTCCCCCCCTAATCATCCTGCTAACATTAGGGACAATTTACACCATCCAATCAACCTAGAACTAGCATGTTTTTGGGATGCGAGCGGAAAGTGGGAGCACAAAGGAGCAACCCACATTAGCACTGCAAGGCTGTGCAAACTCCATGTGAAATGCACTTGGGTCCAGAATCAAATCCAGGCTACAGGATCGACGATTCGGCAGCGTCCTCTTCTGCACCATCGAGGGGCCCAAATCTTGTATATCTTAGTGAAGCAGGACATTGGCGAAGAAAATGGTTGGTTTACTTGTGATTGTCTGTTTGAACATGGAACAGCTTTCGTGATTACATAAAGCATGTCGAAAATCTTGGCAGCCAAGATTATTAATGGCATTCAGAGACAGTAAAAGAATGTTTCATAAAATAAGCTGGCTACCTAATAGATATAGTATCAATATCCTGCAGTTCAAACTGCGCCTTGATAGACTGTCCAATTGTTGCAGTGAAATAATACACCTTGCAATGTGCAATACACCTCCTTCTTACTAACCAAGCCGCAAGGAGGCATATTCCCACTGGGAAAAGCCTGCTTCAACCTGTGGTGCCGTCCTTCATGATGTGAGCAGCAACAAGATTCAAGGGGAGCTGCTTGTACTTTCTACCGGGTGGATGGCAACAAAAAAAAATAATAATAAAGTAAAAAAAAGACTGCCATTCCAAAAGACAGATGACTTCACATCTCAAAAACTCTTCCTAGCTGTCTTGAGTTAAGGGGCTGTCCCACTGTGGCAACCTAATTGGCGAGTTTAGAAGAGTTTGAATAAGTGTCATGTTGAAGACCTCCTTCGACTATGTTGAAGACTAGCTTCGACTAGCTTTTGGAAAATTGGACACCGAATAGTGGAGAGTGAAGACGACCCCCTTCAATCTCCTTCGACTATGTTGAAGACTATCTATGACTACCTTCGACTACCCTCGATTACACACAAACAACATGCCGACTTACTACGACCTACTTCGACTAAACCTACGAGTAAAAAAACCTACGATTTTTTCCATGTCAACCTTTTTTTACTCGCGGGCATTTTTCAGCATGTTGAAAAATACGCCGCGACATAGCTGAGGCCTCGAGTATGCGGGGACTACTCTCGAGCATGAAGGAAAGTCACAAAGACCTCCTAGGACCTCATGTCGACCATGCTGCGAGTATGAGTCGAGGGCAAACTCTTCTAAACTCGCCAATTAGGTTGCCGCAGTGGGACAGGCCCTTTAGGAAGGGCAGTGCGTATTATATACCAGGAATTCTCAACGTCTCACAACCTCTGAAGTCATCTTTTATTGCGATGAACATGATAATAACCACGATAAGATCGTACGTTTGTACATGTAGGAATTTTTAAAATTTTAATTAAGACTTTCAGGGAGCTAAGGGATAATAGTCAATACTTAAAATAATATTGATTGCAACAATTCTTAATTTTCCCAGTTATGAATTCCATCGGTAGTATTTAATATTAGATTGTAGTCATTAACAGGCACCCCTAAAATTTGAGCTTTATTTATTTTTTACATTACAAATATTTTGTAAGTCTACATAATTAATCCAGGACAAATACTGCAGGAATTTAAGGGTTACAATATATTTGCCAAGTTAAGATTAAAAAAATGCAGGTAATTTATTGCATGCGAAGATATAATATATAAAAAACCTGAATACAACCTCCCCCTCCCGCTCAAGTCTTTGAACTTTATTTTTTAAACAGCTGTTTCACTGTAAAAGATCTTTTTGTGAAAGGTCAATGCAACAGTGCTATGGCTGAGGTCAGGATGCAGAAGTTAAACTTAAACCGTTTCTAAGACAATATTTTTTTATTTGTCTTTCCAAACCAAGCTTCTGACACTGTTGATTAAATTATTTCAGAGGCTATTCTGAGACACAAAGACACTGAATTCGCACAGTGTCCCAAGTTTAAAGGCGAGAGCTTGAGATGTTTCAGCTGCCAAAAAAAGGGTGAATGCAATGAGACGCCAGTTGGAATTTTAATGAGGCGCCTAATCTGTACCCATATGTTCAGCTGGTGCCAAACCACAAGGTGTGAAGATGCCAGAGGTGAGTGTAAGCCAAAATCTATAAAGGCAACATGCTTCATGAATGACAACTAGTCTCAATGATAGATAGCCCAGGCAGTCATGTCGGACTTAATTTTATTTTAAGCGCGTATTTTCAATACCTGTGCTATCAAATCAAATTGCTAATTCTCACAATTCCCTCCCTCTTGCGAATCCAGCTCCACTCATTCTGATTCTTCACGCCTCCTTTTGTTACAGGAAACTATAAAGTCACACGTATAAAGGCTGTGATGCCTTTGGCTGCAAGCACTGTCACAATGATTGGGGAAAGACATTCAAAGAGTCATTGAGTCATCCAGCAGGGAAACAGGAATATAAATGCTGCAGATATAGAGATTTATGCGGGGACTCCCACTCAGCTACAGCAAGTGCCATTGGAAAGCATGGGAAACCTGGGGTCAAAACCTGCATTTTTATAGGGTTTCTCATCAAAATATTATCTCTGTAAAGCTCCCTACATGAATCTCCCAACCTTTGTTTCTCAGTGAGCAGAGGATGAGCGAGGTATAGTTTGATCTGACAGGTTTCACAGGGAACTACCATCCACCTGCCTGAGGAGCCTATGCTGGTTACTGCTATTTAGGAATTGTAAATAGCATAAGAAACATGGTTAAACTTTGGTGCAAAAATAACAGAAGAAAAACATTACTCTTGGTGTGTAATTACAAGGCTGCTAGCCTCAATTATTGATCAAACACAATGAATTAAGACTTTACTGATCATCTCTGTGTATTCACAGTGCAGAGAACGAGATCATAATGTCTCTGGCATTCCTGTGCTTTGCGCCCATGTCTGGTTCTGCCAGTTATCAAGGATACATAACTATAGAAGCAATGACAAACATAAAGGAATTGATAGCACCGTTCCAGCACGTGAAACTTACTATTGCATGCCACATCATTTCAAATGCTTACCTATGCAGGTTTCACTTCAGAAAATAAGTTTTAGACTCTCTAACATTTTGGCTGGAAGAAATATTTCATCAGCTCCCCGAGAAGCCTTTCAATTATTTTAACACAGGGCAGTCACTATCGGTAACCTAGACATCATTGGGATGTGGGACGACAGCAAGGAAAAATGAGAAAACTTACACATTCTTGAGAACTTGAAATCCCCAAATAACAGTGCTTGAGGTCAGGATTGAATTTGGATTGTCAGTTATACCAACTGTGCCACTGTGCTGCCAATCTTATGGATCAATCACTATTTTTGCTTGTGCCTATAGATTCAAGTTCTGAATTTTCCTTTGGATTAGCCTTTGATCAAAACTTGTTTGAGGCTCCAAGGTATATTTGACCACCCACCTTAAAACTGATTTATTTTTAGAAAATTGCCTTTAAATACAATGGGGCTGTAACAAGGATTTTCCAATGGACATTTTCATCTCCATGCTAAATATGTGGACGAGAAAATAGAATGACAGAGAAACAGTTGACAACTCAATGGGTCAGGTTAGTTTGGCAGCAGAGGAGATGGAGACCCAGTAGATATCCAGTTACCAAGAACTAAACGATTATTACCTTTGATTAGCTTTCAGGAGAATGTAATAATGACTGGCAGGCCTGAAAGATCTTTGTAAGAATGTTTACAACTTTCTTCAGGAAACAAGATCATCCAATTGTTTTAAAAATCATGACAACAGTTCGATTTTCAGTGACAATTATTTTTGGTACCAGTTTTTGCATTAAGGCAAAATACTAACACTCTGCCTGCCAATTCACTGCATTTGGTATCGGAGCCAAACAAATAAATGAGCATCCCCTTAATGTTGATCAGATACTGGGCCTCCATCATTGCTTGGTCCTATATGTACTATTATGGCAAACCAGTCCTTGTTCTTAATAAGGTGAACTGAAAGCAATCCAACCAGAGTTCAGCTGGTGTTTATAAGTAATCAGCAGTAAGAAAGTTATCATGATTTTTTTTAATCCTTCAGCAGTCCAGTCTCTTTGCATTTGTTCTTAATTTAGGGAAAGGCTCATTTCAGTTCTTGGAGATATTTTTGTGGCTGGCTACAGCACAGAGAAAATATGCCAGTGAGAAAGAAACACAAATGCAACATGCTTCCATAGTCTGATTAAAACCGAGTAGACTATTGGCATTTTGGTTTGGTGATTTGAGAGCTTGGATACACCTGGTTAGCTCTAGATGACACAAAATGTTGGAGTACCTCAGCGGAACAGGCAGCATCTCTGGACAGGGTGGACTTTCAGGTCGAGACCCTTCTTCAGACTGAGAGTCACAAGATCATGAGAGATAGGAGCAGAATTAGGCCATTCGGACCATCAAGTCTACTCCACCATTCAATCATGGCTGATCGATCTCTTCCTCCTAACCCCATTCTCCTGCCTTCTCCCCATAACCTCCGACTCAGTCAGGGGAAAGGGAGACACAGAGATAAGGAAGGGTAAGGTGTGAAAGCGAAACATCAAAAGGGATGAAGGTCAAGGAACAGATCTACATTTAACTCTAGGTGTTCCTTCCTGCACACATCTTCATATTTTGTGATGACTCTCTGTATTATCTACAATTTAATTCTCCACAAAGGTCCAGGAATTTGTTGAGCAGACAGAGAGGTTACCCCCAAATAGTCAGGGGTGCTAGAAAGGAGAAGAATTTACCAGGCTCGCAAAAAGCTGCAATGTTTTAGCTGTGACTAAAATTAATTAGGAAGACAGACAGTGTTGGCTGATACAATAGCTGCGAAACATTTGTAATAAACACAATAGTCCACATAATCTAAATTGGTTACCCTTCACAAAATAGAACATATTACAGATGTGCCAAGTCATGATGGAACTCATGATCATTAACAGCTTTTCCCGTTCTTGGCAACTTTAAGTTTCCAACATAAAAATTGTGAACAGCAATGTAGTTCAATCAACAAAATTGCTTAAGGATTTAAAACTGAATTACACATATTTTTAAAACCTGCTTCCATTTTAATACTTGTCCCACTTTCCCAAGTTACTCACAAATTCACCCGAGTTTTCCCCTTGATTCAAACTTGGAGATGCCAGCTGCAGGTACTCGGGGCTATTTTGTTTTAGTCGTGGACATTTTTCAACATGCTGAATAGACGTCCCGACTTACCCGATGCCCCAAGTATCCACAGCTGGCATTACGAGCCGCTGCAAAATATCTACTGACTCCTACGGCCTCGCTACGGACATTCTCCGAGTTTGAATCAAGGGAAAAACTCGGGAGAATTCGTAACTCGGGAAAGTGGGACAGGGACTTTAGCTTCCCGTTGTCCATTGAGCTACGTTTTCACCTTCCTATGAGATGCTCGCTTTCCTTTAAAAGCAACCCCGTGTTAAATCTTGCAGCTTTACACACAAATGACTTGTTTCCTCCTCTCCCACATATTCTCCAGCTTCCCAGGCATGTCTTACTGTTTGCTGGCAGATCCCGTGTGTGCCCTGCCTAACTTTATTTTGACATGCTGATCTCTGGATTTCTGACAAGTTCACCATGCGGGCCATGAATTGAAAAACAAAAAAATCCTGCTGCAATGTACAGTTCGAAAGGCTGGGAATTTTAGGAGTGAGATTTGGAATTAATGTTAAGAAAGACAGGGACTGATGGAAAAGTAAAGAGGCCCAGCTAATAGTCAGAAAATGTTGTTCATTCATCACAAAAGCTTGCAAAAACTACTTGTGCCACAAAACATAATGAGTACAGCATGAATGATATTCCTTCTGAGAGTATATAATATCCAAAGTTCTTGGCATTTTATTATAAAATACTGCAGCTGTTACCAAATTGGAAAACAAAGTCCTTCATTCTTTTACTAAAAAGTGCAGAGTTCAGTCAGTTTCTTTATCAGGACCAAATAACCATTCTAGAGTTTTACAGATTAATGTTTAATAAAAGTCTGGCTCAACTTTCTCCCCCATTCCTCTTATAAACTCCCCGTGCTATGCTTTCATGAGCTACAATGAGCACAGCAATTCTTGCCCATTTTTCTGCTGACATTTTGCAGAGGTGCTGACAAGTGTTCCCAGAAACACAGGAACGTTTTTAGTTTTATAATCATGGGTGAAGATAGATATCTGGGAATTAAACGCACACAGAGGATATTTCACCTTGTGGTCTTTTTGAGCTGTAAAGGTATTTAAAAATACCTACAATGTATGGATTAAAAACGTGGGCACGATTGTAATAATTTCCTGTATTAAAATCATCTGCCGAGACAAGTTGGAAGCGTCAAGGCATTTATGAGAACTGTACATTGCAGGAGGATTTTTTTGTTTTTCAATTCATTTTGTGACTTCTTCATTCTAAAGATCTCTGCATTATTGCAGTGAAACTATATGCCATTTTGAATCCCAACAAGAATCTGTAGATCAAGGGGAACATCCCAGCCATGAAAGCAATGTTACACAAGACTGGCGCCATAACAATATGTTGCGTTCAGTGATTTATCCTTCAGAAACTGAAAATGCAATCTCCCTTCACTCATGACATTTTCAACCAGGCAAGAATTATTAGTTCAACATTCATTCATAAGCAAGGCTTCTTTGGTATGCAGGTCAGAGAGGCACCGATGAGAATGATCCTTAAAAAGATTGCATAAATTCAAATCACATGTGCACATAGAAAAAAATTGGAATGGGCGGCTTCTCCCAGGACCTTCCTTCCAGGAAAGAGAGACTGCTTATGTTTATATCTTTGTAACCAGGTTCAAAGGACTATGTACAAATTTCCTTGTATGTCCAACACCCAGCTGGTCAAAAACAAAACTTGTCACCGTCCGATCTCCGTTGAATGACCTTTTGCTGAAAAGCATGTGTTTGCTGATATTGAGCCCAGCTGTGATATATCCCACAGTCGAATAGCCCATCAACAGTTACCGTAAATAGCAAAAACTTTACGAATCATGAATAATGTAAACTACTACCCATATCGACAGCTTCTTATATGGCTAATTGAAAATCTGGTAGTTTTGGAGCGAAATTATCATGTAATCTAGAATATAGACACAAAAGGCTGGAGTGACTAAGCAGGACAGGCAGCATCTCCTGTCTGTCTGCCTGCCAGTCCCCGCTGAGTTACTCCAGCTTTTTGCGTCTATCTTCGGTTTCAACTACCATCTGCAGTTCCTTCCTACATATGTAAGATAAAAACTCTGATCTTGTGCTCTTCCGGTTTGCGGGGTTTTCTATTGGCGCAAAAATGGTACGCGATAGCACTACGATTTTTCGCCAGGTTACTCGCCGTTCTCCTGTGCTGCGAGTGCAATAAATTTTGTTCCGATCAGTGGTATATTGTAAAAGTTATCGAGGTTTAAAAATCTTAAAAAACGCACGTGCGCAGATTCCTTCAGTCAGTGCCACACAGATTGGTCTCTTCTCCCGTCAGTCAATGATACGGCTGGGATGGCGATGCCCCTTCCTGCCCCACTGGCGGCCACCTCCTCCACCGCCGCCATTGCGGTAATTCACCCTCACGGAGGAGATCTTCTCCACCAGCTCATTGAAACTCCTGGTGCCCACTGGGACGATCAATGACTACCCTCCCTCCCCCCACGGCCCAGGTAGCGAGCAGGTAGGTGGATGGGCAGGGCGGGGACGGGCTGAGCGGCAGCAGTGGGCGGGATTTAAACCACAGCTAACAGGAAGGAACTGCAGATGCTGCCTTTTATGAATGGAGGGTGGGAGTGACTGAGGGTAGGGGAAATAAGAGGGAGGGAGAGGTGAGGGAGGCATTCGGGGAGGGGAGGAGGAGAGAGGAAATATCCTGGGGAGGTGAGCAGGAAGAGTGCAGGGGATTGAGGGAGAGGAGGGGGTAGGGAGGGAGAGGGGGAAAGTGGGGCTGGAGGGGGAAATAGAGGGAGAGGAGGGGGATGGGACAGGGGGGGGTAGGGAGTGTGGAATAGAGGGAGAGGAGGGCAGTGGGGGAGGTCAGGAGGGGGGCAGGGGGGGGGAGATAGGGGGAGGTGAGGAGTGGAGAATAGAGGGATAGGAAGGGGTAGGGAGGGGAGAGGAGTTATGGAGGGAGTGACTGAGGGCAGGGGAAAGGAAAGGGAGTGAGAGGTGAGGGAGGTATTGGGGAGGGGAGGAGGAGAGGGGAAAGAGGAGGGAGGGTGTAGAGGAGGGGGAGGGAGTGCTGGGGACGAGGAGAAATGAACCATGCCTGCGTAGTTGGGGGCTATGAGTGAGTGGTGCAATATTGCGTTGGGGGAATGGGTTGTGTTGGGGGGACGGGTTGCATTGGGGGATTGGGTGAGTTGTGGAATATTGTACAGGTCTAGTACTATGGAATAATATACTTATGATAAAGGCACTGCAACAAAGACTTACCATGTTAGGGTGGTTTGCACAATTATGAGAAATTAAATAAAATAAGCCGATTTTCCGTTGAGAATCGAAGAATGGGAATGATTTTGTCGAAGCCTACAAATTCTTAGAGGGCTTCTTACAAGGCAGATACAAAGTTTATGTTTCCTAAGGCTGGGAGACCAAAGATTACAATCTCAAAAGAAGGGTTTGGCGATTCAGATCCAACAAGAAGAAATCTCTTCAG
The DNA here is from genome assembly GCF_028641065.1 of Leucoraja erinaceus. Taxonomy (NCBI): domain Eukaryota; kingdom Metazoa; phylum Chordata; class Chondrichthyes; order Rajiformes; family Rajidae; genus Leucoraja; species Leucoraja erinaceus. The sequence continues at coordinate 23,980,768 of NC_073386.1, forward strand.
TCAGAGGATGGTAAATTCTGTGGGATTGTGGGGGCCAGGAGGATTGTGGGAACATATTTAGGACAGTGTTTGTTAGACTTTAACATATTAAGAGAATCAAGTGGTGCGTAGTAAAAGTCCATTATTATTTAATGGTGGAGATTGTATCAGGGATCAAATGGCTTAATATCATTTCTTTTTTTTTTAATGTTCCGATGTTATCCTGCAAACAAATAGATAATATTTAAGTTCGTTTTTATGGAGACTAAAATGATGCACATTGTGCAAAATGGAAACCTTCACCATGTGCAATAGGGAAACTCCCAGAGGCTAGTGGTAATGTATGTTATGTTTACCCTGCTGCTTTATCAGTGATCAAACATAAAAATGTGAAAATCACTCCCATCTCTGACTTCTCTCTCACTTTTAGCCAAAATAAATGTTGCTGGAGCAGTCATCACTTTTGATGATGCCCAAGCTTATAACAAAATACACACTATTTCTGCCTTTGGTAGATCTGAAAGTATCTATTGAATATTAAACAAAAAGTAACTTTGCTCTCCAATAATGTGGTAGACCATTACATTGATCCATTACATCAGCTCCACTGCTCTCAATTATTAAGCATGATATTTTTGCAATGTCATTTAATCTCCCTTTTCTGATGTCAAAATTAATTTGAAAATGTAATCTTCCTAGTAAGTCACTGTTTTCTCACTGCAACCTTGAATTAAGTCACAAGGAACTGCAGATGCTAGAAATGTAAGTGCAGGAATAATGCAGTGGGTCAAGCAGTGTGTGTGTGGAGGAAATTATCGATGATATTTTGGATTGGAATCCTTCTTCGGACTGTTTTAATCAGACCCGACCAGAAATGTTGCCTGTTCATTCCCTCCTCAGATGCTGCCTGACCATAGGTTGGAGTAAAGGAAATTAACTGCTACTGCAAAGATCAACAATAGGCATTGCTCTGATCTTTGGGCATTGCCCAAAACCACAGTAAAAAATGTACTGATTCCTGCCACCATAGATGGAGGGAAAGAAGTACCTATCATTAAGGTGCAACATCTTTCCCACCAACACCTCCTCACACTTCAGGTTGGGCAGAGACTTGACATTTGTTTTAAAGTCCACTTTAAGGGAGTACGAGCTGGTTACCAGCAAAGTCCTGAATGGAATAGCCTGGAAAATGCAATTCAAATAGAGAGGAAGGAGACCTTCTAATTATAATCCGGGACATTTGTTTCTATGTTCTGGAAATGTCTTCTCAATACAAAAAGACGAGGAGAAATGGGACACAATTATTGTTCTGAGGATGAAGTGTAGAAACACAAGGAGAGTTGAGTGAGAATGAAGTTCAACCTTGAGTTTGTGCAGGAGTCCGGTATTTCTGTTGAGTAAATCTCATCAACTCAGGAGGATTGCAAGGTGTTGAGGACAGTTATAGAACCTCCAACAACAATGGTGGACCGTGACTTTGGTCTCAAACTGAAGTTTAAAGAAAGCTTTCTCAATTCTGTTCCTGATTAGAAAATGGTGTTAGATGAGGTGCCATTGTTTGCAGATTGTCAATTTTTCTTGCAAATAAAATTCACAGAAATAGCATACAAGGGGTGGGGAGGTGGCATTATTTTTTACATCCTCCTTTCTCCTTCTTCAGATTTTCCTATGTCAAATAATGGCACATGGAAGTGACAGTTCTCCTGTATGTCCTTATTGCATATAAAATATGTGGAAGCAATAAAAATGACTCATTTTCTCATGAGTTTCAGTCTCATCAGAAGTTCCCCCAAGTTCTCCAGAATGTACTAACACGTACACATACTCTAATGAAGCATTGTAGAAAATATTCGTCATCAGCTCTTTAGGTGTCCAGTAGAAAAATTGGTAAGAATTCACTAACAGCATCAAGTAAACTGCTGATACAGTATACGAATGAGCTACACGATGATTCTCCTGAGTAAAGTAGAAGGCCTAAGTTAGGAGGAAATGATAAGGGAATAATGTCTAGTGCAAGGTAAAGCCAACAAAGTCTGATCAAGGACTAATCCAAGGGTCACCAATGAGGTAGATAGTAGTACAGGACTGCTCCCTTGGTTGTGGTACAATGATTCAGTTACCTATAACAAGAGATATAAATCCTGCTGGGTGGAGGCAGCTCAATGGCTCCTCCATTTTAGATCCTTTAGGATTCGAACCTCACACGAACAGCTTCTAAAGGCACTTACATAACTCACTGTCAGCACATTATGGAGTCATTATGGAGGATACATGCAGTCTCTTATTGAAAATGGATGGTGTGTGCAAGATGGAAGGTTGGGGGGAGGGGGGATGATCGCAGAGAGAAAAATCATGAGAGGATGTTCAGACTATTGAGCTATCAATCAAAGTTACTATTTTGAAATGCGAGTCTCTCCATGTGTGAGCAGAAGTTTCTCCGGGATCTGTGTGGTTTAGACCACCCACCGAGTGAATGGAATTCAATGATATCCTGCATTGTAAGGAATCAACTCGTAATGTTCGAGCTTGTGCTCTTCTTTCCTATGTCTAAATATCAATTATCTGATAATTAATATTAAAGCTAGTTCCAGAGTGTTACCATATTACCGTGCATGGAATGCCGATTCAAACATTACAGAACTCCAACATGTTTTGTAAAAATTAACTCAGGCATTCATAGACAAAATCACCCCTCCCTGGATATGCCTGTTTTGTGTGGATAGCGTGTTACAGAAGTAATGTTGCTTAGATGCTGCTCTCACTTCATACAAACCTCAATTATTTTACAAAAAATTATGCTTTAATGAGTCCAATGTAAACCTAGGACTCTAAATACATAAGTGGTTTCGAACCTTGCCATCAGGATTTGTGCACAGGTCTCTATTGTGGAACACTGCACCCTGTTCTCACTGTATTAGGCTGATTATATCTGATGTTGGTGCATATGAGAAGCATAGCATTGCCTCCCTTATTCCTATACTGTATAAGATCATACATCTATCTATCTATCTATCTATCTAAACAAGTATCTAGGTACTTCATAGTTAGCAAATAAAATGTGACATCAAACAATGTGCCAGAGAAAAAGAACAAACAACTTAACCAAAGGAGTGAACTAGAGGAAATGCCTAAATGAAAGAAAGGAAGAGGATGAATATTTGTGGAGTGAATTGTAAAGCTAAGGACTTGACAATTGAAAAGATGATCACCAATGATGGAATAATTAAATTCAGAGGTAGACATGATGACAGAATCTCAGATGAAGCAAGGACCCAATCACAGTTTTTGGTTGTTTTGCTGCAGTTTTGGGGACATTGACTTGAAAATATTATTGAATTTTTAGTAGAACATTTTAGGGAAAATAAGAATATTACCGAAAGTACGTGTATTATCCATCATTATCATTCTGACATTTTCCCTCCAATTCAACATCAAGCAAACAGAGTCCTTTAATCTGATTCATGTTATTTCATGAGGCAGTTTATACATATGGATTCAAAATCAGCATCCGGCTAAGACAACAAATGAATATCCTGAACTTTGTTTGTTGCGATTGGTCTGCAAAATATAAACTCAAACTATATAGCAGAAATCCATGAATTGGGTAAAGGGAATGGATTCCGGCGCTGGCTGTAGGTTGCACACTTCCTTCCGAAAATTGAGCGAATTTGCTATAAGCAATGCAGCTGTGGTATTCCATGCCTGAATGCAGGATCTGTGTTCCATGTTGGCTCATAGTTTAATGAGTTGCCATGCTTTTCACATTGAATCACAGCAGACCTTTCAAGGGAAAGCTGAACATTCCAAGGTGATTCAATAGTAGCAGTAGTCTGCAGTCAAAGGGTTTAAAACTGAAACGCTTTCATGTTATGCAGCTAAGTATAAATTATAAGACCGCAAGTTGCCATTCATGCAATAAATGAATCTACAGTAGAATTTCAGTCAGAATTTTCAGTTCACCTTCCATTTCCCCATCTCTTTATCGACTCCATGAGGCATGGTTTTTAGTTGGGCCGGCTGTGGGAAGCAGCGTAGTACACCTCGATGGTGGAGTGGGCCACTGGAGGTCCTGCAACAGCCTGGGGCTCAATTGGATCAGGTGCTGCTCCAAGAGTTTGAACATTCGGACCAGACGTAAGTTACTGTGACACAGAGTGATGGAGCAGCATATGAGGCACCAACTACCACCTTTGACTCGGCTGACTCTCCTAAACTTCCAGGACAGCAATGGTTGAAAGACTTTTATGGTCAGGTTAAGAACTCTGCACTCATACCATCTAGAATTTGAAAATGGTGTCAAAACCGGCAACTCTTTGTATAGTGTGTTATACCTTTACACTTGTATTGAATCGAATATGTACTTATGTATAGTATAGCATTGTTGCATATCGAACTGTATGCAAAAAGGCATTTCACTGTAGATCAGCCCGTGTGTGGACGTGGTGTTGAAGGACGAGAAGCCGAAGCGACGAAGTGGAAGCCAAATAACCGAACAGAAACGATGCCAAAATGCCAAATAACCGAAAGCGTACGACGCCTAAAAGCCAAATAACCGAACGGACGCAACGCCATAAAGCCAAATAACCCGAAAAGCCAACTCACTGAACGGACGCAACGCCGAAAAGCTAAATAACGGACATGACATCGCCAGGTGGGCAGGACTTGTCAGCGATTGGTCCAGACCCCCACGTCCATCATATCAGTGGCCAGGGGAGACGGGAGGGTGGGGGTCATTTTCCCCACACAAGACCGCCCGGGGCTGGAGGGCGACTTGGCGCTCTGAACCCGAGCACCAAGGTTTAAGCGGCCGAAGGAGCGCGTCCCTCAGGACAGCCCCCCGGGTTGAGCGCTGTGCGGCCACGGCCACTCTCCACCTCGTCACTTGTGCTCATGCGATTGGTTTCAAGATGCTCAGATGATCTTCTAATGTGGTCATTATTCCGAGCACCAAATCCCTTCAGCTGTACTTGCAATTGAAGCAAGTATGGGTGGATTAGTAGATCTTGAAGAGGCATTGACACTTTGTTTTTATGTTGAGGGATAATAGAAGTAAGGTATGTGATTTGAGAGTAATGTATCGTCTGCGGGGAAAAAACGTACGATTTACTCAACTGTGAAAGTAGCACTGTTAAATGCGTAAAGTTAAAAAGAAAAAAAGAACTGCATATAAACTGAAAAAACACAGATTATCTGGTGTTTTGTGCATGGGAGCTTATTGTGTGTGTTACGCAGGTAACCAGATGGTATTACTGTGTTTAAACAATAAATAAAATGTTTTCTTGTTGTCAAGGGATTTTACAAGGGATTGGGATTTTAGAAATCCACTCTTCTTTATATTTGGTACATTATTTTCCCGCCTTTTATATTAAAATTGTTGACCAATCTGACCTTTTTTTAAAAAATCTGACCGCTTTCCAGCTGCTGACGTTACAATAACAGTGAAATTTTTACATCTTCTGGTAGAAATTTTCCTTATGATTTCAAAAATCCAATCCTCTATAAATTTGGTCAATTAGTTCCCGAGATATTTACTAAGATTTATAACCAAACTGACATTAAAAAAAAAAAAATTAAGGTTGCCCAGCTGCTGACCTCACAATGCCGTTCCTCATGCCCCCCCTCGCTATAGAATCTTTGGCCCTCGGATCGTTCCGGGCTAGCTCGGGCCCCCGCGACCCTGCCGCCCCACCCACTCCCTCTCTCTCTCTCTCTCTCTCTCTCCCCCTCTCTCTCCCCGGTCTCCCTCTCCACCCCCCCCCCCCTCCCTCCCCAAAACCCCCCTCTCCCCTCCATCCCTTCCCTACCCCCTTCCCCCCCTCTCAGCCCCCCCTCTTTCTCCTCCCCTCTCTCCACCCTCCTCTCCCTGTCTCTTTCCCTTCTGTCTCTGCCCCTCTCTCTCTGCCTCTCCCCATTCTCTCTCCGCCCTCACTCTCTACCCCCCTCCCCCTCTAGACTCGCTTCCGAGTTGGGGGCTATGCGTCTGTGGATTGGGCGGTCATGGGGTAAAAGGAGCAAATTAATAATATTAATATAGTACCATGGGGGGGTAGTTAGCGTGTGCGTGGGGGGTAGTTAGCGTGTGTGTGGGGGTGGTTAGTGCATGTGACGCCGCATGCTCCTGCCCCCTCTGAAGGAGGAGGAACAGACCCAACAGGTCTGCACTTGGTCCAGTTTTTGAATAAAAATTGGACTTACACCTTTGGCAATTTGATTCTTAACATGTCTAAGCTGATAGAATGTATGTCTGCTGAAAGTTTTGAGACTGTTACTTTATCGTTAATTCGGGCAGAGAGTTTTTTTTTTTTTAAGCGTGTAAAAACCCAGAACCTTTCTACGACATTTTGAGTCAAAGCAATCAAATATTGTTCAGAATGGGATATGAATCAGTGGGATATAGGACCAATCTTGAATTGGTTGAGTAGAATTAATCTGCAAACTTCAAACTGTATCTTAATAGATTGAGTTAAAGAGGGAACTGCAGAGACTGGAGAATCGAAGGTTACACAGAAAAGCTGGAGAAACTCAGCGGGGTGCAGCAGCATCTATGGAGCGAAAACTGAAACCCTTCTTCAGAATCAGTATGTCTGGGGACTGAAAAGTTTTGAGGCTGGACTGTTACTTGAGGAAGGGGAGGAGTTAATTCGGGCAGAGAGAGATTTTTTATTTTCCTTTTTGCTGCTTGTGGCCATGGAGGAGACCCAGGACAAAGGTCGGAGACGTCTCAGAACCTTCCTGGGTCTCCTCCATGGCCATTTTAAGTCAAAGCACAGCACCAAATATTCCGTTGGGGATCTGGGGGGCATGAACATCGAATCCCAGTTCTGTTAGTCCTTGCTGTCTCCTCCCTTCCTCAGCTCCCCTGGTTGAGTAGAATCCAATCTTCCGGCAAACCTTTTCAACCCACCCCCACCCCTGTCATCTTAATAAGATTGAGGTGCCTATTGTCTTAATAGATTGAGGTGCATTGTAAAATCTAAAATAATTTGGCACTAATCGAATCATCATTCTCAATATATGTTTGGATAATGTAAACCATGCATGCATAGAATGGGTTTGTATTAGCGTTGGCTATAATATGAAACTGGAGAGGATTAGAGTAAGCTTTGCTGTCATTTGTTACTTATCCATAAATTGGTGATGCAGAAGGTAAATTTATTTCATTCATTAATCATGGCTTGTCCTTATTCATTAAAATACACTTATTAGCCCTCACTCTGAAATTAAAATGTCGGCAATGTATTTCCTTTCACTACAAAGATCTGTAAATTGTGAGGAAACTAATGGCAGGTTTTATTACTTTTGTTGTTGTGTCATTATTTCATAAGTTTTTTGTTAATTTTCATCTCCCTGCTGTGCTAAGAACTATGATAAAAGTTGTGTCTTGTGCCAAGGACAAAAGATAGCATGAGTTAATGTTACAAATGGCTATTTCCCCTTGCCCTGTTTTTTTTTTAAGATCTGATGACCCAAGCAGAATTAATGATTTCAAAACAAATGAGATGAAAGTCTCTGATAGATCACAAATGCTAAAAACAAATAAATCCCTAGGGCACGAACATTGAAAAGCTAAGGGAAACACTGCACAAAGGAGATTTGAGAAGCATAGACGATAAGATGTAAAGGCAAGTCATGAAACAAAGTTTAACAAAGCTGACATAGACAACTATAGATGCTTTCATTTCTGAACCATGTAAAACACCGGCATCAAATATCGAACTTGAAGCTCTTCTGTACAATTACATTTTAATTATGCCATCATTGAAATTTGTTACGAAGATTGACACAAAATGCTGGAGTAACTCAGTTGACGTGCATTTTTCTTTCCAAACGAGACCTACCAAATTTTACCCAGCTCAGTGAAATGTAGGATTATATGGGAATTGGATAAGATCAGGCCTGAGGCAAAGTGTCTATGGGAACATTTTCTCTGGCTTCCAACAAAATAGAGATAAGAAACAAGCCATGCTGGGATAAACCCCTCATAAAATAAAATGTCATATATTGCCCAATATGCATGTTACTTTAGATGCAACTACCACTTTCTAAAGACATAGAGGTTGTGTCATTTTAACTCCAAATAATCAAGGCAGTCATCTCCAATGATGAAATATCCAATTATATTTTTGTCAGAGACATGGATAACAAAAAGTCACAGAAAATATCCTCCCTCAGCTAACAGGAGGAACATTGCACAACTGTAATTATACTAGGCCTTGGTAAGGAATTTGTATGAACTTTTGTTCTCCTTATCCAAGAAAAAAATGAATGCAATGAAGATTCACTGGTAATAGAAAATTGCAGATGCTGAAATGTTTACAAAGATACAAATGCTGTGACCATTATTCTGAGGAAGGGTCATTGGGTCCAGGCATGGATTTGTTTCTCTTTCCATAGATGCTACCCACTGCCTGACCTCTGCCAGCAGTTTTGTTTTGTGAAGATTCATCAGACAGATTCCTGAGGCGCCATACAGGTTGAGGCAGCTAGGAGCAAAATGAGAGGAGATCGTGCTGAGGTCTACAGATGTACAAATGCAAGTGGCAGGGCTCAACAGGGTGGATGTGGGGAGGATGTTCCCCAATGCTGTGAGTTGGAGGAGTACATCAGGAACAAGTGGTCACGGTCTCAGGATGCAGGATGGGATACTGGATCACATATAAAATGTTGAATCTTTGAAATTAATTTCACAGATACTGTATCTGCGGAGGCCAAGCATGAAATGTATTTAGGAAGGAAGTGGATAGGGTTCAAGACTCAAAAGATTTCAAACAGGCATGTCGTGCATTGTTAATGCTCAATTGGACATGCATTAATGTAAAAAAATTCCCATACTGAGAGCATAGCAACAGTTCCTAAATTTCTTTCCTGGTGAGATTATGAAGCGATGAAGCAGACTGGACCTGCAGCCTCTTGAGTTTAGAAGAATGCGATGATTTTAGTGAAACAAACAAACTTCTTTTGGGATTTAACAGGGAGAAACCGAAAATGTTTCCCCTGGCAAAGGTGTCTAAAACAAAGGATCGCAGCCTTAAAATATGGGCTCAGCCATTAAGGATGAAGATAAAGTTTTTTCTATCCAAGAGGGCTGTGGATGGTTAGTTGCTGCTTTCAAGATAGAATGTTAGATGTTGGGGATATAAGGGAATATTGAGTTAGTGCAAGAACGTGGCCCGAATGACAGTGCCTGCAAGGTGGGCTGAATGGTCCAGACTTTACTTTAGACTTTAGAGATACAGCTTGGAAACGGGGCCTACAGCCCACCGAGTCCATGCTGACCAGCGATCACTTACACCAGCACTATCCTACACACAAGGGACAAGTTACAATTTTTACCAAAGCTAATTAACCTACAAATCTGTACGTCATTGGAGTGTGGGGAAGGAACTGTGAAGAATTTGCATGTTCTAACCTGCAGCAAGATGAGTTTCCCCTCAGATAATCCACTCCCCTCCCACATCCCAAACACATGCTCAGATAAAAATTCCAGTTATTTACCCTTGTTTTAAGTGGGTGGTAAGACATCAAGGTGGTGAGAGAAGTTAATGGGCATGTGAGAGAGAGAATGGGTTACAGGAAAGTAGGTGGAGAAATGGGACTGGTGTGATTGTAATAAGAGCCAGCGTGGGATCGAGGGGTCAAATGGTTTCCTACGTTATGAGAAAAATATTAATATATCATGAATCCAAGGGATTGATGGCTATAGTAACCATATACCATATACCAATTACAGCACGGAAACAGGCCATCTCGGCCCTACAAGTCCGTGCCGAACACTTATTTTCCCCTAATCCCATCTACCTGCACAGACCATAACCCTCCATTCCTTTCCCATCCATATACCTATCCAATTTATTTTTAAATGATAAAATCGAACCAGCCTCCACCACTTCCACTGGAAGCTCATTCCACACAGCTACCACTCTCTGAGTAAAGAAGTTCCCCCTCATGTTACCCCCAAGCTTCTGTCCCTTAATACTGAAGTCACTCCCCAAGTCTTTCGCCACTCTCTCAACATCTCTCCCTCTCTATCTATCTTTTTGCCTCTCTCCCAATCTCTCTCCCTACCTTTTCCTTTTCCGATAGTCATGGACTTCCAATCGGCAAAGCATCCTTCCATTATTTATCCTTTGTTTGCTATCACTAAGCCAATGTTAGATGGTATGTCAGATGTAATTGGCCATCTCACCTTCAGTTGCACGTGCCTTAATATTCTAGACTGGCCTATCATGCAGACTCGTGTCAATGCCATACTAAAGTTCATATAAACAATGTGTATGCCCTGCATTCTTCAATCTTCTGAGTTACCTCCTCAAAGAGCTCAATGAAATTAGTGAGGCAGGATTTTGGCAATACAAGGTCACGCTGACTATCCTTTTCCAAAGGGACATAAATCTTAGTTTTTTTTTTAGTTTAGAGATACAGTGGAGATGCAGGCTCTTCGGACCACCGAATCCACACTGAGCCCCCCGTACACCAGCACAATCTTACACAGCAGGGATAATTTATAATTTTTACCAAAGCCAATTAACCTACAAACCTGTACATCTTTGGACTGTGGGTGGGAACCGGAGCACCTGGAGAAAAATCCGGAAAAAACCCATGGGGAGAACATACAAACTTCATAGGGACAGCACCTGTAGTCTGGATCGAACCCTGGTCTCTAGCGCTGCAAGGCAGCAAATGCAGCACTGTGCCTTACCCTATTGTGCCACCATGCCGACCTTATCCTTTTGGATTTTCTCCAATCATTTCCAACCACTGACATTAAGGCTCTCTTTTGCCTGTAGTTATCTGCCTACATACTTAATTAATTGAAGACGTAGATGTCAGCAATTTATATTGGATTAATCACCAATTTTTCTGATTAAATATACTAGTTTTATACATCGGTCCAGAGACCAGGTTTTTTTTAAATATAGGGAGAAAATGAGTAGCATCAGGGTCTTAGCATATGCTTATGGCATATTTACTTTGATTTATGGTTGGCTGCACCCAAGTTATATTGCAGCCATTTAGACTCTTCTGTTGATAGACGTTTTCACTTGTCACTGTTGATATGTGTTATTTTTATGGTGACAGGATAATTGCAACAAATCCATTCATTATTTTGCTTTCCAATTTTCAAAATGCTGCTCAGAACACTCATAATTCATGCAATTCTCGCCCAACTTAGTGAACAAATTCACTGCATAACAAAAACACATTGTCAACTGATGTGAAGAAAATGTTTTTATTCTTGTACTGAATCAACAATGACGTGCTTTTGTCTGCATAATCTGGTTGAATCCATCAAAAATATATTAGAAAGACACAATTGCTTGCCAATATCTTTCTACCTATCTAATCTACTCTGAAATGAGAAAAAATATATTTTGCAGTACACACATCAACAAATAATTATCTTCAGAATAGCTATGAAATCTTGATTCAATCCAATGACCATTCTATGCTGCATCAATTTGTTTTTAGTTTAGTTTAGAGATACAGCGTGGAAACAGGCCCTTTGGCCCACTGAGTCTGCACCACCCAGCAATCCCCGCACATTAACACAACCCTACACACACTAGGGACAATGGACACACAAAAACCCAATTAACCTACATACCTCTACGTCTTTGGAATGTGGGAGGAAACCGAAGACCTCGGAGAAAACACACGTGGGCATGGGGAGAACGTACAAACTCCCTACAGACAGCATGCGTAGTCGCGAGCGAACCTTGGTCTCCTGCGCTGTAAGGCATCAACTCTACCACTGCGCCATTGTGCTGCCTTCAGCATATAAATATGCGTATTACCAATATGTGTATAATACACTGATCAACATTTCCAATTTTAGCGACTTCCAGCTTAATGACTTTATCTGATGTTTCTCATTTTCCCATTATCTAAAAGTAAGAACCTCAGGTGTTGAAAATCTAAACACTAATCTGCCGATAAGGCAATTGCTTTGAGAGCCTTCTGATCGAAGAATTTCTGCCAACTTAAAAAATTAATTGTGTTTCTCTATCCGCATATGCTACCTCACCCAGGTTTATATTTTGCATTTCTCCCTCTTGTTCTTTTGCCAATTATTATAAATGAATGGTTACTGACCTACTTGCCAAAATAATCTGTTTTCCCTTTTAATTCTATCAAAATCTCTCAAAACAATGCACATCTGTTAGGTCTTCCCTATGTCTCTGTCTAATGGAGAAAGATGCCAGCTCATCAAATTTCCTGACATAATTGGCATTGGTATATTATTGTCACATGCAGCGAGACACAATGAAAATCTTTGTTTTGTGTGCCACCCAGTCAAATCATACCATAGGCGAGGACAATCAGGTTATACATAGGTACAACAGGTAGTGCAAAGAGAAAAATAACCAGTGTAGAATGGAGTGTCATTGCATTACAATGTTAGAGCTGCAGAGAATGTGTGGATGATAACATAATAAAGTGCAAGAGAGATTGGGCCTACACCCTTCCTTGCCTTATGAGAGCTTAATTTAGTTGTCTGACAACAGCAGGGAGAGGATGTTTCTGAATCTGATGGCATGTGCTTTTATACTTGTGTATTTTTGTCTGATGGGAGTGGGGAGAAGAGGGAATGACCACAACTCGCTGTGATTTTTTGTGTAAAGCGGTGATTGTGATGCATTTAGATGTTTTCTGCAGTACATCTATAGAAATTGGTAAGTGTCATTGGAGACATGCTGAATTTCCTTAGTCTTCTCTGAAGTAGAGACATTGGTCTTGGCCATAGCGTCAATGTGGTTGGACCAGGGCTAATTATAGGTGATTTACACTCAGTAAATAGTAATGAAATGAGAACACATCCTTGTCGGGCACCAGTATTGAAGTCCCTTGTCATGGTACCCCCTTATAAAACTCACATCCTCCCATCATTCCTGGGGTGTGGTTACTGGCATTTGAAAAAATAATTCAGTAGAGGCATAGCAGAGGGCAGCAAGGTGTGCAGCGGTAGAGTTGCTGCCTTACAGCGCTTCCTGCGCCCGAGACCCAAGTTCGATCTCGACTGTATGAAGTTTGTACGATCTCCCCTTGACCGTGTGGGTTTCCCCCGAGGTCTTCGGTTTCCTCCCACACTCCAAAGACGTACAGGTTTGTAGGTTAATTGGATTGGTAGAAATGAAAATTGTCCCTATTGTGTGTAGATAGTGTTAATGTACAGGTTGCTGATCGGTGCGGACACGGTGGGCCGAAGGGCGTGTTTCCGCGCTGCATATTTAAACTAAACTAAATTAAGCTAAACTAGAGGCCTAATCAGAGAATTGCAAAAGATTATTGATTTCCTTGATATGGTATACAATGCCCTACTTACATAGCCATGTATTCATACGCTTTCATAACCACCGATTCAATTGGTTTACTTAAGGATTGTGAATTTACATCCCTAGGTTCCTGAAACTGAATATACATTTAGATTTTATTACTTCACTTTGTTATATCTGACAAAATAGATCATTTCACAATTATCTGAAATAAATTGCATCTGCTGCATCTCTGCCCATTTCACCAGTCTATACCCTCCTGAAGTTCACTACGAAACTGTTTAATATTTAATACTTTGCCAAGTTGTCGATCATTTCCAATTTTCAATGTCCTTACTCAAGGCCTTTATAACGATGAAAAAAATAGTTTGTGTCAAGCATCAAGCCGTTGAGACATCACTTGGAGTATTCCCTGCAGTTCTGGTCACCACATTGTAGGAATTATGTGATTATGTTTGCGAGTGTGGAAAGGATTCAGAAGGATGTTGTCAGAACTGGAGGGCTTGAGTTATAAGGGGATATTGGTTATTCTGGGACTGTTTTTCCAGAACCAAAGGAGCACTGAGCGACCTTATGAGATTTACATAATTATCAGAGACACAGAAAGGGAAGATATGCAGGGTAGGGGAGTCTAAAACTAGAGGGCATTGGTTTCAAGGCAAGACAGGAAGGTATTAAAGGAGATATGAGGGGCAGGTTTTTCCCCCACAGGTATATGCAAATAGCTTCCAGGGCACATGAGAGAGGCAGTTACAATTGCAATATTTAATAGACATTTGGGCTAGTACATGAATAGGACCAAATGTGGGCGAATTGGATTAGCTCAGAAAGGCATTTTCATTGGCATGGGTAAGTTGAAGAACCTCTTTCTGTGCTGCATGATGATGAATCTACAAAACATTGCTCACTTCCACCAGCCAAGATGTCATCTAATCAGTATATCTCTCTTCCTGACTAGTTATCACCCAAGTTACCACTGCTGATTTCATTTCATAGGCTTTGCATTCTGAAGTTGTTGAATTACCCTGAAGCTAGAGTTTAATAATAAACAATCTCCACCCAAATACTAAAAGCATCACATAAGACTTTCAATCAAAGCCAACAGTGTTAGGTCTCCCATACCATCTCTGTATGAAGAGAAAGGTGCCACCATTTTACATTTGTGCACATAATTTGAAGTTCTTCTGCTTTTAGACTCTACTTTAGACTTTAGTGATACAGCGCGAACACATGCCCTTTGGCCCACCGAGTCCACGCCGACTGGTGATCACCCTGTAAACTAACACTATCCTATACACCGGGACACAATTTACAACTTTTTACCAAAGCCAATTGACCAACAAACCTGTGCGTCTTTGTAGTGTGTGAGGAAACCGGAGGACCTGGAGAAAACCCATGCAGTCACAGGAAAAACGTATAAACTCCGTACAGGCAGCAGCAGTAGTCAGGATTGAATCCGGGTCGCTGGTGCTGTGAGGCAGCAACTCTACCGCTGTGCCACTGTGAGGCCCAAATTGTGCCAACCCTGGCATAAAATAAATTTCACAGCTTCTGCAAGACATTGACATTTTGCCTGAACTGTGGTGACTGATATTTTGAATGCCATGAGACCCGAGAGGGCATGTAGGTGTAATATCTCTAATGGTGCAGCACTCTCTTTGTACTATATTGTAGTGCTTCAAAGCTTTAGGAATGGACAGTCTCAACCATCCCAACAAGAAGCAGAAATATAACCTGCTGAATGAATCTATATCTCTGCTAAAACAATAATCGTCATGTAAAAGCATTAAATAAATGTTGGTAAAGTTATTTCTAGATGCAAACCCAATACATGAGGAAACAGAACCATGGCTAAAGAGGCACATACTTTATTTAGTGTTTAAGACCAGGGTAATGAAAGCTTGTGCAGAAAGGGAAAGATGATAATTCAGTTCATTACTGATTGCTTTTCAACATTATGAAATATGCTGATTTACAATTGGGTTCATTCCAAAATAAAGAAAACTGGAAACTTGGGAGCAACGGTTGAATATATTATTCCAAAAAATGCTGATGCATTCAACTTTTAACAGTCCGTGGCTTTAATTATTCTGTTATTTGTCAGGGTGCAGTAAATCAGTTTGACTGTTAAAATATGCTGAATCTGTTCAAAGAAGTGTGAGATATGCCATTGAGGAGTGGCAACAATGCATGATTAACGATAGGATCCCAAAAAAGATAAGAGGGCATGTGCACAAATCAACAAAGATGTAGAGAAATATTAGAGTGCACATGCTCAAATCAATGAAGATTGATAAGGGATTTACTAAAGATTGCAGCATACGTAATTTTATCGCCCGAGGCATAGGGTGCAAAAGCAGGCGGTCACACTGCAGCTGCATACATTATGAATCAGACCACAACTTGAGTACTTTGTACAGTCTAGTTACCACACTATGGAAATTATATGATTTTATGAAATCGCGCAGAAGAGATTTAAAAGGATGTTGCAGGTACTGGAGAATTCTGATAATGAGAAATAGTGGCCCAGCTGAGGCTATTTTCTTTGCAATGAAAGAGAATAAGGGGATAGTTAATTGGGCAGCCTGGAGGCAGTGGAAACAAATTGTATTTTCCCCAATCAGCAGAGAAGCACTGGAAGGGGAGACAAATTTAAATTGAAGAACGAAGATGGAATTGAGGAAGAAACCAATCACATACTCATGAAGGAGGCTGGAAGAGTGGTGGAGAGAAGTTAAAGTACCAACATGGCCACACAACCTACAAAACTCTGTACATGAAACAGAAAATTAATCTAAGTTTCATTTTTTGAACATAATCAGCCAAATGCCTTTGTCAGTGTCTTAAGTTTCTAGATTTCACAAATCTGTCATTTGTGCAATGTGCTAGTACTCAGAAATCACATACTTCCCTATATTTTGCACCAACTTAGTTGCTTCTGCATCAACCACAACACAATAAACATTTCCATCTATAGACACAAAAAACTAGAGTAACTCAGTGGGACAGGCAACATCTCTGGAGAGAGGAAATGAGAGATGTTTCTGGTAGAGAACCTTCTTCAGATTCAGTTCCTTCTTAAACATTTCCACATATTTTGTTGCCCCAATCATTGAAGAAGGATTTTGGCCCGGTCGCCTATTTCCTTTGCTCCAAGATGATGCACCCGCAGTTCAGTATTTTGTCCAGGATTCAACTACTAGACACAAAAAAACTAGAGTAACTCAGTGGGATCAACAGATTGTGTCTGAACCATTCTTCAGATTCAGTTCCTTCTTAAACCCACATGCTGGCAACTAAAAGATGAGGATTCACTACTACTATCGGATCAACAGATTGTTCTGCTTTCCCAGGTGCATGAGGTATTGCTGTAACACACAACGCAAATACAATAAGAGAAATATAATAAATTATCAGATGTACTAGTTAATTAGATGATAATAGTGCAAGCCAACGTATATTATGCAACCTTATGCAAAGTCCATAGTAGTTTTGTGCTGAGGTAGCGTTGTGGTTAGGTTTGTTCAGGGTAGTTCAAGAACCTGATGGTTGTTGGGAAGATGCCGTTTCCTGAACCTGGAGTTAATGGTTCTCAGATTCCTGTAGCTTCTTCCTGAAGGGAGCAGTAAGATGAGAGTATGGCCAGGAGGAACTGGGTCTTTGAATTTATTTGTTACCTTCCGGAGGCAGCACTTTCTTAGATCTCTTCAATGGTGGAGAGATCAATACCTGTGATGGACCGGGCAACGTTCACCACTTTCTGCAGCCTCCTTCATTCTTGGCCATTCAAGTTATCGAACCAGGCCAGGAAGTAACCTGTCAGTAACCAGGCACCACCGTACATGTGCAGAAGTTTGACAGTATTCAGCCGCATGCCATATAGACTTCTAAAGTGGAGGTAATTATGTGCTTTCCTTGTGATTGCATCAACATTTGGAGCCTAGGAAAGAGAAGTGCATGCCCAGGAACGTTATGCTTTTAATTCACCCCACTATCATCCTGTCAATGAAGATAGGTACAGATAATGACGCACCACCTATTCAAGAAATGCAAGTACATATTGCATGGTGGTAACACAAACCATGGCCAATGGTGAAGCAGTACATTCAATAAGTGCAAAGTCTACCATATTCAGCATGTGGGTGGCACAGTGACTCAGCACTAGAGCCGTTTCCACAGAGCCAGAGACCTGGCTGCAATACCAACTACGGATGCTGTCTGTGAAGAGTTTGTGTATATATTCTCCCTGTGATCACATAGACTTTCTCTGGGTGTGCCGGTTTCATCCCACATTCCAAAGACATGTGGGTCCTCTAGGTTAATTGCCCCCAGTCTGTAGGATGCAAAAGTGGGATAATATGGAACTAGTGTGCAGGTCAGTGTGGACTCGGTGGGGCCAAAAGGCCTGTTTCCACACTGTATCTCCAAAGTCAGCAGCTGTGTGTGGTAATTATGAAAGAATATTAAATAAATGGAAATCAATATAATCTTTTATATTATGCATTAAAACTCATACCATAAATGTATTTTGTCATATGCCGGAGTTTATAGTACTGTACACTGCTTCTAATAAAAATATTAATTAAAAAAAAACTCATACCAAAAGGGGCAACATTATTTTATCAAGCAAACAACTTAGTGACCAATTTACTGATTTATTAAAATGACCAAATTACAGTTGTCTTACTTTGGTACCAATAATGCCGTAGAACAGTTTGAAAAATGTGTAATTCAAATCTATGCCAAAATGTTTTTAAATGTGCTTCAATGCCAAAATAACAGTGTGTTCCTTGATAGTTCCCATGCTGGATGTGCTCCAGGAAACCAGCAGATCCTTTGGAAATTAAGCAGTTATGCAATAATGAGGATACAGGGCAATCTTCCTGTCAAACTGTCACTTCCTGTCAAAATGACGGCAGAACAGTAAGTTAGCTCAGAGCTGGGAAGATGAAATAGATAGAGAAGCTGGCAGCATTACGACACTCCACGTGGAGACCTATAAAAGAAAAATTACATTTCTGACTTCTGGCCCAATTCTACTCCAAATCTATACATAGCAGATAATATTCTGTGTTGAAATTATGGGATGTGTCCAATATCCACCACACTCGGTAAAGAACTCTGCATGAACAAAGTGCAAGTGGAAGTATTGATTATATAACTCTTCAAATTCAGATTCAGTTTATTGTCATGGACACCACAGTGTAACAAAATTCCTTGTTCACGTGAAGTTCCAAGTAAACAGCATACAAGATAATGATAGATACAGCAATATTCACAGACAAATTCAAAAAAGCAGAATGATGCAAAGATTATACTGCAATTTGTAGTAGTATGAAAATTAATACCATGTGCAATTATGCAATAACCAGAGGTAGAGACAGTATTTGGCAGCCCGAGAAAGTGGGTGACAAAGTGATGATTGTTTTAGGAGTTTGATAGCAGTGGGAAAAACGTCCAGGCTTTCAAGATCCTACATCTTCTCCCAGAAGGCCAGGGTGACGGGCATCCTTGAGAAGTGTTTTTTTCGGAACACATCAACACATTTCATGATGAAATTGGCAACAACCGAGGTATACTCATATACTGGATGAAGTGAACTCCAGCCTCATCAAGTGGCCTTGGACATGTTCCATCCCACCAACTCAAGGCAGTCCTGAAGTAGACCTTGGTATCCTCAGACCACTGCTGTATTACTCTTTGTTTTTGTCTCGCGGTTCAAACTTCATCTGTAATTGGGCAGGAGCTGTATTGTTAGATGATCAAACTGGCTGAAATGAAGTGAAGGATGAAGCGATAGGCTTACTTGATGGTGGTGTAAGAGCGGTATAGCTTGTTCACACCCTACGTGGGACACAAGACATGCTGATGGTATTTGGAAAGTATGTTGATGAAGTTTGCTTGAATTACATTGCCAATGATGATGAGCATCATGGTTTGGCATCCAAAGACAGTTGACAACCGAGTACAATTCATCCAGCAGTATCTTGGCATTGGCTTGGGGTAGTATATGGACTGCAGACAAGATGGTAATGCTGAAGTCTCTCGGTAGAAAAAAGGGACCACATTTTGCGATTAGATATTGCAGGTAGGGTGCAAAATTGACCTAAGACTGTCACATCAGTGCACAATGAAGTACTGATTAAAAAGCAGATGCTGCCACATTTCCCCTTGTCTGAGGATACTGTAAGGTCCATACGATAAAGGGAGAAACCCTCAGGTTGTATGGCAGGTCAGTCAAGTCAGGGGTATGTCAAGTCTCTGTTAAAAGGAGAACAGAGCAGTTCCTGTTCTCCCTTTGAAACAATTAATTGGTGACAGCTTGTAAAGTCTGAGTGACTGAATGTCATCTAGAAGTATGCTGTTGGTGGAAGGGGCACAGAGCTCAAAATCCCTGAGCTTGTACTCTGTAATGAAAAGGGCATGATCACACGCCTCAGCAGGGTGACCTGAGGAAATGAGTGAAGGGCAGAAGTCACTCTGGCTGGCCCCAGGGTTCAGCTCCAGGAAACAGACTGTGTGGCCTCCTCTTGCATCTCAATAAAAACGAAGGAGCTGATCATGGAGGGCACATCATCCGAACCGGGAGTCCACATCTCTGAGGATATGACATGGTCATCACACGGTCCTCAGCACTGGTGAGTAAGGCAAGGCAGCGCCTTTACCACCTCAGGCAATTGCCTTTTCCAGTGCTTCTATCAATACTTTGCACTCATGTGACGGTCAACTAGCTCAAATATGCTTCCACCTCTCCCCCTGCAACGGACTCCACCGCTGGAATATCTGCCATCATGAGAAAAAGGCCATTTCTTCCCAGAGGCAATTCGGACTTTATCGCCTTTCTCACCAAGGTAATTTTTCATCACCATTATGTACCTTTGCAGCATTGCCACTGTTTACAGAGTGTGTGAAAGATAACCTTGACTTGACTTGATGCATTGGCACTGTTTACAGAGTGTGAGAGAAACCTGCGGTGGTGAGTATGCGATGGTGAGTATGGAAGGCGAGCGTTGGGCAGATATCCAACCATCACTGACAGTGACAATGACTGCAGCGAGACAGGAGAGAGAGCAGGGTTGAAAGTAGCCAATGGAGCAGCCCAGTGCAGAGTGAGACTCCAGCAGAGTGACCCTGTCGTGGAAGGACTCGAGATTGAGCTCAAACTGAAATTGGGGGCAAAGGCCCTCGGACCCAGAAACTCCAGTCCAGGATGTCGGGGGAGTGCCCCTGACATGCAGCGAAGGAACGTGCAAAGTTCACTCACTGCCTGCCCTAACTGTTTAGAGTGTTGATGTGTAAGAAGGAACTGCAGATGCTGGTGTAAACCAGAGATAGACACAAAAAACTGGAGTAACTCAGCAGGCCAGACAGCATCTCCGGGGAGAAGGAATGGGCGACGTTTCGGGTCAAGACCCTTCTTGAGACTGAACATCACCCATTCCTTCTCTCCAGAGATGCTGCCTGTCCCGCTGAGTTACTCCAGACTTTTGTGTCTATTTAGTGTCGATGTGCTAGACTGCCAAATTATTACGAGGTTTAGCATTTGTTCGATTGTGCCACTGTTGTTATTTCAATAAATACATCTTTTATTCCTGCAAACATAATCTTTCTTCATGCATAGATCTAAATCCTCAGTAGTTTTGTGGACTGCTTTGGTGAAGTGAAGATTGACAGGAGATTTTCAGCGCTGGATTAATGGCTTTTACAGTGGTGCAATGGACAGACAATAAGAAAAAAAAAATATAGGAGGCTGGTCTCCCTGTTTCAAGGAGCGTCACGTAAAATATGATGACCCGCACTCATATAACCATATAACAATTACAGCATGGAAACAGGCCATCTCGGCCCTACAAGTCCGTGCCGAACAACTTTTTTCCCTTAGTCCCACCTGCCTACACTCATACCATAACCCTCCATTCCCTTCTCATCCATATGCCTATCCAATTTATTTTTAAATTATACCAACGAACCTGCCTCCACCACTTCCACTGGAAGCTCATTCCACACCGCTACCACTCTGTGAGTAAAGAAGTTCCCCCTCATGTTACCCCTAAACGTCTGTCCCTTAATTCTGAAGTCATGTCCTCTTGTTTGAATCTTCCCCATTCTCAAAGGGAAAAGCTGATCCACATCAACTCTGTCTATCCCTCTCATCATTTTAAAGACCTCTATCAAGTCCCCCCTTAACCTTCTGCGCTCCATAGAATAAAGACCTAACTTATTCAACCTTTCTCTGTAACTTAGTTGTTGAAACCCAGGCAACATTCTAGTAAATCTCCTCTGTACTCTCTCCACTTTGTTGACATCCTTCCTATAATTGGGCGACCAAAATTGTACACCATACTCCAGATTTGGTCTCACCAATGCCTTGTACAATTTTAACATTACATCCCAGCTTCTATACTCAATGCTCTGATTTATAAAGGCTAGCATACCAAAAGATTTCTTTACCACCCTATCTATATGAGATTCCACCTTCAAGGAACTATGCACGGTTATTCCCAGATCCCTCTGTTCAACTGTATTCTTCAATTCCCTACCATTTACCATGTACGTCCTATTTTGATTTGTCCTGCCAAGGTGTAGCACCTCACATTTATCAGCATTAAACTCCATCTGCCATCTTTCAGCCCATTCTTCCAAATGGCCCAAATCACTCTGTAGACTTTGGAAATCCTCTTCATTATCCACAACAATCTTGGTATCATCTGCATACTTACTAATCCAATTTACCACACCTTCATCCAGATCATTGATGTACATGACAAACAACAAAGGACCCAACACCGATCCCTGAGGCACCCCACTAGTCACCTGCCTCCAACCCGACAAACAACCATCCACCATTACCCTCTGGCTTCTCCCATTCAGCCACTGTTGAATCCATCTTGCTACTCCTGTATTTATACCCAACAGTTGAACCTTCTTAACCAACCTTCCATGAGGAACCTTATCAAAGGCCTTACTAAAGTCCATATAGACAACATCCACTGCTTTACCCTCGTCAATTTCCCTAGTAACCTCTTCAAAAAAGTCAAGAAGATTAGTCAAACATGACCTTCCAGGCATAAATCCATGCTGACTGTCCCTAATCAGACCATGTTTATCCAGATGCTTATATATATTCTTCAAGAACTATTTATCCTTTAACAATTGCTCCAAAAGAAGATAAATTGGAGTTAATATCTGTGACAATTTATAAACGATATCATGTCAACTAGTGCAAATCTCAGATGAAGATCAAGCATTGTGTGTTTATTTAATTT
This sequence comes from Leucoraja erinaceus, assembly GCF_028641065.1. NCBI lineage: Eukaryota > Metazoa > Chordata > Chondrichthyes > Rajiformes > Rajidae > Leucoraja > Leucoraja erinaceus. The sequence continues at coordinate 24,003,287 of NC_073386.1, forward strand.
CTATACATGTTGTTCTCTCAAACTGCATTTTTGCTTTTAGGGCAAAATGCTTCAGAATCTAGAAGCAATCCTAAATGCATTGCAAATATTTGCCATCACCATTGATATAATGAATAGAAAAGTTTGTTTACAAAAGGACTTTAGAAAATCCACAATCTCAACAAAAATATTCCAATGACAATACTGATTCTAAAATGTAACCTAGTTATGTCAGTGTTGCATAAAATGTCCCAGTAGAACAGACTAAATGCTGGTATTAGGTCAAGCCAATTTCTAATATCAGACTTCCCGTCACCTCCCCTTTTATTTTTACATTTATGTCGGTTAAATTCTATGAAGCACTGAGTTATGAGCTGCAAATTGATGAGGATTTATTGTTTTGTTTCTCAATAATTTATTCTGGACTTCTGCACAGGTTAGCATAGAGGGGAAAAAAACAAGACTGAAAAGAGAAAGCAGTATCGGCATTAATTTGTGAACTATCGCTGATAGAGTGATACTAAATGGGTTAATAGGGTAATTACAGTATCATGTGTTATTAATAGTGAGGCTGTAGACATTAACCCATTTGAACTTGCCCTTCAGGGATTTTCCTTTTTTTGACGCACCCTTGCCCCATCTTACTTGCTACTAAAACTAACTTGTTTTTTCCTCTTTCCCGGTGCTCGGGGCCTCTGACCTGAAATGTTAACTGTTTGTCTTTCCACCAATGTTGCCTGACCCGCTGACCATTTCCAACATACCATGTTTTTTGTTATTTCTTCCTCAATGTAGCTATTTTTACCTTGGATTTCTACGATATCGAACTACAGAAAAGTAATAAAATAATTTGAATCTGATTTTTTTTAAATGTGAACTTCACTGAATCGTCAAAACTTACAGCAAGAAGGTCCAGTTTGGCTCGTATTTCGATGCCTGCCAAAAAAACCTACCCAGCGAATCCACCTTCTCAGCTCTGGTTAGTGGCCTGCAGTTACAGCATCTCCAGTATTCATCCATGTCCTTTTTAAATGGGTGCATGTTTCTCTCTCCTCTACCCATTCAGACAGGGAGTTCCAGACCCCCACATTTCATACATTGGATGACAAATATTTTCTCAGCTCCCCGTTTATTTATTTTACATAGTACTTTAAAACTATCCCCAAATGACTGAATCCTTGGTTAAGGGGAACAGATGATTGTTGTTTACCCTTATCATGGTTACTCACCATTTTACACATCATTACCAAAGGTTCCCTCATCCCCTTCTGCCCCATTTTTAAGCAAGGCTATTTCTCCTGTAATACCTGCTGGACAAGCTTTCCTCAGAACTAAATTTCTTTACCACTGGCAACATCCTCGTACTGAATCCTCAAATTCATTTTACACCCACTACAGCGCTCTCACATTCTTTTGAAATGTGATAACCAAAGTTGTACACAGCACTCCACTGTGACATAACCAATGTTTATATAGTTCATCTAGCATGACCTCCCTGTCCTATATTTAATCTTCCATAATGTTCTCCTGACCACCTATAAACCCAGCCTACGACTTTCAGGGATCTACAAATGTATCTGCTGTTCTCCAGATCCTACCACCTGTTTTCCTACCACTTGATCAACAACCACTTGTTCTCTTGGCTTGTTTGCCCCCTCCAAATGTACTGTCGCACATTTCTTTGGATTGAATTCCATCAGCCACAATTTTATTCACCTAACTAGTCCATTGTGACCATTCTACAGTCCAGTTTTCTTCCTTGCTATCAATTTTACTGCCAATTTTGGTTTTATTTGCATTTTTTTTAAAAACATGGCTATTACATGTTGTGCATACTGTATGTTTGTTGTAAACCATATAAAGCACCGCTCATCATGTCTCAAGTGTACTGCAACAGAAACATTACTAAAAAGACCAAACTAGCCTGATAAAGAGGTAGAGTAAGGCAAATCAAACTCAACAGTTGATTTCAAAAGGCACCAGATAATAGCAGAAATTAAAGGAATTAAGCAATTCCAAACCACTAAAGGCTTTCTAATAAAATTGAGTGAGGAATGCGATCTGAAAACAGACATTTTCCAAAAAGGGAAAGTGAGAATGTTTGTATGGGCATTCAATCCACTACAACGCGTTGGAAGGCAAGTATACTTTTAGTCACTCAATTTAGGGTATCAAAGCATTTGCAAGAAAGTGAGAGAAAGCTAAAGAGAAAATGGGCAAGAAAACAGGGGTGAGTATTTTCCCCTGATCCAGAGTGCAAACTCCACACAGACAGCACACCAAATCCGGTTTCTCTAACGCTGTGAGGCAGCAGCTCCATCAGCTGTGGTACTGTACCACCCTGTTATTTAGGCACAAGTTCTAAGATCAGTCAGACTAATAGGGAATTAGTCTTAGGATAATGCGTTCAGCACATGTATGATGCACATATTTTCTCTGGTATATTTAAAGCACCAAATGTGTTTTCATTGAAGATGTTAAAAGGTTAAAAGCAGGATGACAAAAATTGAAAGAATAATTTTATCCTGTCCAAAATGATGTTAGAATGCAAACACAAGCTCCCCTTTCACCCTCCGACAGTTGCAGTGATCAATCTTCAGCTGGCTTTGGTTCTATCTCGCAGAGCACCAAATTGTGCCAAAGCATACTCTGTTTTTTTCAAAACTGCACAATGGCAGCATTCAGCAGCCCGTCACTGTTGCTTCAGCACTGCAGTGTCAAGTGATGTAGCAGACAATCTCGGACAAGCACATCAGTGAAAGGCAACAATCAAAACAAGTTACTTGTTCAAGAATGTTGATTCATTTCCAAAAATCATATTTGGGTTTGGCAAGCTCTTTATTGGTAGTTAAGATTAAATGTTTCCATTAATTAAAAATTATATCACTCAAAACATGCAGTAAAATTGTTGAAATCATATTTGATTGCCGACTTATTTTTCACTTAAATCACAGCAAATCTTTCTCAGCTTGTTCTTATCCTACACAATAGACGACTCCATGGTCACCTAGACTGTTTGGACCTCAAATAACTGCCAGTCAGTCCACTGACAAGGAACTCTAAATAATATCTGAGCATTTGATATTGTTTTCAGAGAGAATTTGATTTATGATAATCAAAATAATCCATATGGGTAACCACATAGTATGGAGAAACAAGCAGCTACAGATGCAAAAGTCTTGAGGAATACACAAATAGCTGGAGTAGCTCAGATTCAAAAAGGGTCCCGACCATTCTCTCCACAGGTACAGCCTGATACGCTGAGTTACTCCAGCATTTTGGTTTGACCACATAATATGCTGAGACCACACCTGGAGTATTGTGTACAGTTTTGGTCTCCTAATCCGAGGAAAGACATTCTTGCCATAGAGGGAGTACAGAGAAGGTTCACCAGACTAATTCCTGGGATGGCAGGACTTTCATATGAAGAAAGACTGGATAGACTCGGCTTGTACTTGCTAGAATTTAGAAGATTGAGGGGGGATCTTATAGAAACTTACAAAAATTTTAAGGGGTTGGACAGGCTAGATGCAGGAAGATTATTCCAGATGTTGGGGAAGTCCAGAACAAGGGGTCACAGTTTAAGGATAAGAGGGAAGTCTTTTAGGACCGAGATGAGGAAATCATTTTTTTTTTTTTTACACAGTGGTGAATCTGTGGAATTCTCTGTCACAGAAGGTAGTTGAGGCCAGTTCATTTGGCTATATTGAAGAGGGAGTTAAAAAATGATTCAATTTATTGTCATTGTCAGTGTACAGTACAGAGACAACGAAATGCATTTTTAGCATCTCCCTTGAAAGGGAGACACAGGGCGTCGCGGTGTGCCCGCGCCTGCCGCCGTAACATTCCATTACAGGCAAAGGTGGGTGAAGTGTCTTGCCTAAGGACACAACGACAGTATGCACTCCAAGCGGGATTTGAACCGGCTACCTTCCGGTCGCCAGCCGAACTCTTAGCCCATTGTGCTATCTGTCGCCCTTAGATGTGGCCCTTGTGGCTAAAGGGATCAGGGGGTATGGAGAGAAGGCAGGTATGGGATATTGAGTTGGATGATCAGCCATGATCATATTGAATGGCAGTGCAGGCTCGAAGGGCCGAATGGCCTACTCCTGCACCTATTTTCTATGTTTCTATCAACAAAAACCGTGAGGCTGAACCGTGTGGCTGAAGCAAAGGCAGAAGTTAAACATTTAATTGTCATAAAATCCTACATCACATAGGTAGGCTTTTTGCACCATGTCTCTGTAATTCTTTGAAATAAATAAATCAAATAAATATCCAAATTACTTTTAAACATTTCTATTAAATTTGCTGCAACCACTCCCTTTCATGCATTGTATTACAGCCATTAACCATTTGATGTGTAAAAAGAAAGTATCCTCATCTCTTGTTCAAGTGACAATTATTTTGTAGTTAATGACCCTCCTGTGAGAATTAGTTTCTCCTTATAAACTGTTCCCTGATAAAATTATTAAATATTTAAATATATTTTGGAATTCCATTAAGATCACAGATGAAAGCTATACTCAAAAAGGTAATGGTTAATATTGTAGATTTCTTGGAAATATTTGAGAAAATATTATAGGGCGGAACCCCATGTAGGCTGTTACATATGTGGCAGATGCTTTCAACGAAGAACATTATTGACCTAGTTGGGCTTTTACAATTATCTAGTAATTACATGGGCAATTCCTTTTTGTGTGTGCCACTAAATTATGAAATCTATTGAGTTTACTTTCACAATTCTCTGTTATGGGTTTTATATTCATGATTTCTGGGTTATTGAAGTAAAATAACTGAGGCTTCCTGAACTAGAAGATTACGTGCTTGCGTTCAAAGCAATTCAAATCAAATTGTCAAAGATAATGTGAAAGAACCAAAATGTTCAAGCAGATTTTCTATAAAGTACAGAATCGTTTTCTGTGTGCGGGATATTTCCTGCGCTGTCTTGTCAGCTAAAATTCAACCACAGGAATTTCCATGTTAAAAATGTATAGATTATTTAAGGAAAAATCACTTGTTCAGGTGAAGGGGAAAATTGATGCATTATTTAACTCTTAACATAAATTTTATTCTCTTGTATGTCTATTGATCAAGAACCAATGTATTGTTAGATTTCATCAGCTAGCCACACATTAACAACTGTGTCCATAAGAATAAGAAAAGCCTTAGACCACAATCTGTCTAGCCTATATTTCCACTTCACTCTGTTCAGTGAAATGGTTCTGACTCTCTGCTGAAAATTCTTCCCACTAACAGTAATATGAATCTTAAGCTTCACAAGTATTTTTACTGTCTTGACTCTATGCTGGTTATTCTCATAACCACAATGGAATGAAAACCAGATGGATACAGTGGTGGGCAACAGTCTGACAGATTAACTTTCAGACAGGGAATTCATTTTTTCATACCATATTTACAAATTTGACACGAGAGAAAAAGGAAATTTACAGAAAATCTAATGATAGAATTCATGTTCAAAGATGCACATGATTTGCATTCATTACCTGATTAAAAGCAAATTTATCTCTGCAGATCTAGCCTCTAAAGCCTTTCTTTAGAAATCCAAATTTGTAAAATGTTATTCCAGAGGACCTAAAGAAACAGAGGAGGAACATATTTGCCTTATTGGTAGCAATACAGCTTTTCTTGGATATTTATGACCAAAGTTAGTTATGATCACTTTGTTATATATTTAAAACTTCAAATATATGTTAGAGTAAGTGAGTTCAGGTAGCACTGCAAAGGTTTGTGTGCACAATCTAGGCTGAGACTTCATCCCCCTCCTGCATTGTCAAGTGTTGAATCAATGGCATAAAATGTCACACCAAGACCTCATTTGCTTTCCCAGGTGATGGTAAAAGATCCCATGGTAAAACTGAAAGAAGTGGAGAAATTCTCCTTTTGCGCCAACAGGATGATTCTTCTCCAGTACAATAGAACTTATCCTTCAAAATAGTCATTGGCTTCAAAGTTTTTTGTTATGCACTCATAAAATTACAAATTCATTTGTTTCAATTATATTTTGAACTGACAAGAAATTTTTGAAATGTTAAGTCCTTTAAATTGTTGATATTCCTTTTTTTGCGAGTGTGTAGTTGACAATATGTTTTGTTTCACATGTTTTCTTTTTGTTATCTTTAATTTGAAGGGAATATTCAATTATATGATAAATACTTTTGACATAAATATATGTGAACGTAAACCACATTTCAATTATTCTTAACATCTATTTCCATCGGAGGAAAAAATAAAGCAGTCGAAGAAGGATCAAAAAGGCGTTTAATTCTGGGAGCGAACACTATGCTGTTCCTATTGCAGATACTCCAGGAAGGATGAAGTGTTAGGACTTCTGAAATATGGAGCAACTAAAATGTAGAAATCAACAAAAATACTGGTGAAAAATCTTTCCAATATTTTCTTTGTTTTCTATATAATTGTGCTTGAATCTTTAAATTGCACTGCAGCATTAAAGTATAACTTAAAGACCTGCACAACTTTAACCCTACCTCATAAATGGTCATAACAGACCATCTCTCACACTGCCAAGAAATTGTTTAGTTTAGTTTAGAGATACAGCTTTGGAAACAGGCCTGTCAGCCCACCGAGTCCGCACTGACCAGCGATCCCCACACATTAGCACTATCCTACACAAAATAGGTGTAACATGTATAGCTTGGACCCAATAGCAGCACAGAATCAGGCAGGTAAAATTGGTAATGAACCTTATTACGATACTGTAACACAGAATAGTAACACAGGAATGGGTACACCGTACTCACACAGAGGCTCAGGATTGAGCGAGGGTTCCGAAGAGGGGCAGGCAGGAGACGTAGTCGGGGTAGCGGAAGGTCCGGTAACCAGGAGATCCAACACACGATGCAAACAAACCAGTGAGGGACAGACGAAAGGAGAGTCGAAGCCAGGCAGGAAGTCGAGGAGCCGTTGCAGGGATACACCAAACAGCCCAGGAGAGAGGCAGACAGAAAACAGGAGGTCGGGGACAGAAGGCTGAGGTGATATCCGGGAAGACGACAGGACGGAATGGTCAGGGGCAGGCAGGTTCGAATCCATGTAGGCAGTCGGGAAATCGCTGGAGAGTCTTGCATGAATGCTGAGAACAATCTGGCACTGTGTGAACGGTGAGGAGAGTCTATATACCGGGTTAATAGGTGATCAGAGGCAACCGAGTGCAACAGGTGAGGAGAGTTAGGCTGATGAGAGGGGAGTGGCAGGCAGGCAGGCGAGGAGAAGGAGGGACCGGAGGAAAAGTACTGGGAGGTGAAGTGGATGAGAATGAGGAGAGGGCAGACTGTGACAATAGGGACAATTTACACATACACCAAGCCAATTAAGCTACATACCTGTACGTCTTTGGAGTGTGGAAGGAAACCGAAGATCTCGGAGAAAACCCACGCGGTCAGGCGGAGAACGTACAGAGAGCTCCCGTAGTTGGGTTCAAACTCGGGTCTCCGGCGCTGCAAGCAATGTAACACAGCCACTCTACCGCTGCACCACTGTGGCTGCCCAAGCTATTGTTTCTAATTGTATTTCGCACTAATATCTTGGTTCTACAGTGTCTTTGTTTTCTTGTATAAGTTATGTATATTTATGTCTTGTGTGGTATCTGTGTCTATGTGCCTGTAATGCTGCAGCAAGCAGGATTTTCATTGTACATGGGATGTTGTACTTGAGTATATATGACAATAAACTCAACATAACTATATGCAATCCAGAAAGTTATATTCCATGATCAGCATGATTCCAGCATATATTAGTTATGAAAAAATATCTGCAATCACTCTAGCAGATGAATTGGTAAGTGCTGGGTGGATTTCAGGAGGTTTATTCTCAAACACATTTGACCCATATGTTGCAGCAGCCCATGCAATAGATTCCTACAGAAACTAGCATGCTACTTCCCAGAAATGTTATTCAGACTTGGTTCCAATATGGTTCCAATATAAAGCAAAGGCAACATGCAAAAGTGTGAGATTGGTAGTAGAAATTATGTTTTAATCTAACAAAAGGCTTCACATGGTAACATAGAACACAGCTGCAAGGCTTGAGAGGACACCATTTGAAATTAAAGATTATATAGTGACTTCAAAAGTAACCAATGTTTGTGGCGACCTCTATAATATCTGAACAAAATAGAAATAATGCTTCAATTAAAGGTGTGGAACTTATGCTGACTGAATATTCAGAGCACGTAATATAATATCAGCATAAAATATTGCTCTAGTTATATCCAAGCATTTTGAGAGCCAAACATAATTTGGGATATTTATCTTTAACAGAAGATCATACTGGAACTTCCTCTTCATGTAGACAAACCAATATCCAATAAAGGAAATTAAAATCAAGGTAAGTGCTCAGAATTAGAAATAAACACAGTCAAGAAATACCTCGGGAACCAAGTATGTCTTTTCTTTGATTTGGATGAAAATTATTCTTAATTGGACAAAAGATCTCATTCTAACACATGTTTTAAAATTAACTGATGACACCCACAATCTGAATGAATTGTGTGAATATGCCAGTGTAACAGTCTGTGAGCCAGGTATAGCCTTGAGACCATCTCTGGCAAATGTCAGCAATAATATGAAATTGAGATTAGAATACGTGCTACTGAACCACAAACCATTGTTACCAATTTAAAACTAGAATTTGAATTAAATTAAATCTCTATTTTTTAATAAATCTTTGGAAAGTAGGTGTTTTAAACAAAATGTTTTAATTTCCTGAAACATACTGGGAACCTGTTTTCAATTATTTCTTTACCTAAATGTTTCTGAACATATCTGGGAATTAGTCTAAATTTAGTCTGAAAGAATTACCCAACCACAACTGAAATCTAGGATATCCTTCAGAATATTTGCCCATTAATAATGTTGTCTAGATAAATGCAGCAAATATTTAAAAAACATTTTTACACACAAAAAAGAGTTACACACAGCAAAAACAAGCCAACTTATTTTTGCTCCCAAAAGAGGAATATTTGTATCCATTCAAGCAATGTGGGATTTACTGGCATGGCCAGCTCTTCAATCAAGCATCATCAATCATAAATTCCCTTAGGAAGTGGTAAGGTGTCTTCTTGAACCATTGCAATTTTTGTGGTGAAATTACCACCAAAATGCTCCAGGGCTTTGACCAAACAAAGGGAAAGAATTGTGATCCAGCAATATCTTGGGGTTGAGATGCTTGGCCTCCAACAAACACAATACACTCTTTCCCACTGGGCAGGACTCCAGCTTATGAAATGTTTTACTTTTAATTCCCATTGATTTAAGTTTCATTAAGAATCATTGATGACAATATAGGGCCAATGTTGTTGTTATATCTGCCATTGGAAAAGTGGCTAATTTGATGCAAACCCATCATTTTCTCTTCCTTTGACCATGAAAATTCTGAACAGAGCAAATGTGGTCCTGACAAAATCCCGACTGAAATTGTCCACTTTTGGAGGCTGGAACATACTTAGGCAACATTCCCTTTCATTGCCTCAATACCAGTATTATGGTACACTGAAACCCCGTAGTCTTTGCTGTATCAAGTGTTCTCATCTATGCCATGACAACATTTGGAGTGAATCAAATTCCTTGATTAATGATTAATACAACCTGCAGTTTTTGTTAAAGAGGTTTTTCAAATGTTCATATACTTTACAGCGCCTTACAGTACTTTCAGCGGCAGAGACCCGGGTTCGATCCCAACTACGTGTGCCATCTGTATGAAGTTTGTACGTTCTCCCCGTGACCTGCGTGGGTTTTCTATGAGATTTTCGGTTTCCTTCCACACTCCAAAGATGTACAGGTTTGTAGATTAATTGACTTTCTATAACTATAAATTGTCCCTACTGCCTGTAGGATAGTGTTAATGTGTGGGAATCATTGGTCGGCGCGGACTCGGTGGGCCGAAGGGCCTGTTTCTGTGCTGTATCTCTAAGCTAAGATTACGGAACTAGTTTTCTCTCTCTTTTCACTTTTAATAACTGCACTTATTTAGCAGTGCTTTTCGACTTGTGATACAGCACAGAAACAGGTCCTTCAGCCCACCGAATCTGTGATCACCCAGTACACTAACATTACCCTACACACTAGGGACAATTTAAAATTTTACCGAAGCCAATTAACCTACACCTGTATGTGGGAGAAAACAAGAGCACCTGGTGAAAACCCCCGAGGTCGCAGGGAGAACGTACAAGATCCATACGGACAGCACCTGGATTCAGGATCTAACCTGGGTCTCTGGTGTTATAAGTCACCAACTCTACTGCTGCGCCACTGTGCATATGCTTTTAGCATAGTGATGTGTGTTGGTGATGCTATTCATTACCGGTGGGCTCGAAGGCCAAAAGGCCTACTCCTGCACCCATTATCTATTACAATGTTGCTAGTACATCGAGCGATTGTTGTGTACTTATCAACCTATGGAAAAAATGTGACTTACAAGAACAGAACTTGTTCATTACCGGGGACAGCCTATATTATCAAGAGGACCCCCCAATTAATTAATTCATATATGTTCACCACCAATCTTAACTGGGTGCAGAAAGACTGCGGAGGCTGAATTTTACTGGTTGGCTCTGGGATCACTTAGGTCAAGACAATCTCGAACAGTAAGGGTGTCAGGGGTTATTGGGTGAAAGCAGGAGAATGGGGTTGAGAGGGAAAGATAGATCTGCCATGATTGAATGGTGGCGTAGAATTGATGGTCCGAATAGCCTATTTCTGCTCCTAGAACTTGTCAACTATTGAATCAATAAGCAGAAGATTTTTATTTGACAGTCAATAAGCATAACCAGCACACAGAGAACACATTATGCAAGAATAATATTCTATTAAGTAACAGAGCAAACCAAAAACTACAATTAGAATGATCCTAATAAACATATTTGAAGGAGAGGAAATTACAATTTGGTTTAATTTTTAATTCACATCGGCAAATTGTCTCCGCTTAGAAATAAATAGATAAATTGTCACCTTTGCACACAGTTCCCTAACAGCTTTATTGTCCCAAGGTGATAATGGAAAGACCACTATCAGTTATGTACCTACTGAAGCAGCTGCAAATAAATACTGCAGGTTACTATTTACTGTTCTTTATATTATATGATTTCGAACCAAATATAAAACACTCCATTAAAGTTTTCCCAATTGCAATTATATTGTCCACAAAATGAAGAAATGAATCTTCAAACAAGTACAACACTGATTTTCATCCAAGAAGGAATTCAAGAGTGTAGGAAGGAACTGCAGGTGCTGGTTTAAACCGAAGTTAGACACAAAATGCTGGAGTAACTCAGCGGGACAGGCAGTATCTCTGGAGAGAAGGAATGTGTGACGTTTCGGGTCGAGACCTTTCTTCAGACTGACGTCAGGGGAGAGGGAGATACATAAAGAAGTGTAAGGTGTGAAAACAGGACAAAGGGAATGGAGATCAAGGAAAATGTAGAATGGATCATTGTCATTTGGGAGAAGGTAACAATGCAAACAGAGATAAACTGTAGTCGGAGACAGTAAGGGATTAATCTCTTGATGCTTAAGCATGTTTCTTGATATTAATTAAAGCAACTGGCATCACGTTTCATAAATTCCATGTGTCAGATATTACAATTAAGCAAATCAAAACATCTGATTTTTATTATGAAATGCTCCGAATTCTATTTCAAGGAGACTTTCAAAAAATATATATTAATCAAACTCTTAGAAAAAAAATAATTACCCATTATTAGACAAACTGCTTATGCATAAAGGTCGTCAGTAAAACACTTTTTAAATATATTTTTAAATTAAAAAAAATACTCCATACATCATCCAGCTAAGATCACTTCCATTTACTTTGTGCGCTCCCAACTAATGCTGAGCTATTACAAGGCACCTCTCTTTTTCACCCCATGATTATTTTGCAATGATTTGTTATATAGAAATGTATGAGTTGAAAGCAAGCATGGACAAAAGCTTTCAAATTAGTTATATTTTCACAAAAAAATGCAGTGATGAATTAACTCGTAACTACTGAAGATTCATAGTCAAGTAGAGGTGAGATAACACTCGGACACTTTCATCCATTATATTACAATGCAATTGGAGTACATAACACCTACAAGTAGTAGTATTTTACATTTTACAAGTATAGAGGAACTGTTTTACATCTCAATGCTGAATAAGCATTCAACTAATATTGCAATTATACCAATTTTCTTTTGAAGATTCAATGTTAGATATAATTTGCCCTTAAATGAAATTTCTATTAATGCAAGTGTGTTAATTTGTTGACACGTTTCTATCCCGACTTGCTAAATCTTTCGACAATCGCACAGACATCACATTGCAAACAAGCTCAGAATTAATTAGAAAGAAGTGATGTTTCTTCTGCTGCTCGCCATGTATGGAAACTATTTGCAGAAATCTTTCCACTCCCCAGAGCTCAACTGCTGGGATACGCAATGCAGAAAAACTAGCAAGGGCTGATTCTACATGAAAGAGAAATTGCCACAGAGATCAAGCAACAACAGTTTTAAAGACAGCTCTGACATTAAAAAAAGTAGCCACATTTGTTTCACATAAATGTAGTTATACATAAAAATCCTTCTCTTGCATTTTCATATATAATCCAAAAAACTCAGAAGGTTCATTACAATTCCTGAGTGTCCAAAATTAATAAGAGGACATATTCAGAGGTTCTTCAGCATGCTTGCCTATATTATGATTATGAGACCTGGGTGTCATGGTACACCAGTCATTAAAAGTAGGCATGCAGGTGCAGCAGGCAGTGAAGAAGGCGAATGGTATGTTAGCATTCATAGCAAAAGGATTCGAGTATAGGAACAGGGAGGTTCTACTGCAGTTGTACAGGGTCTTGGTGAGACCACACCTGGAGTATTGCGTACAGTTTTGGTCTCCTAATCTGAGGAAATACATTCTTGCCATAGAGGGAGTACAGAGAAGGTTCACCAGACTGATTCCTGGGATGTCAGGTCTTTCATATGAAGAAAGACTGGATAGACTCGGTTTGTACTCGCTAGAATTTAGAAGATTGAGGGGGGATCTTATAGAAACTTACAAAATTCTTAAGGGGTTGGACAGGCTAGATGCAGAAAGATTGTTCCCGATGTTGGGGAAGTCCAGAACAAGGGGTCATAGTTTAAGGATAAGGGGGAAATCTTTTAGGACCGAGATGAGGAAAACTTTTTTTCACACAGAGAGTGGTGAATCTCTGGAATTCGCTGCCGCAGAAGGTAGTTGAGGCCAGTTCATTGGCTATATTTAAGAGGGTTAGATGTGGCCCTTGTGGCTAAAGGGATCAGGGGGTATGGAGAGAAGGCAGGAACAGGATACGGAGTTGGATGATCAGCCATGATCATATTGAATGGCGGTGCAGGCTCGAAGGGCCGAATTTTCTATGTTTCTATGTTTCTATGATTAATAGATTTTTAGACTAAAATAAATTTGACATTTAAACAAATGATTAATGATCCAATGGTTAACTTTCCCTATTCTAACTTTGTTTTCAATACTCTAGTTCCAAAATGGAGCCGAAATTGTGACACATTCAAATCTTGACACCACGCTACTCAGTTCAAACCTTAACACTAGATTGCTCAGTTTACATTTAAATTCTTCTACCTCATGTTAATTCAACCTGGAGATATTTACTTCCACCATTCCAGTTAATATGATACAGTCCTTCCCTTCCATCAGCCTCTTTCATCCTCAGAACACAAGCTCAAAGCTTCCTTGGGGCCAAAGCCTTGTGACAGACACCTAGCAGTACCTTGGTCAAAGGTCAAGATTATAAAACAAGTCCTCCTTTACGTTTACCTAGAACATATTTATATGCATATAGTTGTCAAATGCCACATTGTCTATTGTTATTTTCCACAAAGTAGATTATCAGAAATGACAAGTCAAAAGCAGTGACAGCCATGCAAAGTATCTGGGCAGAATGATGTAACAATTGCCAGTGTGAAAGTGGTTGCATACCACAGAGGGTAAAATATAGAAATGGATGATTGCTACCTCCCTATATCGGGCATATAGCTGATATACACTTTCCCCATCAATGCAAGAATGCAAGAAAGTTAGCTGAAGTCACTTGGTTGCTACGCCATGTAATGCATTCAGTCAAATTTATTTAGTAAAAGGCATGACTTTTTATAAGTATGTATGACTGAGTCGATACACACCTAATTATGACGTTTACAAACACGTTACTCTTAAATTCACTGCACCAGCAATAGTGAACATTTCACCAAAAATAGACACAAAATGTTGGAGTCATTTCAATAGAGGCTGCATCTCTAGAGAGCAGTAATGGGTGACGTTTTGGGTCAAGACCCCTTTTCAGACTGAGAGTCAGGAGAGAGAGGAAGACGGAAGATATGAAAGGGTAAGGTGTGAAAGTGACAGGTCAAAGCCAACGATGATCAAGGAAATGTAGTCTGGTTCCTTGTTAGCTGAGGGGAATGTGATAACAAGACATACAAATAGTAAAATTAATCAGGAAGAACATTTCACCATTTTTTAACGGATTTTAGCAGAGATACGATGTGAGGTCAAGTAAAATTTACACATCAAGATGTGGTCAATAGTACTAGTGACTTAGCTAAGCTGGAATGAAATGATAGAGCCAACAAAACAGAAATGTCCTTATTTTAAACTATTTAATTTGAATGATTTTAAATTATAATTGATTAATAATTTCTTCTGAATATTAACCCTAAAAATGCCTCCTCCTTTTTGATAAACAATAGATGTAAAGATTAGTAAAATTCAATAAATGTCACAAACTGAAAATTAGCAAACAAGTGATGTTACAATGAAGAAATCCTGTCTGCACATTTTTTTAATAAATAAATCCTTTTGATTTACTGTCAGCAGCTACATATTTTGGGAAAAAATAACATTTCATTTTTAAACTGAGAAGAAAATAATTAGACAAGCTAAATAATTTCTTCTTCTCAGTGAATTTACACAGGGAAAATAATTTAAATTGGCTGTTAAAGTGGATCCGCTTTGAGTGCTGAAGATGTGGTCCCAGTAGCATTCAGCCGTAATATACCAATAATTTACCAACCAAACATATATATTTCATTCTCTTCTGTTAACTATGGATAATTCAAGTTTATAAAAATGCTCTATCTGTTTCCTCAGAGGTCACCAGTATTAAAAGGGAAATGCCAAATGCAAGCCATTTGCTCAGTTTTATTGATCTGTTCAAAAGTCCACGTATTATTGGAAACCCGTCGTTTGTAGTGAGTTAAACTTCAAAACATAAAAATCCAAACCTCAATGTGATGCTGAACTGGCATTACCTAAACACCATGTGTTATTATGTTCTGTTTTCTTACCAGCTAGAAAAAACTGACTTAAATGCAGGTACACTAACAACAAATTAGTCACTTGTCAAAAAGGCTGCAAACGTCAACAAATGAAAGATGCCAAAGAAATAATGAAATGTATTGCTTCAAAAGACAACACAAAGTGCTGGAGTGTCTAAACTTATTACCTTTTTTTAAAAATGTGTGATTCTCATCCCCCCCAAAATGAATACAAAATGAGTGTCAGATAGAAGGGAAGGTCCTGGATTCTATGCATTCGATTACTACAAAACAGTTACTTTCAACTAATCATTCTGTTCAGTTAACGCCTCAAGCACATAAAAATCTTGGTTTAACAGACTTTTTGTTTAAATTATTGTGTTAAAATATAGTGTTTCCATTTTTAAAAAAGATTGTGTTTGCTTTTTTTTCTCACAAATTACCAATGTGCTACATATTTAAAAGAAATCATTCTATCTCTTCCCATAATATTGTTTATTGTTTCCGAAAGCATTTGATTTTATCCTACTTTTCAATTAAGCAAGGCCTTCTATAAATAGCAGTCATATCATTTTAAAACAGATTAAACATTGTATAAATACAGAACTCTCATTTCTTATGTGTAACGGTGATCTGTGCAAACTTTTAGTGTTAATGTAGCATTAAGCAGTATCTTTAGCCTAATTCATGTTAACCATGCAATTTCCGACACCTTTCTGCACTTCCGATGAGCCGAAATGTTCCCATGAAGAACCATGGTACTCTTATCGATGATTACTGTATTGGTAAAAGTATTCTCCACAGGCCTCACTTAATCATCATGCATGATATTTTAACTATTTCTTTATGGCTATTCTAAAAAATTCAAATCAAGTTGGTACACAGCATGTTCAGCACCGTAGATGTAAATGTTCCTGAAGTAGTTGTAGTTAATGTATATTTAGAAAATTAGTTTACAAAATTTCCACACCTTTCTGCCTTCCGAAGGAAATGCCCATGAAGAACCATGGTACTCTTATCCATGATTACTGTATTGGTAAAAGTATTCTCCACAAACCTCACTTAATCACCATGCATGATATTTTAACTATTTCTTTATGGCTATTCTAAAAAATTCAAATCAAGTTGGTACACAGCATGTTCAGCACCGTAGATGTAAATGTTCCTGAAGTATTTGTAATGAAGCTATTAGTTTACAAAATAAACTTTCCCTAAAGGGCAAGCCATATACTGCAAAGTGATTATGGAATAAATATATTTTCACATGGACTTAAAACTTAGATAAATCCAATAACAAAGTAGACACACTATCAAAAAATGTATCGGATTTAATTTGCTTTAAATGAAAGCTGCCTGTTACCACATCTCAGATCCATTTTGTTTGCCGGCTCACCTCGTCATTTCATCCCAAAAGGCTTCACGAGTTTTCTAATTTATTAATTTAATTCTCAAAATTGCATGTTTTTGCTTATGCTTAATTGAGCATTCATTAGAACACGAGCATGTTTTTTTGTAATCTGATACACTATTTAATATGTACTTGAATTATTGTGGATGTATAGTGAAATATTAATAATCATGGCTTGTTTAATCCAACTTTTATGAAGAGCTTGTGCATTTTGTGTTGTTATTTAGTCTGGTATCCAAATAAAGTTTGAGGCAAGTTAGACATCTTACAACCAAAGAAATATTCTAATACACGAAAACTAGCGATTTGACATAATTTCAATATTTTGTTGCACCTTTCTTATGAGAAGAATTGCCTGGTTTGAGATCCGTGGTTGAATTGTGACAATTTAAACCTGAAGCACTGTAGTTGTGTAAATTCAAACTTTCCTCCAGCCATTGAATTAAAACTTTGAACTTTAAGTTTGTTGGATTATCAGAAATATAGAAAATAATATTTTAGTTCACTTGTTATAGCTGAGCATTAAGCACACCTGCCCCAAGCATTGTTGCTCTGGGTTGGTCTCTCCATAGATAGAAAGCCACAATCCAGCCTGACTTACTGAAGTTTATGAAAACAATATCTGAAACCGTTATGAGTACAGGAAGGTTTGCAGGTAAATCAGCAAAGTGATCGTTCCGAATTATATTCTGGTTCCATTTGACCTAACTATGAAAACATTTAGCTAATGAAATTAACGCATTTGGTGTCAGAACTATGTCCCTGGAAAAAAATAACACCCGATAGCCACATCAAAAATATCTTATGTTCTTTCATGGGACATTATGATGACTCAATGTTGCTGTTGGACATTGTTGACTATTCTCCACAGCAGGTAAATGGTAAAACGTTTACTTGCTCAACTAAAAACTGGAGATGGGTAAGGCGATGCATTATCTGTTAAGACATGCATTCCAGTCTATTTGGCAGCATCCATTAAGAATATATGAAAGAGGCATACAGGTACCAAAAAAATATATAGAATTACAGGAATTTCATGGAGGATTAGGATTCAATTCAATATTTTAAAGCTCTTTTTAACAGGTTTTAACAAACTCAGAAAGATATATCTGATGAAAATCAGACATGTGCATTCTAAGTGTTTATACAAAATGTTAATACTTTAACACTTCAATTTCCTTCATGCTCAGATGCCAAATGAAGAGGGTCCGGAATGCTTGAAAGGAAGACCAGTTCATTTATTTCAAATATCATAAAATAATATTGATCGCATCCCGTGTTATTTTAATAACTGTCGGTGATTTCCTTTCTTTAGCCGATATATCTAAAACACTTTAATTCACTGACTATCTAGAGTAGCAGAAATCCACCCATCCCGCTTTATCATTGCCGTGCATCGATACTAAACGAGTGCGGCCGATTACTTCCTTAACCACTGAGAACGGTGCGAGTTTTTTTTTAATTGAGGGGCACGTACCAGAGTGTGGAGCCGGACTGGCCGCTCCCGAGCTGTCTGGAGTCGGGGGAACAGGTCTTGGTCTTGGCTTGGAAGTTGGAGGCACAAATCGGATCGGACCAACAAACTCAACATATGTTCCAGGGAAATCCCCTTTGTCTTTGTTTCTTTCGTTCACTCCGTTTAGCCATCCTTTGGGAGTTTTCTCATCCCCCTCCTGATAGTTGGTGGTCAGCAGCACCGACTTGTTAACGGTGAGCATGTCACCCGGTAAGAGGTTGATGTCGTTCTCTCTCTCCTTCTTGTACTCAAACAGAGCTCGGTATTGGAAAACCTCGGTGCACATTGTTGGTCTATTGAAGGAAATCAATGTTGTTGTGTTTTGTTTAAGACGGCAGTGTTTCCTGAGGACCAACACTGACTCTTCCCTGGACCTCAAGGTCAACGTCGAAGCCCTGTTAATTTCCCCAGTGTGAAATGCCCGCTGTTCTGCTTGCCGCAGTCTCCATCCTCTCTCCACTTACACCGGGTTGGCACCTAAGTTGGGCGAAGCTGTGAAACTTCACGAGATGTGTTGGCTGCCAGGCGTTTTGTTTTCTGCCTCAGTTAAGTGTTAAACATTCGGTTCACGTCCTTCCAATAATCCGACCGATCTGACCAGTGGCAGGATGGGAGAGGGAGAGAGAGAGAGAGTGCTTGTTAATGGGACCAAAACAATCAGTGGGCTGCCTCTCACCATAACATGCGCATTTACATAGGTGTCCGTACGGAAATGCATGAAACAGAATTACAGCGTTTGGGGGATAGGTTAATCTTATAATTTAGCACAGAGCAAAATCAGACCACTGTAACCAGTCTCCTGGGCAGTTTTCAATCGTTCAGGCCAATAGGGACAAGATCTCAGCAATCTTCTATTTTAAAATACCCCCTGAAGCTTTTGACATTGAACATGAAGAGAAAGTTAAGCCTTTAAAAAAGCCAGATTTTAAAAGGCACGAGGCAATTCCCACAATTAGGATTGTATTTTAATTTTAAATCTTAATAGAATTCGAGATACATACACCAAGTTAAACTAAAACAATTTCAGACGTGCACATTTCTGTGATTAAAAAATGTATTGTATACCTCTCCAAATCCCAGGCGGTTCGGCGTTGAGATGATAAGTGGGTTTTGAAGAGGGATTGAGAGCGAAGAGCTCGCCACTCGGTGAGCTGGAGGTGAGGCGGGCTGACTCCCCGTGTTTTGCTGTGGGTTTTTTAATTGTTTTTTTTTGCAGTTGTTTTATTCTAGTTGTGCCATGGCTGAGGTGCCCGAAACTCCGCAGTCTGGACTGTTCATTGCAGTCAGTTTCAGCCCGCCAGACTTGCTGCCTTTATAGCGTGACGCGTCTGACCACACCCCCCCTCCCCCCTCCATCGTTGTCAGTGATAAATTGCCAGCGAAAGTCGGTCATTGCGCTGCAGAATCTGTGCTGATGCCTTCGTGGGAAGGCACGGATTCGGCTTCACTTAACTGGGTTGGTGCCGCTACATGTTGCACCGAGGCATGCCGTCGCCGAGCTGTGGAGCGAGGCTGCAGTGAACTTCTGCTATCTTTAAAAATAAAGGATACCCCCGCCCCTCGCAGCAAGGTTGCCATTGAAAATAGGCTGACTATTTGGTAAAGATGTGTGCATTATAAAGCTGTTTCATGCAAACAAATGAAAATCTGTTAATTTTCATTTTAACTGTTACTTAAGTTACCAATAAAGCATCAAAATGGAATGTACAAACCCAAAAGGCTGGAAATATTTTACATGCATTCATGGGGGGAGAAATAGAAGTTCTTCACGTTTCATGTCAAAGATCCTTTGAAATTCTGACTGAGGTCTTGGATCTGAAATGTTGTCCACCCCAAGGATGCAGTCTGGCCTGCTCAGTATTTCAGTGTTTTCTCATTATTATTTTATATTTCCAGAATCTGCAGTATTTTCTTTTATTTTCATTAACATTACATAAATGTGTTTTGTTTAGAGATACAGAATACGGATAGAGAATGGAAACAGGCCTCTCAGCCCACCAAGTCCACACCAAACATTGATTAACTGTTCACACTTGTTCTATGTTATCCTACTTCCTCATCATCAAACCCTACACACAAGGGGACAATTTTACAGAGACCAACTCGGCTACAAACCCACATGTCTTTGGGATGTGGGAGGAAACAGGAGCCCTTGGAGAAAACCCACACAGTCACAGAGAGAGCATGGAAACTCCACACCGTCAGTACCCAAGGTCGCTGTGAGGCAGCAGTTGTACCAGCTGCAGTTATAGGATTAGTAGAATGGTAGTTTACCCTTTACAATAGAAATCCAGACGCCTGGATAAATGCTTTGGAAAGACGGATTCTGCTACACCAACAGAGGAATTTCAATTTAATTAATTATGCTTAAAAAATAAAATTGAAAAATATTAATAGTAGAGTTGTGAATTTGTGGAATTCTCTGCCACAGAAGGCAGTAGAGGCCAATTCACTGGATGGATTTAAAAGAGAGTTAGATAGAGTTCTAGGGGCTAGCGGAATCAAGGGATATGGGGAGAAGGCAGGCACGGGTTACTGATTGTGGATGATCAGCCATGATCACAATGAATGGCAGTGCTGGCTCGAAGGGCCAAATGGCCTCCTCCTGCACCTATTTTCTATGTTTAGCCAAACCACTGGATTGTTGTGAAAACCCATCAGGTTCACTGGTGACTTCTAGGAAAGTAAGTGTCTGTGGGGAGGTGACTCAGCTCAGCCTTTGTTTGAACTCCCCCCACCAACCTCATGGGATCTGATTCTCTCTATTTGAGTTTAAGAAACAACTGAATATACTGGATACAGTTATGGTCACCTTGCTACAGGAAGGATGCCATGAAGCTGGAAAGAGTGCAGAGAAGATTTATGAGGATGTTGCCAGGATTTGCGGGGTTGAGCTATAGAGAGAGGTTGGTTGGGCAGGCTAGGACATTATTCCTTAGAGTGCAGGAGACCGAGGGTTGATCTTATAAAGGTGTGTAAAGTTATGAGGGGAATAGATCGAGTGGATACACAGTGTATCCACTCTATCTATCCCCCTCATGACTTTCCCAAAGTAAGGGAATAAAGAATCAGAGGACATAGGTTTAAGGTGAGAAGGGGAAGATTGTATGGGAGTTTAAGAAGGAACTGCAGATGCTGGAAAATCGAAGGTAGACAAAAGTGCTGGAGAAACTCAGCGGGTGCAGCAGCATCTATGGAGCGAAGGAAATAGGCAATGTTTCAAGGTTGTATGGGAACCTGGGAGGCAACTTCTTTCCACAGAGGGTGGGGTGGGAGATTGCAACATTCACGTGGTCGGCCCTGTTTCGACTAATGCAATCAACCCGACAATCAAATAGAACGAGTTGTCCTACAACTTTAGGCTGTGTGCGCCATACACAAGAAGAAGACACAGAGGGTAGTGGATATGTGGAACAAGCTGCCAGAGGAGGTAGTTGAGGCAGGTACCATAATGACATCTAAAATATATTTTGATAGGTACATGGTTAGGAAAGGTTTAGAGGGATTTAGACCAAACATGGGCAGGTAGGACTAGAGTAGATGGGGCAACTTGAACGGCATGGACAAGTTGAGCCATAGGGCCTGTTTGACTGTATGACTATGATACAGCAAAGATAATGGAACATTGATCTGATTGTGGTGCTGAATTCACATTAGAAGGTTCAAATGGATCAGGAAAATGGTCTAAAGGAACTGAGTTTACCACGGTGAATGTGTCGGGGGTGATGGGGAGGGAGTTTGGTAAGAATAAAAGGCAATAGTAGAAAATGACTGCATGAATAAAATGCACAATAATTAAAAACTGGGAGAAAAAGACCAGAAGATCTTTATAAATTGGCTAGCAATAATGATCTCATCTCTCTACAAGGGTTTAGCTAGATATGAAATGAACCTAAACATGGAAAATCACATTATTGGAATAGGCGCTTTGACTCACAAAGTCTATGCCAACCATGTTACCAATAAGCGAGTTTGGCATTACAACTGTGCATGCCCAGGTCATGGGCCATTTGGGATAAACATTCTCACCAGCTGAGCTACTGTGTGTATACGGACCTGTGTATTCATTTAAATGAGATTTACAAATAAATGTATCCATCAAATGTCAGCAGTAGGCCACGGTGTACTGCAGGCTGCACAAATCAACAATTTAATCTATTTAAATTATTGACTCAATACAGCATCAGCCTTGAATGCCTGGAACGAACCTGTCAATTATCAAATCTCTTGCATTAGCCTGAGTCACAGCCATTCAAATTCGATATTGATTAACACGAATTACAAGTTGTGTGGTCAACGAATTTGAGACAGTCCTTAAGGGGCTGTCCCACTGCGGCGACCTAATTGGCGAGTTTAGGAGAGTTTGAAAAAGTGTCATGTTGAAGACCTCCTTCGACTATGTACGGTAGAAGACCTCCTTCTACCTCCATCGACTATGGTCTGATTTAGGTGAGTTAGCATGGTTTTGTGCATTGGATTTCCTGCCCGAGGTAGCGAATTGAGTTTTTGAGAAGGTTACTAATAGAATTGATGAAGGCAAGATTGTAAACGTTGTATACATAGACAGGAAAATGGGATTAGTGTAGACAGTTATCATGGATGAGTCAGGCAGAAGGGCCTGTTAATTTATTCTCAGTATTAGTCACAAAATGATTAAATCAGAAATGGGAGTTGAGAAGCGAAATTTGAGTCTCAAGTAAAGGTTTCAAACTTAGTCAAGGGAAAAAGTGATCAGAATAAATTGTGTTAAAAAGCTAATATTTATACCCACATAGTGGGAAATATTTAAATAAATATCCAATAAGTACAATGGAAAATCAATGCATATTGCGAGAAGGCTCTGCTCCCTTTGTATAGTTAAGAAAGAATTGTCAAAAAATGAGAAAAGATAGTGTTGAACTAAGATATAAATATTACAAAACCATTAACAAATAGGAATTGGAACAGATTTTAATGGAATGGTATAATATCATGCTAAAATTCTATCAGGGCTGAATGGTAGTAAACTATACCCAGTATTTGACAAGCCAGGAATGGGCGACATTGTCTTGAAGAAGGGTCCCAACCTGAAATATCATCTCTATTTTCATTCACAGATGCTCCAGCCATTTGTTTATTGCTAAAGCTTCCAGCATCTGCATTCTCTTCTACCTCCAGCAAGTAGAACTGTTGCCTCACAGCCCCAATGACTGGGGATTAATCCCAATCCCCAGTGTTGTCTTTGTGGAGTTTGCACATTCTTGTGACCATGTGAGTTTCCTCTTGGTTCCTCCCACATGCTAATAATGTACAGTTTGGTTGATTCATTGGCCACTGTAAATTTTCCAAGTGTGCAGAAGAATGGTAAAATCCAGGGAGATTTGATGGGGAAATGGGGAGAGCAAAATAGATTAGATTAAAATGGGGCGATCGTGAGCAGGACTCGATAACCAAATGGCCTGTTTCCATGTTATATCACTCCATGAGTTTAATGAGAAGGCATGGGCATGAGTAAAACCAAGATGTTTAAAACAAAGAATAAAAGTACCCTCTTCACACATGGAAATATGAAGCAGTAGAATTAATTTCGAGAGTTGATGGTTGAGGCAGTAATTTATTAATGTGAAAGATTTGAATATATAAGTGAATGTAGGAACTAAAGTCAATGAGTCATGTTAACCAAAGGATTAAAGGTGATTAGCATTATTTACTAACAGAATAACTGATAATAACTGACTGATTTGGCATTACTGGCAGTTACTGTATGATCCAGGCAAGCAAGGTTTTTTTACGCCCTTCACTCCCCTTTCCCAGACTGATTATTTTCTTTTTTGCAAAGAACCTTCATACTTTCAGATAATGAGTGGTAATATTGTGTCTTGGGATCAAGATGGATCATGCCTATAAGTTTGCAGGAAGGGGATTGTCTCGTCTAAGCATGTGTTATGTTGACTAGCATTAGCTGTCTGGTTTGGTCTGATTTCCGATTTAAGGGAATAACTATCAATATGAAATGGAATATTTTCTCCAGATTATTGCATCCTTGTAAAAGCCTGCTCATCCATCACTGCTGACTCTTCTTACCCACAGTAGCCCTGTGGTACAAGTTTAATTTTTAAATCTTTACATTTTAATCTTGCCTTATTGTTACCACTCACTTTCTATGCCTCATCACCTTCTTCATTTTAACAAGCTCCATCCCCCCCCGTCACTTTAATTTCCCCATCTTGTACATCTTCCTACTTCCTCCCTTAATGAACATGTGGCATTACCCTGAATCCTATCCTTAAAATACATCTCTCTGGTTTCAGCAGAATCCTTACAATTCCTTTTCTAACCAAATTTGTGGTCATCCCTTCCTCTTTTTATTTGTTTAGGCTTACATTTTTAATTTGTGCATCTGTGAAGCACATTTTTATATTTAAGGGGCGATGTAACTGGCTTTGTTACTGTCATGGTCCACAGTACTGCAGAACTGAAAGCCACAACATAGAAGAACATATTTTTGAAGTTTTATTTTTACTTCTGAACATGTTATTGATCTCCATGTAAACATCCGGTGTGCAATGATCTCCGCCTGTGTCAGATAATACTTATGGTCATGGGTTTTTTAAGCTAATTAAAAACTAGAACATTTGGTGCAAGGTGGAAATGAGACACCATTTTATCCAAATGAGATGAGAAGTATTTTGAAGTGAGCACAGTAAATGGATTTGAGGGCCAACTGGATACAATTCATAGAACGGTTGAGAGATATTGATCACTTTATAGATCTTATGATTAATTCAATTCTGAAATATTCTCATACTAAAGACCTACTGTCTGATTCCTAATTCATTCAAACATCATCTACCTCCCTCCAGAACTGCATTTTGTTTTGGTCACACAATGCTTCCCATTTATTCTCATCCATATCATAGTTTCCTATTGGGCTCGCCTTCACTATCCTTGTATTCTCTTCCAACCCTACATCCCACCACCCAGAACTCACTTTTCTTCCAACCCTGCTTTCTCATCCAATTCCTCTTACTTTACCCCATTATTTCCAACTGTGTCTTTATCCATCTAGGTCTGACTTACCTACTTAATGTCAGGACTGTCTTATGAAGAAAGACTGGATAGACTTGGTTTATACTCTCTAGAATTTAGGAGATTGAGAGGGGATCTTATAGAAACTTACAAAATTCTTAAGGGGTTGGACAGGCTAGATGCAGGAAGATTGTTCCCAATGTTGGGGAAGTCCAGGACAAGGGGTCACAGCTTAAGGATAAGGGGGAAATCCTTTAAAACCGAGATGAGGAGAACTTTTTTCACACAGAGAGTGGTGAATCTCTGGAACTTTCTGCCACAGAGGGTAGTTGAGGCCAGTTCATTGGCTATATTTAAGAGGGAGTTAGATGTGGCCCTTGTGGCCAAGGGGATCAGAGGGTATGGAGAGAAGGCAGGTACGGGATACTGAGTTGGATGATCAGCCATGATCATATTGAATGGCGGTGCAGGCTCGAAGGGCCGAGTGGCCTACTCCTGCACCTAATTTCTATGTTTCTATGTTTCTTAAGACATTTACTAAGACCTCTTTTAAAACACATCTTTCATTCAAGTACTTGGAATCTCCCTTCTATGTTTTAAACCATAGAACCTAGAATATAGAACACAGTACAGTACATGAACAGGCCCTTCGGCTCACAATGTCTGTGCTAAACATGAAGCCAAGAACAAGTCTTATCTGCCTGAATATAATCCATATCCTTCCATTCCCAGCATATTTATGTGCCTATCCAAAAATCTCTTTAATGCCACTCTTAAATCTGCATTAACCACCACCATCGACAGTGTATTCCAGGCACTTACCACACACTGAATAAAAAACTTGTCCAGCACATCTTTTTATACTTTGCACCTCTCACCTTTATGCCCACTTGTATTTGATTTTTCTATTTGGGAAAAAGGTGTTGACTGTCCATCCTATCTATGCCTCTTATAATCTATCAGGTAATCCATTTTGCTATCCATTATGCCTGATCGTGTCTGTATGAATGAACAAAGGTTATTTTTCCACATTAAAGCCTTTGTATAATGGACAGGTACTCAAATTGTCAAGATATGTTTGTCAAGCATAGTATTGGGCCCATTCCATTTAATAGTATTTTTCAGTGACGGAAACCATGATCCAATTGTGGACAAAAATTAGTTTATATTGTAAGCGGTTTAAATCAAAGCATTAAATCACAATGAACAATTAATCAATAGTGAAAAGACAGGAACATAGCAAATTGATTTCATTTTGGATCTAAACAGATATAAATGGTGAAAAATTAGAAATAACATTGAACCAAAGAGAGTTGTAAATTCAGGTACAAATTTCATTAAACTGTCATACAAGGATAAATCAAAAAGAGCAATTGAGTTGAAACACAAGGAAATGCAAATGTTGGAATCATGAGCAAAAAACAAAGTGCTGGAAAAACTCAGCAGGTCAGCCAGCATCTGTGGAGAGAAATGGCCTGGTAAAGTTTCACAACAGGACCATACTTTAGATCTGCACAGATTTTGCCTCACCTATTGAGTTCCTCCAGCATTTTGTTTTTTGCTCAAGATTCCAGCATCTGCATTCCCTGTGTCTCCATTTAACTGCTCCAATGCAAGATTGCCTCAAAGTATAACAACTTGTCATTTGCATGAGTACACAGAGGTACAGTAAACCATCATTTTAACGGATCACTTTATAAAAATTATTGTGGGCGGATCAGCTGACGCCACCCCAACTCGCAAGATGCACCAGCGAGCCCTTCATCACCCACCACACGGTCCGCTTGATGTGGCAGTTGTGTCCTTTTGCAGGTTAACCATCATCTGGTTCTTGTTTCAACTACATAAAATGATAACACCTCATCTCCAAGCAGAAGGAGAAGAAGGATGACATCAGGAATTGGACATCCGTCTGGTGGCTAAATGTGGACTATAAGATCAGGTCCAAGACTCTGGTCAACTGGGTCAAATCTGCACTGGGACAGGAGATCCAACCTGTGCTGTACATGGATGGAAAATCTCAGGAAGACTGGCACAGCTCAGAAATACGATTGTCTGCATGCTGAACCGAGGGGTGGACACCTGCCTGTTCAGCTTGGACCAGGAGAACACTTTCTTCGTCTGAAGGATATCACACAGTAAAATGTGTAGGAAAGAACTGCAGATGCTGGTTGAAATCAAAGTTAGACACAAAATACAGGAGTAAATCAGTGGGACAGGCAGCTTCTCTGGAGAGAAGGAATGGGTGACGCTTCGAGTCGAGAACCTTCCTCAGCATTTTGTGTCTACCTTCACACAGGGAAATGATGGACTTACTCTCCAAAATAGGCTTTGGGGATGGAATCAGGAACTCCATGGCAGCATGGATTTATGAAGGGGAAATCATGCTTGACTAATCTTCTGGAATTTTTTGGGGATGTAACAAGTAGAATGGATAAGGGCGAGCCAGTGAATGTGGTGTGTCT
This sequence comes from Leucoraja erinaceus, assembly GCF_028641065.1. NCBI lineage: Eukaryota > Metazoa > Chordata > Chondrichthyes > Rajiformes > Rajidae > Leucoraja > Leucoraja erinaceus. The sequence continues at coordinate 24,030,991 of NC_073386.1, forward strand.
GGACGTTCTAAAAGCCTTTGACAAAGTCCCACACAAGAGATTAGTGTGCAAAATTAGAGCACATGGTATTGGGGATAGGGTATTAGCATGGATAGTGAACTGGTTGGCAGACAGGAAGCAAAGAGTAGGAATTAAAGGGCCCTTTTCAGAATGGCAGGCAGTGACTATTGGGGTGCCGCAAGGCTCGGTGCTGGGACCCATTAATTACAATATATATTAATGATTTAGACGAGGGAATTAATGGGCCTGTCCCACATGCAATTTTTTTCGGCGACTTGCTAGCACCCGTCACAGTGGCAGCAGGTCGCCGAAAAATGTCAACATGTTGAAAATCCAGCAGTGACCAGAACATGGTTAGACTCTTTGACCGACTACTCACGACCATACAGGCTTCAACCCACGACATGTCACCAGGGTGTTGCTTGTATGGTCGTGAGTAGTCTCCTCAGTCACCCAAAGAGTCGTAGCGCATGATGCATGGCAGATGCAGTATGATGTGGCTAAATGTGAGGTTATCCACTTTGGTAGCAAGAACAGGAAGGCAGATTATTATCTGAATTGTGTCAGATTAGGGAAAGGGGAGGTGCAATGAGACCTGGGTGTGCTTGTACATCAGTCACTGAAAGTAAGCATGCAGGTACACCAGGCAGTGAAGAAAGTTAATGGCACGTTGGCCTTCATTGCGAGAGGATTTGAGTTTATGAGCGAGAGGGTCCTACTGCAGTTGTATGGTGCCCTAGTGAGATCACACCTGGAGTATTGTTTGTAATTTTGGTCTCCTAATTTGAGGAGGAGATTATTGCTATTGAGGGAGTGCAGCGTAGGTTCACCAGGTTTATTCCCGGGATGGCGGGACTGACATATGATGAAAGAATGGGTCGACTGGGCTTATATTCACTGGAATTTAGAAGGATGGGAGGGGATATACAATGTTTAAGGTACACAAAAATGCTGGTGAAACTCAGCGGGTGCAGCAGCATCTATGGAGCGAAGGAGTACCTTCGTACCTTTTTTGTGTACCTTCGATCTTCCAGCATCTGCAGTTCCTTCTTGTCCTTTGCTTCATAGATGCTGCTGCACCCGCTGAGTTTCTCCAGCATTTTTGTGTACCTTCGATCTTCCAGCATCTGCAGTTCCTTCTTGAATACAATTGTTAAGGGACTGGACAGACTAGATGCAGGAAAAATGTTCCTGATGTTGGGAGAGTCCAGACCCAGCTGTCACAGTTTAAGAATAAGGGGTAGGCCATTTTGGACTGAGTTGAGGAAACATTTCTTCACCCAGACAGTTATGAATCTATGGAATTTTCTGCAACAGAACGCTGTGGCGACCAATTCACTGGATGTTTTCAAGAAAGGGTTAGATTTAGCTCTTCGGGCTAAAGGAATCAAGGGATATGGGGAAAAAGCAGGAGCTGATTTTTACTGATTTAAGTGATCAGCCATGATCATATTGAATGGCGATGCTGGCTCGAATGGCCGAATGGCCTACTCCTGCACCTATTTTTTTATGTTTCTACGATTTCTATGTTTCTAAGAAATGAAAACAGGCACTTGTTACAGCAACAGATGCAGCAAATAATAAAGTGATGCTGTGGACCATGATAGTTTGGAGACTAAGTAAGTTAGTATTGTTGTAGACTAGAAGGCCTGTCCCACTTGGGCGTCATTTGCGCGTCATTTACACAACATCATTTACGTGTCACGACGCACGACGCGCGCATGGCGTGCATTATGCGCGCATGGTGTGTATTACGTGTGCATGGTGCGTGGTGGCGTAGGCAGTGATGCGTGGTAGTGCGTGGCGCCGCAGGATTTGGGGATTCACAAATTCTTCGCACGCCACCTGTGACGCGCAAATGGGACAGGCCCTTAAAGTACGTAAAATTATGAGAGGCATAGACAGCGTCTATGAGAGGCATTCAGAGTCTTTTTTCCACAACGGAAATGTCAAAGACTAGCGGGCATAGCTTTAAGGTGAGAGGGGAAATGTTTAAGGGAGAATTATGAGGCATGTTTTTTTTGCAGAGATTGGAAGGTATCTGGATTAAGCTGCCAAGGGAAATGGTGGAAGCAGATATGATAGCAATGTATGAGATGCATTTAGACAGGGACATGAGCAGGTAGTGATTGGAGAGATATAGATAATTTGTGCAGTTCAAATTAGCATCACAGTCAGCAAAGACATTGTGGGAAAGAGGGCCTGTTCCAGTACTGTACTATTCAATGTTCTAAAGTTAAGACATGGAAGTGCCAGCCCATGGTATTGAACATGGATCTCAGCATACGGTCGAACATTACCTCAAAAAATGATGAATAGCTTGAATAAGTAATTGAAGGTAGACACAAAATGCTGGAGTAACTCAGCGGGACAGGCAACATCTCGGGAGCGAAGGAATGGGTGACATTTCAGGTCGAGACCCTTTTTCAGACCCGTTTCAGGTTGAGACCCTTCTTCAGACTCTTGAATAAGTAATTCTGGCTTGCTTCCAGCATTTTTGATCATGATTTCAACATCCGCAGTTACTTGTAGGCATTTTATTGCTCCACATTTCCTCAAAGTATGCCTACTTTGAATATGTGTGTAGGAAAGAATGCAGAACGAAGAAGGATCTCGATCCGAAACGTCACCCATTCCTTCTATGCAGAGGTGCTGCCTGACCTGCTGAGTTACTCCAGCATTTTGTGTCTACTTTGAAGAAGTTCACCTCCAGTATGAAGAAGTGATCCGACCCAAACCTTTGCGTTTTGATTTCCCGCCACAGATGCTGCCTGACTTGCTGTGTTCCTCCAGCTTTAGAAGCAAGTAACTGCAGGTGCTAGTTTACACGAAAGGACACAAAGTGCTGGAGTAATTCAACGGGTCAGTAGGCAGACAAAATGTGTAGGACAGAACTGCGGATGCCAGTTTACTCCGATGATAGACACAAAATGCTGGAGTAACACAATGGGTCAGGCAGCATGTCTGGAGAAAAGGAATAGGTGACGTTTTGGGTCGAGACCCTTCTTCAGACTGAGAGTCAGGGGAGAAAGAAACTAGATGTATTAAAAGGTTCAAAACAAATCAGAGCCGGCACAGATGACTTAGGAAAGGTGAAGCCCACTGTGGTTGAGCTGATAACAAAGAGATACAAACAGTAAAACTAGCAAGATGACTACGGTGGGGGAGGATCGAAGAGAGAGGGAATCCAAGAGTTACTTGAAATTAGAAAAATCAATATTCATGCCACTGGGTTGTTAGGTAGCATCTCTGGAGAACATGGATAGGTGACGTTTCAGGTCGATTCCTCCAGCTTCATTTATGCTTCTTGCTCTTGCTTCTAGCGTTACCTAGTTGCTGGTCATGGGTCCTTTAGTTATTGCTTCACTTGCCCCTATTCTGCCTATGTCTTGTCAATTAATTGGAGCGGCAACAATATTTGATGGGGGTTGAAGGTAACATGCCTTCCATTTAATAATGAAGATGGATGCAATTTGCTGGAGTTGCTCAGTGGGTTAGGCAGCATCTCTGAATAAAAGGAATAGGTGACATTTTGGGTCGAGACCCTTTTTCAGACTGAGTTACTCCAGCATTTTGTGCCTATCTTCGGTGTAAACCAGCATCTGCTGTTCCTTCCTGCACTATTCCATTTAATAATATTGAGCATCTACCCATGTCTAGCAGAGACTGCTGCATTTCCTCCACCACATTCCACTGCTGCCCTCCCCATCGAGACCTTGCACACCAGAAAATCAGAACAGATGGGCTGCCAGCTTTAAGATGAAAATGTTGTTAACAATTAATTTTGGCAGGCCACCGAACCACTTACACCTCAAAGCAACTTAATAAAAAATAAAATTAAATCCGGTATATTTGGTGCTCACAGAATGCGTTGGGATCTGAAAGCCATCATATTTGTATGTACGTGTCATGAAGTAGCACTCTCATTTTTGAGCCTGAAGTTATTGCAGTCAGCTGCACTGCAGAGATGTAAGCACATAATCCAAGCCGACATTCTGTCAGTGTGTAAGGACACAATACCATTGTTCAGACAAGATGTAAATCTGAGACTCTCATTCCCAGTTCTGTCAGAGTCTCTGACCTCAAACATCTTTCCATAGATGCTGAATCTGCTGAGAGTTTCCAGAATTTTCTGTTTCTATATCAGATTTCCATTTTGTTAATTTTCAAGCTTCTCTGCTATCCTGGCAAACAATTATCCCTCAACTAACACCATTAAAAAGCCTGAAGAAGGGTCCCAACCAGAAACCTCACCCATCCTTTTTCTCCAGAGATGCTACCTGACCCATTGTTACTCCAGCACTTGGTGTCGATCTTTGGGTTGCAATATCCAGGGGGGCATGGTGGCGCAGCGGTAGAGATGCATCCTTACAGCGCCAGAGACCTGGGTTTGATCCTGACTATGGGTGCTCTACTGTACGGAGATTGTACGTTTTCCCTGCGACTGTGTGGGTTTTCTCCAGGTGCTCCGGTTTCCTCCCTTATGCCAAATATGTACAGGTTTGTAGGATAATTGACAGTGTAGAATTGTAAAATTTACTGGGTAATCACGGGTCGGCGTGGATCAGTTGGCCGACATATCTGTTTCCACGCTGTATCTCCAAAGTCTAAAGTGTAATGCACTGAGAGGAGGGTGGCCAGATACATCTAATTACAAAAAATCAGGGTCTTTCTGTATATGGGCTACAAGACTTAATTTACAGGATAAATTGATTTGTCATGGATAAAGTGAATGCTCAGTCTTTCACTTTATCCATTCTAAAACTAGGCTTAAGGTGGGATGGGAGAGATTTAAGAACGACCCCAATGGCAGAGGGGGGTCAGTATCTGGAATGAACTGCTAGAGCAATCTATAAGAAGATAGACAAAAATGATGGAGTAATTAGCTATGGTCAAGTAACATCTCTGGAGAAAAAGGAATAGGTGACGTTTCGGGTCGAGACCCTTCTTCAGACTGAGTCTGAGACTTGAGTAACTTTCAGTCTGAAGAAAGATCGTGACCCGAAATATCACCTATTCCTTTTCTCCAGAGAGGCTGCCAGACCCGCTGAGTTACTCCAGCATTTTGTGCCTATCTTTGGTGTAAACCAGCTTCTGCAGCTCCTTCCTACACATAGAGCAAGCGATAGACATATATATAATAATAATAATACATTTTATTTTTGGGCGCCTTTCAGAAATCTCAAGGACACCTTACAGAGATTAACAGGAATAAAAAACATATAATCAGAATAAAATAAATAATAAAGACATCACAGAAACACAAATTAAAAACAGAATTCAGTCCAAAAACAAAAAATCAAAAACACAATGTGAAAAGAGAGCAGCGGCAGCTAAAGCGCGCCAGCATCCACTCTCCCTTCCGACAGCCATCTTGGACAAAGACTAACAGGATTACTTACAGACAAAAAAAAAATCATCCCCCCACAATGGATACCACTGTGGGGGAAGGCACAATGTCCAGTCCCCAACCCCAAGTTCACCCCAAGTCAGGCCTATCGAGGCCACCGCAATTGCCTCTATAGGCCCGATGTTCCTGGCTGTTCTCACCGTGTGATCTTGCCCCGGTGTCGGGAGAGTCCTCACCATGGCTTACTAAAAACTTTTTTTAAAAAGCGAAGTAAACGGACGGCTGCTAGTTAGCAGCCGCTCCCCAAGATGGCTCCTCCTCCTCCTCAGATATATAGATAGGAAGGGTTTCAAGGGATATTGTTCAAATGCACGCAAATGGGACTAGCTCAATATGCCAACTTGGTTAGCATGAACAAGATAGGCTGCAGGGCCTGCTTCTTTGGTCTACAGCTCTATGACCCTACGACTCCACAATCCAAACATCTCCACTCTGACTCGAAATAGCATGGCCAATTGCAAGAACTTAATTGTTCTGTTTCAGTACATGGTACAACAAAACACTTTTGACTCTTGTCTCTTGACAATATATGGAATATTTACCATTGCTGTTGGTGAGACCTGAGTCTGTGCTTACATTCCTCACAACAATGAGCAAACATCATGCACAGATTCACAACTCTCTGGGTGAAAAATGTTTCCTCATCTCAGTCCTAAATGGCCTACCCCTTATTCTTAAACTGTGACCCCTGGTTCTGGACTTCCCCAACATCGGGAACATTTTTCCTGCATATAGCCTGTTCAATCCCTTAATAATTGTATAGGTTTCTATAAGATATCCTCTCATCCTAAATTCCAGTGAATACAAGCCCAGTTGATCCATTCTTTCATCATTAGCGGGCAATTAATGTTGCCAGCAGCAGCATTGTTGGCAACACTACTGAATGAATTAACATTACACCATGAAAACAGGTTCTTTGGTCCACCGAGTCCAGACCAACCATTGATCATCGATGGTGGCACAGTGATGCAACAGTAGGGTTTGATCTTGAATATGGGTGCTGTCTGTATGCAGTTGGTACATTCTCCCTGTGACCATGTAGGTTTTCTCTAGGTGCTCCAGTTTCCTCCCACACTTCAAAGATGGACAGGTTTGTAGATTAATTGGCTTCAGCAAGTTGTAGAATTTTTCCTAGTGTGTGTAGGTTAGTGTAGGTGATTGCTGGTCCACACTGTATCTCTAAAGTTTAAAATCTGTTTACACTAGTTCTATGGTATCCCACTTTCACAACCACTCCCCACATACTAGGAGCAATTTTAAAGAGGTCAACCATCCTACAAACCTGCACACCTTTGGGATATGAGAGGAAATCGGAGCTCTTGGAGAAAAACCTATGTAATCACAGGGAGAATGTGCAAACTCCACACAGACGGGAACCCCAGGTCAGGATCGAAACTGGATCTCTGGAACTGTGAGGCAGTAATTCTACCAGCCTTGCATCAGAAGTGGTGTTTTTCATAATCCAACAGCACAGCATGGTACCATGGTGAGTTCGATCCCACAGGCAGAGAAAATAACTAGTGACTGAAATGCCTTTGAAATATAAGAATCTGAATTGTGCTTTGACACTGCCAAGATGCCGAACATCAGAAGTACTGACCATGCTTCAGGCCCGGCTGGTTGAGGAATATCTGTCATTCAGAGTTCGGAGATGAATCACATTTGTGCTGAGAAGGATGTGCTTGAAGCACATCGTTGCACACCTCCAGTGATGTGCATATTTTGCAGGTGTTTAGTTAGAGGAGATATTTGGCTGCAATTTCACATGAGACTATAATGCTGCTTGCTTGATCAAATCACATGATGACCATTTGCAGCTGTTGCCAAAGTATTCCATTGAATCAATATGGTATTATTGTGCCCTTCTGAACTCATTATGCAGTAACCATGTATTATTCTGATTTTAAATGTCCATTGATGTACTTGAGTGCGAGTGAGCTGAAGTGGGATATTTATTGAGTACTGGTATTATATGGAAATTGGAATATCTACTTGTCACAATGATAAACAACCTTTGATGAAAATAATTCAAGAGGTAGCAACTATTCAGTGCAAAATGTGGAGGCAAAGTATTGAGAATGAGGAATAACGTCAGTATTTGTTTGGAGTCATATTGTGGTGGCAATATTGGCTTATTTACAGCCATTGTTCTCAATAACTCCTTGTTCCAAGTGTTGGCTAAGGCCCAGAGATGCATTGCTTCTGTCCACTGTTTATGCAAGGGAATATCTGCATCCATTTTAAGCAAAGTAACTTACTTTCAAACCATTACCATCACTACTACCAGTCAGGCTCGGGTGATAGGCTAGCAATTGTTGATTGAATTATCTGAGATTGATGTGCAGAAAATGTACAGGCATACTGTGTTCTGGCAGCGTCTATCCGGGATCAAACACAGCCTCTTATCCAGAAAGCTCTTTAGACGTTAGACTTTAGAGACACAGTGTGGAAACAGGCACTTCAGCCCACCATTTCTGCGCCAACCAGCAATCACACCATACCACCATTAACCTACAAACCTGTACATCTTTGGAGGGTGGGAGGAAACCGGAGCACTCAGAGAAAACCCATGCTGTCACAGGAAGAATGTACAAACTTGGTACAGATGGCGCACATAGTCAGGATTGAGCCTCTGTCTATGGCATTACAAGGCAGCAGCTCTACTGCTGCAACATTGTGTTCTCTTCTAGAAAATTATGCATGAGGCTCCTGTCAGGAAGACTCTGAATCAAATGGCTCCATATCCTTAGTTTCTTCTTCATCCACCTCCTCTTGAAGGACCTGGTATTGATTTGCCCTCACTTGCCTGCTGGTCTATCCCCTGCTCCTCCTGGGCAAACCATGGTCGAGATTATCCAATGGCCAGATCTGCAGATGCAACACTTTGACAAAATAAGACCATACGGTGGCACGGTGATGCAGCGGTAGAGTTGCTGCCTTACAGCGCTGGAGACCTGGGTTCGATCCTGACTACGGGTGCTGTCTGCATGGAGTTTGTACTTTCTCCCCATGACCTGTATGGATTTTCTCCGAGATCTTCGGTTTCCTCCCACACTCCAAAGACGTACAGGTTTGTAGGTTAATTGGCTTGGTAGAAGTGTAAATGGTCCTCTAGTGACTGCAACATTAATGTGCAGGGATTGCTGGTCGATGCGGACTCGTTGGGCCGAAGGGCCTGTTTCCACGCTGTATATAACCATATAACCATATCACAATTACAGCACGGAAAACAGGCCATCTCGGCCCTTCAAGTCCATGCCGAACACTTATTTTCCCCTAGTCCCATCTACCTGCACTCAGACCATAACCCTCCATTCCTTTCCCGTCCATATACCTATCCAATTTATTTTTAAATGATAAAATCGAACCTGCCTCCACCACTTCTACTGGAAGCTCATTCCACACAGCTACCACTCTCCGAGTAAAGAAGTTCCCCCTCATGTTACCCCTAAACTTCTGTCCCTTAATTCTGAAGTCATGTCCTCTTGTTTGAATCTTCCCTACTCTCAATGGGAAAAAGCTTATCCGCGTCAACTCTGTCTATCCCTCTCATCATTGTAAAGACCTCTATTCTTTTTCCCATCGAGTCCACATCTCAAAATTAGAAAATTTTCAGCCAGAGCTGAACACACTTCTCGGCATCTGCATAAAATGGCGTCTTGCGCTTCTTGCGCTTCTTGTGCGTGGTGGTGGAAAGATTGGTGGAAACAGTGCCGCGACGTGAACGCTTTTTCCTTGACCCCGCTGTATCTCTAAACTAATCTAAAAATACAGCTTGGCTGGTGTAAACTGTGCAGTGCTGCTAGGGTGGTGCGGACAGTTAAATCACAGTAATCACATTGCCTGGACAACTGAGCTCAGATGCCGCTGCCATTGTAGAGCTGTCTGGACGCCGTGTTGGAGCAGCCATTTTGGCAGGATGTAGCCTTCTCCCCCAAGATCCTGGATCATGGATATGGAAAGATAGAGGCAGCTGCGATGAAGTTAGAATAAATTTATCATGTGAACTGACAATATACTTGAAATTGACTGAATGAACAGTCCTCTAATGGTCTGATAGCAACTGCACATTGACATACTTTAGGAGGGTACACAGCATTCCCTTCACCAACATCTGTTATCTTGTCACCGTCTTTGCTCATCATTGTCTGTTTCCCTTACAACACTAAAAAGCAGAGAATTAGGTAAATTGGTTAATAATTGTGGATAACACAGTTAGCCACATTACATTAGGCCTAGTACTACTGGAATTATTTCCACAATATCTTGCAACTCTCTCATGGCCATGATGAATGACCTCTCACAGTCAGAGGATTAGCTAAATCTCCAACACTTACTAGAAAACAAGTACCGTTTTATTTTTATTGGAAATCATACAAAACCACTCAATTCGCCAACAACCTTCTAGTTGTGGTCCGAAGAATGAATGTGTATGTTTCTGCTCTGAACTGATTGAAATGCAGTTTGAATGTTGCAATGGAATTTTAGTCTAAATTGTATTTCTCTACTTTTCACAACATTTAAAAAGTTGTATCTTCGCTAAAACTCTTTAAATTATTATCAAGTTTATAATGTCCTGATATTAACCACAAAGGTTTATTGTTCTGAGATGGGCAAGTCAATTAGAATTGTGAATGGGGACATTCTGAACAATATGACGTATAGGAACCCGCAAGCTTTAATAACATGAGATGACAATGTGAACATCAGTTAGGCAGTTAAATTACCAAAGTACACAGAGCTGAGGAAGGACTCAAACACATGAAGCCAAAAACAAAATACTGGAGGAACTCAGCAGGTCAGGCAACATCTGTGGAGGGAACTGGACAGATGAGTTCCCTCTTCACGCCGTTGATGCAAAGGAGAGGGCAGGTAGCTAGTGGAAAAAGGTGAGGGGAAGGGGTGGGGCAAGAGCTGGCATGTGACAAGTGGATTCTGGTGAGGAAGGGTTGATTAGCAGATCAAGGTTGGAGGTAATAAATGGAGAAGGAAATGGGTGGAATCTGACAAGAATGAAAGGTGGGGAGTTTAATTGCCTACTATTTTTCCAGTGGCTTGAGGTGCCTGCTGTGGGTAGTCGAAGTTGAAGTCTCAGAAGTGTCAAGGAAGACAGGTAACATGGCTGCCTGGTAGGCCATGAGTTTTGTAGCGGGTCTAAGTTAGCCTGAAGTAATCTCTATATATCATTTTCCTCAGCTCAGCAGTGCTGTACAGCAAAGGTGACTGCCATGACTGCAAAGAGATTCATGTTTTTCAGTCTTGGTTTGAACTTTTATTGCTATGGAGCAATGTGGTGCAGATCATGGAGGATCCTGGTCTTGCAGATAGGCATAGTCACAGAGTTTAAAAGATTTGTAGCACATAAACAGGCCCTTTGGCCCATCCAACCAACGACAACCGTCTAGCACCCATTTAACACTAATGCTGCATTAATCCTGGTTTTTTATACTCTATACATTTGCTTTAATACCACCCCAGATTCTACCAGTAACCAACATATAGAAGAGACTGGCCAATTAATCTACCAACCCGCACAAGCTTGGGATGTGGGAGAAAAATAGAGCACCCAGAGGAAACCCACAGTCACAGAGGAATGTGTCGACACCGTGTAGACACCACCCAAGGGCATACTTGAACCAAGATCTATTGCCTTTCGAGCAAGGATAGCTGTACCACTCTGCCACGTTAGATGTTGAGCTGAAGTCCCATCCTCTCCTGTGTTCCAATAAGCGAGTCACAAAGAGACTACAGGGCGCCATGGTGGTGCAGCAGTAGAACATGTCCAACTGTTCAATGAGCTCAGTCAAACATACTGAACTTCTCGATACAGCCCATTGAGACAATTATGGAGTTCCACTCATAGTCAAAAATCACATGGCAACATAGGGCGGCATGGTAGCACAGTGGTAGTGTTGCTGTCTTGCGGCGCTTGTAGCACCGGAGACCCAGGTTCAATCCCGACTATAGATGCTTTCTGTACGGAGTTTGTACGATCCCCCCATGAACTGCGTGGGTTTTCTCCAAGATCTTCGGTTTCCACCCACACTCCAAAGAAGCACAGGTTTGTAGGTTAATTGGCTTGGTATACGTGTAAATTGTCCCTGGTGTGAGTAGGGTAATGTTAATGTGTGGGGATTGCTGGTCAGTGCGGACTCGGTGGGCCAAAGGGCCTGTTTTTCTGCGCTGTATCTCTAAACTAAATTAAACTAAAGGACTTGGAACTCAGCTTGAGCATGTGCAAATGCAAGGATCATTTGCATACAATGACTTGACTATGGAGGTTCGGGTGACCTTGGCTCTGGAGGAGGTGTCAATGTAGGCTGAACAGTTTCCCATTAGTTCTGAAAGATTAGCTCCACTCCTGTAGAATGTCTGTTGATGACGTAGTATTCAGTACCAAGCCTGCCCTGGATGAGTACAATGCTAATGCTGTAAAAAGAATGTGAACAGCTTAAAATGCATGTATGCAACACAGGACAGTATGTTCCACCGAATATCCTGAGACCACATTAATCAGTTTGAACTGCCACTGTACAATGCTATGGCACATACCACTAGACTCAGGAACAGCTTCTTGTCAGGCTATAATTGAGTGTATTGTCCGAGTCACCTCTACCCCATTGCGGACATTGGGATTTTGTCTCTGGAATTGAGGTGCTACAATGCGCACACTGTATCTTTCCATTTACTCTACCTATTGTACTTGAGTTTGGCATGATTGCACATAATACTATCTGATTTGATTGGATAGCTTGAAAAACAAAGGTTTTCACTGTACTTCAGCACACGGGACAATACCAAACATAAACCTATCTATAGAGGTTTCTGGAGCCTAAGGTTTACATCATGTGCACGTAGAAATTACTGAGCCCTGGGTGAACAACAAAGACTCAGGAGCTGGCAATCAGTGCACACGTCATGTGTCAGTCATAATGACAACTACAAGCACATGTTTTTGTTTAGAAATATTGCCTGGAAACAGGCCTTTCGTCCCACTGAGTCCACGCTGTATATTGATCACACATTCAAACTGGTCCAATGTTATCCCACCTTCTCATCCACTCGCTGCACATTAGGAGCAATTTTACAATTAACCTATAAACCTGCATGTCTTTGCGATGTGGGAAGAAATTGGAGCACCCAGAGGGAACCCACACAGTCACAGAGTGAACATGCAAACTCCACACAGACAGCACCCGAGGTCAGAGTTAAGCCCACTGCTGTGAGGCAGCAGGTCTACCAGCTGTGCCACTGTTCCTGTAAATTAGAAGAATATTTCCAACAGATTTCACAGATAGGTATGTAAGATAAATAGGTAATGAGCCAGAGGATGAGGGATGAGAGGTGTTCTTTAAGCAAGAGTGAAGATGGTTTATAGAGTCATAGATTCTTACAGCATGGAAACAGGCCCTTCAGTCCAACTGGCCCACACCGGCCAGCACATCCCATCTACATTAGTCCCACTTGTCTGTGTTTGACCCATAGCCCTTTAACTCTATCCTATCCATGTACCTGTCCAAATGTTTCTTAAACGTTGCGATATTTCCTGCCTCATCTATCTCCTCAGCAGCACAATTCATACACCCATCATCCTTTGTGTGAAAAAGTTACCCCTCAGGTTCCTATTAAATCTTTCCTCCCTCAACTTAAACCTATGTCCTCTGGTTCTTGATTCCCCTAGTCTGGGCAAGAGATTCCGTGCGACTACCCAATCTATTTCTCTAATGATTTTGTATACTGTACAAGTAATGTACAAGTCTCTGTAATTACATTTCCACTGTACACAATCCATGTACATTAGTCAAGGATAAATTTCTGATTTAACTCCGAACAGCGGGTGATGCCGCCAACCACCTGTATTCCTTTTGTTGTTGTTAGTCTGTTTTTACTTGTATGTTTTAGGGTATGGGGGGGGGGGGTGATTTTAAATCTCTTCCCTCAACGGAGATGTGACTGTTTCCGTATCGTATCTCCGTTTGCACTGCGGTGTTAACATCATGGAGCTGGCGGTCCCTTGGTGAGAGATCGACTTCGGGAGCTCCAACCACAGGAGCTTCGACCACCCGATCGCAGGAGCCTCGATCACCCCGATACGGGGGCTTTGATCATCGACTGCGGGAGCTGCGATCACCCCGACTGCGGATGTTTCGATTGCCCCGATCGCGGGAGAAAAGAAGGAAATAAGATATGTTATTTGCCTTCCATCACAGTGGGGAATGTGAGGTCGGCGAAAAACAAGATGGACATGATGCCTGCACTGGTGAAGACTCGGAGGGAGTGCCATGAGTGCAGTGATCTCAGTGTTTGCGGGGACATCACTCCATGAGGACATCCTGGAGTCTAGTGCGAGTGTGGACAGCTTTCTGACTGTTCAGGCGGACGGGAACTACAGAGAGAGTGACAGTGGTCAGTACAACTCTGGTCACATCACGGTGAAGGAGCATGTGTGGGGCCTCAACATTGAACTGATAGCTGTGGGTTTCCGCTATGCTGTGTGCCCTGGGGATTCACACACGCCGCTGTAATGGCTGTTTGTTGATGTTTAATCTCTATGTAGTTATGTATCTTGTTGCTTGTATGACTGTATGGCAAATCAAATTTCACTCTACCTTGGTACACGTGACAATAAAGGACCATTGAACCATTGAACAACTTGTTAATACGACAGCAGTGAGGGGAACTAATAAACAAAGCCATTTTCTTCTTTCCCACAATCATCAATAAGCTTCGATCAAATCTCAGAATGGTGAGAGCTCTTTGAGATGTAACAGGTAAGATGGGTTGGATTTCAATAGCTGTGGCCAAAAATTGTTTTTAAAACTGCCCTTGAAATGTGCCAGATTAGAGTTGGAATTGTGTTCAACCCCAGAGACCCAACCATCTCAAGACTAATTTATTTCAACCATTCTTCAGATCCAGAAATCCTGATACTTTGGCCTCTCATCCAGGCTTGCTCACATGCTTGGAAAGACTTTCAAATCAAAACTGAATTTATGTTTTAATAAATTCACTGTGGAGGTGGTATCGTAAAAAACTACTTATGCACAGTAATTTGGTGAAGCATTAATCATACCTTTGCTCATGTTACATGTTCAGGTTTCCAGGTCATGACATATCTCTCAGGAGCTAGAGTGTGCAATGGGACTAACAGAAAATCATTGTTATGTGCAATTTGATGTTTGCCTCATACTAAGGTTAAAAAAAAAATGTAGTTCTTCCCTGCAATGATGCAAACGTGCATTGAATAGTTTGCAAAATGCAATTATGATAAAGTCTGAACAAAAATATGAGTATGGATCAAAAAGTCATAAATTATACTCCAACAATTTTCTATATGTCAATGCATTTGGTTTCTATTGACTAGAGATCTATCAGTTTCAGCCTTTAGCAAGCTAAATGACTTTCATGTTTCATTGCAATGATAAATAATAATTATCTCAATTCAGGTTGAATGTGTCAAGTGATCAACTAAAAAGGAATGTTGATGAGCAGATAAGATACTTTTCCCCCCTCTCTTTTACAGACATTCAGATCATCTTTGAACCAGTTGCTCAGACTTCAGTCTATAATTATTTTGACTGAATCAGGTCAAGCAACTTGAGAATTCATGATATGAATAAACTCAAGCTTGAAGCAGGCACCCGAGACTCTAATATATTATCGGGCAATGTTAATACAATTCTAAAGCTATTTAAAGTGGTTTTCTAAATGGGATTATACAAACATACATTTCAATTTTAACTTGACTAGAAAACAAGTAGTAAAATAATTTGAAAATGATCTTCCTAGAAACATAATATATATCAAAAAACATTAAAATACATCAACAAAAATGAAGTAAAATAGACAAAAAGTGCTGGAGTAACTCAACAGGCCAGACAGCATCTCTGAAGAAAAAGATGGGTGACAGGAGTCTGAGGAAGGGTCCCGACCCGAAATGTCCCCCTTCCTTTTTCTCCAGAGATGTTGCTTGACCCGCTGAGTTACACCAGCACTTTGTGTCTATCTTGAGTCTATGCCAGCATTTGCAATTCCTTTCGACATAATAAAACTAAAATGTTGGGCACACTCAGCAGGTCAGGACACATCTGTGGAAAGAGAAACAGAGCTAACACCTCTGGTGCGAGATTCTTTGATGAAATATCTTGGATGTGAAGAGTCAACTCTTTCTACAGATGGTCCATGACCTGCTGAGTGCATTGAGGGCTTTGAGGTTTTTGTGGTTTGTGATTTCAAGCATCCTGCAGATTTTTTTTTAATTTATTGTTCAATATGTTCATGATTCAACAGATTCCCGTTCCTGTCAGATAAAACAGATAATAGGATAATTCAGGAAGAAATAATTGCTATAATACTTTTTGATCTAAGAATACAAGATGCTATGAGGATGCAGGGTGACTTGGACAGGTTGGGTGAGTGGGCAGATGCATGTCAGACACAGTTTAATGTGGTTAAATATGAGATTTTCCACTTTGGTGGCAAAAACAGGAAGGCAGGTTATTATCTGAATGGTGCCAAGTTGGGAAAAGGGGAAGTACAACGAGATCTGGGGGGTCCTTGTTCATCAGTCACTGAAAGGAAGCATGCAGGTACAGCAGGCAGTGAAGAAACTAATGGCATGTTGGCCTTCATAACAAGAGGAGTTGCGTATCGGAGCAAAGAGGTCCTTCTGCAGTTGTACAGGGCCCTAGGGAGATCACACCTGGATTATTGTGTGCAGTTTTGGTCTCCAAATTTGATGAAGGACATACTTGCAATTGAGGAAGTGCAGCATAGGTTCACAAGGTTAATTCCTGGGATGGCGGGACGGTCATATTTTTATAGAATGGAGCGGCTGGGCTTGTATACTCTGGAATTTAGAAGGATGAGAGGGAATCTTATTGAAACATATAAGATTATTAAAGGTTTGGACACGCTATATGCAGGAAACATGTTCCCGATGTTGGGGGAGTCCAGAACCAGGGTCCACAGTTTAAGAATAAGAGGTAAGCCATTTAGAACGGAGATGAGGAAAAACATTTTTACACAGAGGGTTGTGAATCTGTGGAATTCTCTGCTTTAGAAGGCAGTGGAGACCAATTCTTTGTATGCTTTCAAGAGAGAGTTGGATAGAGTTCTTAAAGATAGCAGAGTCAGGGGATATGGGGAATAGGCAGGAACATGGATGATCAGCCATGATCACAGTGAACGGCGGTGCTGGCTCGAAGGGCTGAATGGCCTACTCCTGCACCGATTGTCTATTGTCTATTAAAACAAGGTACGAGAAGTAGAACATAAAACATTAAAAAGTACAGCACAGGATCAGGCTCTCCAAATGTTTGTGTCGAACATGATGCCAAGTTAAACTATTCTCATTTGCCTGCACATGATCCATATCTCTCTATTGACTGCATATCCATCTGCCTATAAAATTCTCTTCAACACTACTGTCTTATCCACCTCCACCACCACCCACAGCAGCACATTCCAGGCCACACCTTTCCCCGCACCCTCTATGTAAAGAATCTGTCCCACATATCTCCATCAAACCTTTTCCCCTTTCACCTTAAAGCTATGCCCTCGGAATTTGACATTTCAGCCCTGGAAAAATGTTCTGAATGCCTACCCTATCTAGGGTTGCCAAATTTCTCACTCCCAAATAAGGATGCGGTCAAAATAAGGGCCAAATTCCCAACGGCATTTCATTGACCGACTCGGCCATGGCTGAGTGAATGATGAGTTGGCCCGGCTGCACAAAGCCCAGTCAGCTGGCCAGCTGAGCAGTTTGGCCTTTTCCCGCAAAATCCGGCACCCCACCCAACTCATGAACTGATGATCGGCCATGAGAAGGAGGGGTGGTGGTGTTGGTGGTAAGCGAAGGTCCGAAGGTTGGACAGCTGGCCGGACTGCCAACAGATGGGGCCACTGGCGAGGTGCTGCTGCTGCACTTCATGGGCTGCACTACGTTGGGACGGGCTAGGCAGTGCCGGACACTGCGATCCGACACGACTGTCCACTCGACCCGAGTAGTAGCAGTCAAAGGGTGGACCCGTATGGGACAAACCAATTTAGCCCAATAGACGTGATGTCCCAGCTAATATGGGGTAGTTGGCAACACAAACCCTATTTAAGTCTCTCTTAATTTTCTATACTTCTATCAGGTCTCCCTTCAATCTCCAGCATTCCAGAGAAAATGATCCAAGTCTGTCCAACCGCTCCTTGTAGCTAATACCCTTGATTTCTGGCAGGTCTATTAGGCCTGCTTCTTGTAATCCGACGATCAGAACTGCAGACAATACATTAAATACGGCCTAACCAACACCTAACCAACACTCTCTCAAGCTGCATCATAACTTTCTGACTCTTATATTCAATGCCCCTACCAATGAATGCAAGCATACCATATAAGCCTAAATAATCATTCTATCATGTTGTATTGCCAGGGAGTGGTGGAAGGGAGGGAATTAAATTATGAGGCAGTGAGTGGTCTGATAGTTTGCTAGCCCTCTTCGTCCTGGGTGGAATTGAACGTCCTAATTGTGGCTGATGTCAGACAGAACCGGTTTAAAGGAGCCTATTCCATTATACTCTTATCTTGTGCCTTGCAACTGGTGAAGAATCAAGAGGTTAAATCACTTGCTGTGGGATTTGAGTGAACACCTTTTAAAGTGGCAAAGAGAGACACGTCCTTTTAAAATGGGTCTGCTCCATTTGAAATAAGGGATGAGAATCCGATTTTGTAGGTCGGTGACAACAGAGGAATGGGTAGTTATTTTACACAGGAAACCCAGTGCATGAGCTGGTTTATTGGCAATGACATCAATATGGTTGGACCATTTGAGTATCGGATCTATGTCAAGCAGGTTATTTTCATTCATCCACCTAATAACTTCCTCAAAATCAGTTAGTGAATTGATAAGGCACGTTTTTTTCCATGGTCTCATTAAGATCTCTCTCTGCCTCTGGGTTTATCTATAAAAGCCCATTGAAGCATCCAACTGCAGACACCAAGTTAATGAACTTTGTAATATCCCAATTCCATCTTTGTCCAGCATTTTAATTTTGTTGCACACCAATTTATCAGCCAGTCTACACACTGATGTCACTGGTGACAGCTTCTGACCTCTGTCAACATATGAATCTAAGAATAACCATGTCTAAAATTAAGAACGTGATCAGGAATGACAAGCTAAGACATTTCTTTCTTCTGCTGGACAGACGTGGGTATTCTGATGTAAAATTTTGACAGAGAAATAACCATCTTAAAGATGGTAAGATAGTGATCATCTGATGACAGGCGTTTTACTGTCTGCTCAAGGTTCATAAACAACAGATTAATCAATTTTGGTCATTTGCAAGGAAATATTATGTTCTGTAAAGACAATCAGATTGCAGCGTATTTTCACAAAGGGTGGCACGGTGGCGCAGCGGTAGAGTTACAGCCT
This sequence comes from Leucoraja erinaceus, assembly GCF_028641065.1. Lineage (NCBI taxonomy): Eukaryota > Metazoa > Chordata > Chondrichthyes > Rajiformes > Rajidae > Leucoraja > Leucoraja erinaceus. The sequence continues at coordinate 24,049,825 of NC_073386.1, forward strand.
TACAGCGCCAGAAACCCAGATTTGATTCTGATTAAAGGTACTGTCTGTATGGAGTTTGAACGATCTCCCTGTGACCGCACGGGTTTTCCCCCACAATCCAAAGACATACAGGTTTGTAGGTTAATTGGCTTCTGTAAATTGTAAATTGTTACTAGTATATAGGATAATGCTAGTGTATGGGGTAATTGTTGGTAGGTACAGGTTCGGTGGGCCAATGCGCCTGATTCCACTTTGCATCTCTAAAGTCTGAAGTCTAAATAATTCTCAACCTGGACATCTTCAGATCCCGCTGATATTTATTGGTGAATTGATGCATTACCCAAACAGAAAGGCGCCTACCACCCACACAGTAAGATAGTGGTTCTTAGCCTCATCTCATGACTGTCTTCCAAGACATGGTAGTGAACGGGCCTTTCTATGTTTGCCCTTCAGAAGATGAACGTTCCAATAGCACTGCAATGAATGCAGCTAATCAGTTATCAGAGTTCATTGATGTTGACACATGGGCATGTCCTGCAGGTATGTTAAGACAGGGTGATTGTGAGAGATTGGAGGGAACATTAAACCTCTTGTTCACTTGGGGCCTCCAGACCATGGCTGTAGGTGTGACAATCAGCTGATTTCATTGCCTGCAGATCCATTGCCTGTCAGAGCCACAATCGGAAATGTGGTGGCGTGGTCGTTCGTCCCAGTGATACCAGCCAATGGCTGCTGGCACCCTTGGCCTGGCTGCCGACAAGATTCCACCAAAAGCACAGCTAAGCAGCTTCTCCATCCCAGGATCTGAGGGAGTTGTATCCCAATACCACATCACTCCAGCTTCAGTAGCCTTCCCCAGCTCCTTGATCTCTACCAGTCTCCAGGCAACACAGATCATTATTCATCTGAAAGTCACATTTTGTCACAAGGCAAGGCATGAGTGATGAGGGTAATCTCCTTCATTTGACTCCATCTCTGTTCTTCCTCGTTTTCAGTGTTATTTCACACAATGGCCAAACTGAGTGATCAGTTCCAATTAATTGTTTCCATGTTTCAGATGCTCTCCCTCAACCATTTTCTTCCGTGTTCATTCTGTTCTCTTTTGCTTATTGACTGAATATGTTTATTTAAGACACTGGTAGCCTGAACCTAAAACTGGCAATTATGCAAACTGTTTGATAATCAGCTTTTTTAAGTCATTTGCGCTGCTGAACTTGTCTTAGGAACATTACTTATATATGATTTACACATCTCCAAATGTTTTAAAAGTGGAAAAAAAAACCTTGTTTAATAATAATTGTAACAGTCTGGAATTTAAGTAATTGAACTTGTAATAGGCTTACACTGGGCTTTTGTCAGTGACCCCCATTTTTGCAAAGGGTCGTGTAGAACTGAAGTAGAAAGTGCATGGAACTAACCCAGAAAGTCAGAACGAAGACTTATCAGTTGTTACTCAGCAGTGCAAGAGTATCAGGCCCTTATCTGTTCTTTTCCAAAAGTAATTTTTGTTTTGAATTTTATTTGAAGACGTATTAACATTTGAAGTCCCAGTTTTCTCATTATATCTGGCCTCACAGTGTTCCTCCCTTAGGAAATCAGAGGAAGGAGTCTCTGAACTGATGTGGCATGATCAAAAACTCTAACCCTATAAAACTCCAGATTGTCCAAGCAAGGATTTACTGCCCTTTCGGCAGCCCTATACATCCAACTAGTTGTTGTATCCACAAACGTGCCATTTAAGGATTCCCCTGCTGCATTGGATGATGTGCAAGGTTGCTCCAAAAGGCTATACCTTGCTTGTTCACCAGCAAGATATAGTTCAAACTCAGCAAACCAAAAGGGTTTAATTATGAGGAGACATTGCATAAACTTGCCTTGTTTACTATACTTTTGGAAGGTTGAGGAATGACCTAACTTTATAAAAGTTAAGGTAGGGCCCGTGCAGATCCTGATACAATGGGAGTTTTTAAGGCTGAGAGTCACAGATTTGTGTTCAATAAAGGAATCAAGGCAGGTTCATGGAACTGAGGTTTATGTCAATCATAATCTATTTGAATAGTGGAGTAAATATTTGATTGCCTTGCCTTTATTTCTTTAAATATCTGACCTCTGCTTTCTTAATAAATTTCTCATTATTGGAGACAGTCTTTTGTAGAACATACAACATTGAACAATGGAGCTCAGGAACAGGCTCTTCGGCCCACAATGTCTGTGCCAAACATGATACCAAGACTTATCTGCCTGCACGTAAGCCATGTTTCTCCATTCTCTGCATATGCATATGTAAAAGTCTCTTTAATACCATTGTCGTATCTGCCTCCACCACCATTCTGGCAGCACTTTCCAGGCACTCTTACCTTAAAGTCAGGCCCTCGAGTATTTGGCACTTCCATGTGAGAAAAAAGTTGTGATTGCCTCATAAAATGTCTTGTACTTCTGTCAGGTCTCCCTCAACCTCCGGCATTCTGGAGCCAACATTGATCAAGTCTGTCCAACCTCTCCATGTCGCTGATACCCTCCAATCTGTACCTCATTCTAGTAAACCTCCTCTGCACAATTATCAAAGCCTCCACATCCTTCCTGTAATGGGGCAACCAGAACTGCACACAATTCTCCAAATGCAGCCTAAACATTCACCATTTACATTCTACCTCCCAAAGTGCATCACCTCACACTTCCTTGTTCCCTTTGCCATTTATTTGTCCATTTCTGTACTGAATCTATATCCTGCTAAAAATCTTTGATAGCCTTCCTTACAGTCTGCGATCACAGCAATCTCGCTGTCATCTACAAACTTACTAATTAACCTATTCTACATTTATATCCAAATAATTTATATAGTGTACTAGACTAAGTGGAACTGTTGGGTCCCAGCATCACATGGGAGGGCTGGTCCCCCAACACAATATTCCACCTCTCCATCCATTCCAATATTGGTGGCCAGTGGGGGGGGGGGGGGTTTTTCTGGAGCGCTAGTAGGGGTGTTGTGGGCTGAAGGGACTGGTTTACAGAGGGCTAGTATGGACATTGTGGGCTGAATGGATTCTTGGGCTGGCGGCTCAGTCACTCAAGCCTGTTGTGCTGGCAGCTCACCCACTCACAGCTGGTGGGCTGGCAGTCGACTCTCGGCTATTCCTTGAAATTCCATTTCAAGCAGGCTGCAAGACCACCAAATTCAAGTGCAGTTTCATCCCATTTCAAGCAGGTTGCAAGGCCACTAAAGACAGCGAGTCATGACCTCTTCCTCCTCCATCTTACAGAGACTGAGCCACGCCCACATTTCTGGGTTTTATAGTCCCTCCCCCCCCACCAGAAGGGACGTGGCCTTCATGGCATGATTGACAGGAGAGAGAATCTCAACATTTTTTAAACACTAATAAATCTTTTATTTTTCATCGATGGGAAAAATCCGCTTGTCCTGCACAGAGGAGGGGGACTCTGTGTAAGATGGCCAAAATTCACAGCCGTAAGTGGCAGCGTTTTTTCTAAAGTCAATATACAGAACAACAGGAAGTGGTCAAGATCAGACTTTTAGTAATATAGATATCACAAACAGCAGAGGTCCCTGCACAATCCCTGCAGAATTCTACTGGACACAGATCTCCAGCCGAAGTTACCACAACCCTTGGTCTACTATCAAGAAGTCAGTTTTTTCTAAATACATACGACTAAGTTACTGTTAATCCTGTGCATCTTAAATTTCTGGATCAGCCTCCGTGGGGGACTTTAACAAGTGCCTTTCTAAAATCAATGTAGATGACTTCCACCCTCTATCCGTCCTTCAACTACTACTCAAAAAACCCGATCAAGTTAGTTAGACATGACATGCCACATTCAAAGCCTGTCCTTAATTAACCCATTCTCTTCCAAATGGGAGAAAAACTTCTCTTGAAGAATCCTTTCCAATAGCTTCTGTACCACTGACGCGAGGCTCACAGGTCTTGTGATTGACTAACAACTTTTCAATTGTCCTGTCTTCAAGTTAATGGATCAGCTTTGGACCACCAAATACTTGGTAAGTTAAATGACACAATACACTGACATGATTTGAATGTACTGTTGATCTGTACCCAGAGGGATTCATCAGGCTGAACAACCTGACATGGAGTTTTAGGTTAAATACAGCATGTTCCTGAATCCAGTCTGTGAAGTAAAAAAACTTTGAAAATCCTTTAACCCAACAGACGTAAATGTCCCATTTTAACAGTTTGGAAACAGATGATTTGTTTTAGTTCTAGTTTTAGAGATACAGTATGGAAACAGGCCCTTTGGCCCACCAAGTCTGTGCTGACTACCCTAACACTGGTTCTATCCAAGACAGTAGGGACAATTTATTGAAACCAAGTAACCTACAAACCTGCATGTCTCTGTAATGTGGGAGGAAACCGGATCACCTGGAGAAAACCCATGCAAGTCACATGGAGAACATACAAATTCCATACAGACAACCCCCATAGTCAAGATCAAACCCAGGCTTCTGGTGCTGTAAGGCAGCACCTCTCCCGCTGCAGCACTGTGCCTCCCTATGCATTAAACGTTGCGGTGAGTACACCTGAAGCTTATTGATGTGAATCGCTGGTGGGTGAGGCTGACAGCAGATGGGCAAGTTAGATTTAGAAAAGGTTTCTTTTGAATTCCCAATAAAGTGTGTACCCATGTCATTCTTACTGACGAGATGTGGGTTCAGATCTCACTAAAGCAGAAACCCACCTGATAAAGTGGCAATCCTGCTAAAAATATGACGAGAAGCTGCAGATTCATAGTTATACAGTGCAGAAATGGGCCCTTTAGCCCAAGTTGTCCTTGCCAAAGAAACTAATTCTATTTGGCTACATATAGCACATATCCCTCAAAATATTTACTATCGAACAAAAATTTTAATTGTCATTGTATCTGCCTGCACGACCTTCCCTTGCAGCTTTTTTTCATTTACTCACCATCCTTCATGTGAAAATGTTGCCTCTCAGATCCCCTTTAAATCTTCTCCCTTTCACATAGACATCTATGTCCTCTGGCTTTAGCTGCACCAAACTACACAAATTAATTCATGTCACTAAAAATGAAATTAAAACAGACTAAAACAATATCATCACTTTGTGAAATACCCTTAAAACCAGCAAGGAACTTTTTCATTTTCTCCGCCAGGCTGCATTTCAGTCCAAAGTTAAACAATTTTCTCCTCGTTACCCTGTTCAATTCGCCAAATAGTTGCTTGCTTTTCAATTCTGCTTTATCAAGTCAGAGACATCTGAAAGCATTTCACATAATAACACACATTGAAGTTCAAGGAATGCCCATATGTAGCTGAAGGCAGCATACCGTTAAGCAACAACCTTTGCAGCAAGAACAGCAAGTATTTGGCCAGCAGCTCCTCAGAACATGAAAGATCAACTGATCTCTGTTTGTTTGGTGGTCAAAAATTAAAATCAACCAATATCTGCATGAATCAGATTTATGCAAGAATCCAAATCAATGTACATCACTGACATTCTTGAAATCTTGGCCAAGCAATTCTTATTTTGCATGTATTGTCAAGGTCATTCTCGTGAAATAATGGTATATTTAAATTGGAAGGGGAAATTACCAGAGGGAAAGTTTACAATACAATACAATACAATTTATTTATTGTCATTTTAACCTCAAATGAAGTTCAAACGGAATCTGGTTTCCGCAGTCTTACTAACTGGGAACAAGTGCAGTCATTTAACTGGGAACAGAGTGAAAGCTGGAAGCCGGGGTGTCAGCACATTCAAATAAAAAACATTGGTAATATGAGGGATAACTAACTCACCAAATAAATTATTATTACACTCCTAGCTATAAAAGCTAGCACCTGATGGAGTTTTTTAAAGATATGACCAAAAAGGTTGATGAAGGCAAGAGCTGTAGACGTTGTATATTTTAGCAAGATATCTGACAAGGTTCCGCATGGTAGGCTGCTCTGGCACGTTATGCCCCACTTAGGAAACCTGAACGGAAACCTCTAGAGACTTTGCACCCCACCCAAGGTTTCCGTGCGGTTTCACGGAGGTTGCCGGTGGTTGCCGGAGGTTGCAGGCAGTGGAAGCAGGTAGGGAGACTGACAAAACCCTCTGGGAACCTCCAGGAACCGCACAGAAACCTTGGGTGGGGCGCAAAGTCTCCGGAGGTTTCCTTTCAGGTTTCCTAAGTGGGACAGGGGCATTAAGATCGCATAGGATCCAAAGAGAGATAGCTGACGGGATAGAAAATAGTTTTCATGCAAGGAAGCAGAGGGTGATGGTGGAAGGTTGCTTTTCAGACTGGAGGTCTGTGCTTATTGATGTGCCTCAGGGTTTGATACTGGGCCCATTGCTGTTTGTCATCTATATCAGTGATTTGGATGAAAACATACAAGGCATGTTAGCAAATTTGCAGATGACACCGACGTGGGTGTATTGTAGATAGCGCAGATGGTTTTCAAAAATTACAGCAGGATCCTGATCAGTTAGCCAGGTGGGCTGAGGAATGGTTGATGAAATTTAATACAAAGAAATGTGAAGTGTTGCATTTTGGGAATTCTAACAAGGCCAGGACCTACACAGTGAATGGCAGGCCTCTGGGGAGTATTACAGAGCAGAGGGATCTAGGGGTGCAGGTACACAGTACCTTAAAAGTGGCATCACTAGTAGATAGGGTGGTCAAAAAGGCTTTTGGTACATTGGCCTTCATCGGTCAGGTGAGTATAGAAGTTGGGAGGTCATGTTACAATTGTATAAGACATTTAAAGTATTGTGTTCAGTTTTGGTCACCATGTTGTAGGAAAGATGTTGTCAAGTTGCAAAGGGTGCAGAGAAGATTTACTAGAATGTTGCCAGGACTCGAGTGCCTGAGTTATAGGGAGAGGTTGAGCAGGCAAGGACTTTACAAGGAGGATAAGGGGTGATCTTGTAGAGGTGAAGATGATCATGAGAGGAATAGATCGGGTAAACACACAGAGCCTTTTGGCTGAGTAATATGTAGAGGTGGACAGAATCATGAGAGGAATAGATCGGATAGACATACAGCCAAGAGTAGGGGAATCAAGCCCCCGATGCTATAGATTTCAGGTCAGGGGGAAAGATTTAATAGGAACCTGAGGGGTAACTATTTTACGTAATGGATGGTGGGTATATGAATCAAGCTGCCAGAGGAGATAGATGAGGCAGCTTAAGTACATAATTTTTAATACATATTTGAATGGATTCATGGATAGGATAGGTTTAGAGGGTTAGAGGCCAATCATGGGCAGATAGGACAAGAGTAGATGGACCATGTTGGTTAGCATGAGCAGGTTGGACCAATGTGCCTTTTCCATGCTGTATGATTATATGATTCTATGACTTTATTATTCATTCCTAATTTTTTACTGATCTGTGTTGCCCACAAGACCACTTCAGTTAGAGTCTGCCCCAGTGGCAGGTCTGGAGTCAGATATGGTCTCAGCGAGGCAGTCAAGGTCCAATAGAAGGTGTAGAAGGTCCGGAAGTGGCGGCGCTGGTGAACGGCTGCGGCTCGCTTGCAGTCCGTTTGTTTTTACTATTTTGTGTTTTTTTCGTTTTGTCTAGCTAAGTTTTTGGTTTTTTAGGTTGTGTTTATGTGTGGGGGGGGGTTGAAACAGGGCTTGCTGTCTCTCCCTTCGTGTCCCCCTTCTCTGCCTCCGTCTGCGCTGAGGCCTAATGGCGGAGCTGGCAACCTCGAGGCTCTGGAGGCAGCCTGTCAGGACTCGCCCTGGGCTCGCTCCCGTGAGGGCGGCCCAGCTCGCGACTGGAATGGCGCTCCCGTGAGGGGCTGTGACGCTCCCGTGAGGGCGGCCTGGTGAGGGGCTGAGACGCTCCCGTGTGGGCAGCCGGCAGCCGAGGGTAACGGCGCTCCCGTCGGGGTGGCCCAGCCCGAGGGTGGAACGGCGCTACCATCGGGGCGGCCCAGCTCGAGGGAAACAGCGCACCCGTGAGGGCGGCCCAGCCCGAGGGTAACAGCGCTCCCGTCGGCGCGGCCCAGCTGGAGGGTGGAACGGCGCTCCCGTGAGGGCGGCCCAGCCCGAGGGTAACAGCGCTCCCGTGAGGGCGGCCCAGCTCGAGGGTAACGGCGCTCCCGTCGGGGTGTCCCAGCTCGAGGGTAACGGCGCTCCCATGAGGGCGGCCTGGCGCGGGGCTGAGACGCTGACGTGAGGGCGACCCAGCTCGGGGCTGAAACGGTGCTCCGGTGGCTGAGACGGCGTTCTGGCGGCAGCGGCCTGAGTCCGGGGTTCGGCCGCGGGCCAGTGGATGACGTCGTCAACAGCTGCGTCCGCTGGACTGGAGGGTGGCAGCTTCGACCACCCCGGGCCGCGGTGTTTGAACCGGCCCATTCGCGGAGCTCGGTGAGCCGCGGGACTGACTTACCATCGCCCGGTGAGGTATCGCCTCAGTGCAGAGGGAGAAGAGGAGGGAAGAGACTGCAGCCCAAGATTTTTGCCTCCATCACAGTGAGGAGGTGCTTGGTGGACTCACTGTGGTGGATGTTAATTTGTGTTTACTGTCTGTTCTGTGGTCTATTATTGTATGTGTGACTGCAGGCACGAAATTTCGTTCAGACTGAAAGGTCTGAATGACAATAAAGGAAATTCAATTCAATTCAATTCAATGCCAAATATCCCTCAACTCACTCTTAGGTGCGATCGCTCTTATCTCCACTCCAAATATTCAACACTATTCAAGCTGAATATTCAGCTGAAAAATACCAAGCTCTCCAAAACAAACCAAATCCCTGAATAGGTTGTCAAACATGTCAAGCAATGCATCAACCTTTTTCAGTAATTGCTCTGGGGCATGGAAACAATCGGATTTATTTATTAAAAATTGCCCCGACTGAGGTGATGGATGTCAGTGTATGGAAAATAAACTCTTCCCATATCAGGCACCTAAAATGAGCTTCAGGATGGAATTGTTTAACACTTTTCTAACAGAGTTAAACCCAAGTATTTCTGGTATAATTTCATGAACATTTTCCCTTCACCTGAGAGGAGGAGAGTATGCCAGGGAATTTCAGATAAACAATAATCAGAATCATCTTCAAGAAAGAAGACAAGCCCAACTGCAGTAAATGCTGGGGAGCCCTATTGCCCACCATGGCGAAAGTCAATGTAAGGATCCTCCACCAACACCTTTTCTTAGGGACCTGAACATTCCTCCTAATAACTAGGTTTCCCTTTATCCTGTATCTCTGCACTGTGGAAGGCATGAGTGTAACCATGTATAATCTTTCTGCTGACTGGGTAGCTTGCAACAAAAAAGCTTTTCACTGTACCTCGTACACGTGACAATAAATAATCTAAACTAAACAAGTGGATTTCATCCATCCAAAGGCACCATGACCATAATCTCCCTACGAAATAAATCCAAGAAATGGGAAGAGAGCAGAACCGCCAAAATTTAGCCATCCCCAAAAATTATCACTGTTCCCCATCTGTTCTTGATAATGTGCACATCTAATCTTTAAGAAACAGGTCCACCAGAGATATACCTCATGTGGTCTTAAGCAGGATTGTGTTATCACTCCAATATTCTTCTCAATCTTCCTTAATGAATATTTCATCTGACTTACAAAAAGATGTAAGTAAATCTATCTCCACTTCAGAATCAGAATCATGAATTGTGTATGTATGCACACTTGTAGACCAACTTTCAAACCATTTATCATTTTATCATTTTCAAACCACTCAAGAAGGTGAGTCTTACACTTAACATCTGGGTGATAGATGTGCTTCATCGCACTATCCCGCCACATAATGAAACACCCCAACAATCAAAATCCATAATCAGACCTTGAAAACACAAATTACTTCTGTAGCTTGAGAGCCACTATTCATCGAGTGGGGAAATTCATCCACAAAGAAATTCATATCTTTCTGTGTATCAGCACAGCCCTTTCTGCCCGAGGAAAAGAGTGTGCAATGTCCAAGACCTCAAACCCATCACATTGGTTTACCGAGCAGCAATGAACTCTGACTCGCTGGAGTTTAGAAGGGTGAGGGGGGACCTCATTGAAACTTACAGAATAATGAAAGGCATAGATAGAGTGGATGTGGAAAGGATGTTTCCACTGGTGGGAGAGTCTAAGGGCCAGAGGTCATAGCCTGAGAATTAAAGGGCACTCTTTTAGAAAGGAGGTGAGGAGGAACTTATTTAGTCAGAGGGTAGTTAATCTGTGGAACTCATTGCCACAGAGGGCTGTGGAGGCAGTCAGTGGATATGTATGTCAGAGGTAGACAAATTCTTGATTAGAACGGGTGCCAAGGGTTATGAGGGAAGGCAGGAAAATGGGATTAGGAGGCAGAGATCAGCCATGATTGAATGGTGGTGTAGACTCGATGGGTCGAATGGCCTAATTCTACTACAACTTGTGAACCTGAATGCATCAGAGATATCGGCAACCTTTAGTGGGCAGATGGCTAATGCAGTGGATTCAGACTTTTGCCATCTGTTCTAATGGGCCTGTCCCACATGATGATCTTTTAGGCAACTGCCGGCGATTGTCATAGTCATAGCAGGTAACCGAAAAACCAGCAACAACCTACTTCATCCGGGCGACAACCTACGACAGCACCTACGCCAGGAGAGGTCAAGCTACGCTTATTGGCGTCAAACCCACTGTCGGCGAAAATGTTTGAACATGGTGAAAATTTAGCGGAGACCAGAAAGACGCTACGACTTTTTGCGCGACTGAGGAGACGACTCCCGGCAACCACCGGCGAACGTTTGGCGACAAACTAGTCGCCTGTAGTTGCCTAAAAAAATCGCCAGTCGGACAGGCCCATAACTCCCTATCCATTACAACATAAGAACAAATGGAAATAGGAGGAGGAGCAACCCATCTGTCCCTTGAAGCCTGTTCCACCATTTTATATGATCATGGCTGATATATGGTGGTCTCAGCTCCTCTTGTGCACCATTTCTCCACACCACTTTATTCCTCCATCTATCAAATATTTATTCACCTTCATATTTATTACTTCCAATTAAGCTTTGGCTGTGAAACCCAGAAATTTACCACCGTCTGCAAGAAGAAATATCTACTTACCTCAATTTTAAATGACTGTCTTGCAGTTATAATCCCTTGTTCATGACTATCCCACTCATGTAAACATCCCCTCATCTATGCTGTCATGGCCACTGGTTCGGGCAGCATCCCAGGAGAACATGGATAGGGGACGTTTCAGATCAAAACCCTTCTTCAGACTGATTGCAGGAGTGGGGAGAAGGCCAAAGCATGACAAGACATAGATCAATACAGGCAAAGGACGTTTTTGATAGGTAGATGGTTGGACGAGGGGACACATTGTAAATGAAAACATTTTTTAAAATCTCTTTAAGAATGTAAAAAAAGTCTTGACCAGTTTGTAAACTTAGAGCATTTTAAACAGTGTAGGGTTTTTACTTGTTTAATTTATTAGACTTTTACTCGCTCTTCATTCCTAAGTTTAAAAAAAAAACTTTTCTTATAATTTCTCACTTTCTCCTCCAAATGTTGCAATCCTCAATGTAAGTAACGAGCTGCAATAAAAGCAAACACCATCTGATTTACGCTAACACATAGTAGTTAACACTAAGTAACGCATGAGTCCCTCATACTTTAACTCTGGAACATTTTACATTGCATGTGAAAAGTAAAAGTTACATTTGTATTCAATTTAATATGGTGAATTATAATTCACATTGGGTTGTCTTTGCGTATGTGCAAAGTCATTAAATAATTAAACCAATGCCACAATGTTCTGAGAAAAGATTTACTACATTGCACTCTTCTGGGACAGGCCACAAGAACCATAGTCAATGGAGTGGAATGTCAGGAGGGGGTATAACAGACTGTTAATGTTCCTGTATTCAGAAATACTGGTGACTACATTTCTAGTCCATAAATTCTCATGATATTGAGTTTCTGTTTTTAAACTTGGCTATTAAATTTGTGCATAGAAAATTGACCCAGCAGCAAAGAAGAACCCAGATTACAGATCTACACCTCTCAAGCATCGTCATGCTCATTTCAAAGAAGGTATTTATCCAGCTGTTCAAACAATCTGCTTCGATTGTAATTCCATCACACATGCCTGTGACTGTGGAGGGTTTGCTATACTCATTGCTCACTTCTTGTGCGAGTGTAATCCACCTAAATGACGTTGATCACATAATATCAGCACCGTACACTGCATGGACATCTGATGCAGAGCTGAAGGAACAGGGAATTTATTTTATATTGTTTTAACACAAACCCAAATGGCTTCGCCAATGCTACAAATATTTGTCACCTGTTCTTTTCATTCTTATGTTCCCCAAATGCAGAGTTTCAGCTCAGTTAAAGCTCTGCTACAATTTCAAGGCCCTTGGAATTAGTGTCATCTGTTTCAAATGACTCCCTTCAATGCATTAATTGCACTGCACTGCCAACTCTATCTTTAACTTCGCCGATGAAACCACTGTTGTCAGCCGGATCAAGAATAACGATGAGCACAGGAAAGTGTTTGGGAATCTTGTGTCATGGTGTCTGTACAACAACCTATCCCTTAATGTCAGCAAAACCAAAGAGTTGGTGTTGACCTAAGGAAGTAAGCGGCAGAACACATCAGCTGAAATTTGATGGAATCAATGGAAAATGAAAAAAACACACACTATAATGATGGTTTACAGCTGCAAGTTCCTTGACCTCCATTGACCAACAGTTTAACCTGGCCTCTTCACACTGATGTGATGATCAAGAAAGTAGGTCAAGAGATTTACTTTCTTAGGCACCTGAGAAGATTCAGCAATTCCAGAATGATTTTGGATTCACTACAGAAAAGTTTGATGGGCACATCTCAGCCTGGTATGGCAGCTGTGCTTATCTTGACCACTTGCACCTGCAGAGACTGGTGAAAACAGCCCACGTCATCACTTCTTTCCATCCAGTCCATTTTCACAGTGCGTTACACCAGGGAGACTGAAAGTATTGTCAAAGATGCCTGTCACCATGGCCATTCCACTACCTACCTTCTACCTTATGGGAGAAGATACAGGAACTTGAAAGCTCAAACATCCAGACTAAAGAACAACTAAATAACAACTAAAGAACAACTAAATAAAGAACATGGTTCAGACTCCTGCACCAATCACTCTCTTCGCACCTCCTTGCTGAAGGTGCTGCCACGCTCTCTTACCCTTCACTCTACTCATTTGATTATTCTGTATTGCACTCTATATATTATTTTGCACTATTTCAGACAGTGCAACAATCTTTTCACCATTCTGCTGTTTTGCTCTGGTGGTCCTGTTTATTATTGTATCTATCATCACCGCATACTGTGTATTCTATGAATTTCATGCAAACAAGGCATTTCATTGCACTCTGGGGTGTATGACAATAAACCATGAATCTGAACCTGAAGTGGTGAGAATTGCAGTGATGCATCATTTTTGACACGGAGCAATGGATGAGGCCACTTCACTGCTCTTTGTGGGGCAGCTGGCATCAAAGGCTGGTAAGGAAGGGAGTTTTAGATCAAATAAATGAGGATGGTGCAAGAAAGTGGTCTAAAATCAGTCCTGTAATCTTATGGAGGGATGGAGCAGGCAGGAGCCAAATGACTTATCGCTGCTTTTTGGAGTTCTTCTGCAGAGGATTCAAGAAAGCAATAAATCTCCATCAATTTAGCCACAAAATATTTGCACGATAGACTTTTCTTTCTCCAAAGCTATAAAATGCAGGAACTTCAGATTTCCATCCAAGAGGACCCTCCATGCCAAATGTGAATGACTCCGTGGTTTGTAATCACCACATAGCAAAGGTTTGGTTTAATTAATGCCAAATATATCACCATTAATTTTCTCTGTAATCAAAATAAAACTATTCATAATTTTAATTTCTAATATCCCAGTGCATTCTACTTTTGCCTATTTCTTTGTTATGAATATACAAATTTATGTACACACCTCACGTTTTTCTACTCTCTACCATCTATTTTTCCACTTTTGCCTCTTTCTATTGCTTTCTTTTTCTTGTCCTGCTTACTTCCTTCTTATAACATAAAACTAGAGGTTGTACATTGAATGGATTACGCTATTACATAGTTGGCACCTAAAATTATGTTCCACTGTACTGTTTTCTGCTGTATTAACTTCTAATAAAATAAACAAAACAAAAAAAATAAATAAAAAAATAAAAAAAAAATGAATATACAAATTCTGAGCCAGGCGAGCACATTTGGTTCTTAATTCCTGCTCGCCCATTCAGTAAGATTATAGCTGATTTAACTGTGACCTCAACTCTGCGTTCCTGTTTACCCCAATAACTTTTCACCCCGTTGCTTATCAAGTTTCCATCTATTTCTGCCTTACGAATACTCAAATAATTCTCACTTTAAGGATTTTCCCACGCAACATCACAAGATCACTGGTTTCAATAAAGACATCTCTTGCTATTCTAAACTACAGCAGAATCAAGTCTAGCCTGTCCAACATTTGGCCATGAAACAATCCGTTCTTTCCAGACATTACACAAAATGATGGAGGAACTTAGTAGGTCAGGCAGCATCTGTGGGGTGAATTGACAAGCATTGTTTTGGGATGAGAACCTTCTTCAGCATCTGCAGTTCCTTGTGTCTCCTTTCCAAGTATTAGTTTAGTAAACCTTCTTGAACTCATTCCAATATATTAACATCATTTCTTAAAAGAGATAGAGTTCCTTTGTGTAGATTAGTGACACTCATACTGTGGCTCTGCCCACAGGCTTATTAGAGTTCTCTCCCTCTCTCTCTCTCTTTGGTAGATTGGTAGCAAGCAAGCTTATAATAAGCACTGTTGTGTTTCTCCTGCAGTTGCTAATAAAATATAGATTCTAATCACTATGTGTGAGTTTGGCCATTCTTTCAACATGGTGTCAGAAACTTTGAACTCTCTCCTTGCCTAGTCCATCTACGTTTATTTGAGTTTGTTTTTTTGTTCAGTTTGTGTTTTACCATGGCATCAGATCTTCGCCAACCAGAGCCTTTGGTGTTTGATGGTGACCCCGCCGAGCATTGGCGGATCTTTGAAGAGGATTTCCCTGTGTATGTGCATTCGGCGCACACTGCCACCGCTCCGGATGTTCATATTTCCATTCTCCTCAACCTGGCCGGCACAGAAGCTGCTCGATGCGTCAGGAGATTTCATTATGAACCAGCGCAGTCTAATGCTGTGGGTGTCCAGATTGTTCCAGCTGAATCTATTCAAGACCCTGAGTGCCTGCTTAACAAGTTCCGACTGTTATGTGAGTTATGCATTAACCTTGTGATGGAACGCCATAAATGTTTCTCGCAAAGCCAAAGGCGCGGTGAAACTATAGAAGCATACGTCAGTTCTTAGAAACACATCGCCAGTAGGTGTGAGTTTGAACATTTGTGCGATAGTCCGATAAGAGACTTGCTTATGGAATTCTCAATGATAAGGCGTGTGATTAACTTTTGCGTGATACTGAACTCACTCTGGAGACTGCTGAAAACCGCTGTCGCATTGCAGAAATGACGATTCTCACACCAGATCGTTGGGGCAGGGTCCCCATTCTGCCTATGGTGTTAATGTGGCCGGCACTGTTTATCACGCTCAACGGCAGTTTTCACAGATGTCCGGCAGATCTGTTGCTAAACAATGATTGTGTGAACTGTGGAGGTACGCATATTGAAATCCGTGAATGTTGCCCGGCTTATCGAAAGCTTTACCACTTCTGTAAACAAAGGAATCATTTTATTCGCTGTTGTCTGTCGTTTGGAAACAGAGTTCAAACAAAACAATCCGTCAATTTCCTCAACCATGGGAGCATGGTTCTGAAGTCTTCCCAGATGACACCCCCTCTTTAAACTAACAAGGACACAATGTCTGCTAACGGGAATTTTGATATCAACATACATTCTTTGTCAGACCTGTGTCGTAAACATCAAGATCACTGTCCTCATTAACGGACTGAAAGTTTTTGTTAAATTAGACACTGGAGCTAGGTGCAATGTGTTATCCTTATCTGAGCTCTATAGGATTAGAAAGAAATAGATTATCAAACACACGGCTGCAACTCTACTTCCATTTGCAGGGGGTGCAGTGCACCCTATCGGTCAAATTGAGCTACGATGCTGTCTGATTCACGTGTCCATAACCTGAGCTTCTTTATTGTCCAAGAAAATGTGCCTTCTCTGCTGGGCATTGCAATGATTTGGGTCTGGTCACCTTCAGTGCATCCGTCTCTCAACTGACTACAACATGTGGCTTCACTCAACAAATCCTAACACAATACAAAAGTCTGTTTGACAACAAGCTGGGCAGGTTACCTGTCAAGTGTACAATCACGACTGATCCTGTGGTACTCCCAGTTGTCCATCCGGCACACCGGATTCCCCATGCTATGCAGGACCTTGTACCAAGTGAACTCGACAGAATGGTCACTATGGGTGTGATTGCCCCCTTCGCTAACCCCTCGGATTGGGTCTTGACCATGGTCGTAGCAACGAAAAAGAATGAGGATGAAATACGGATTTGCATCAATCCTAAGGTTTTAAATAAAGCCATTAAGCGACCACACTATCTCATGCGCATGGTGGAAGAGATTGCAGCGCAGTTGGTGAAGCGATTGTATTCATAGTACTAGATGCCAAGAGCTCATTCTGGCAGATTGCTCTGGATAACAACTCTTCCAAGTTAACTTCCTTCAGCACACCCTTTGGAAGGTACAAATGTCTTCGTATGCCATTCGCATAAGTTCTGCTAGTGAAGTATTCCAATGTGCTATGGGACAATTGTTTGCAGGGTATCCATGCTCCATCGTAGTTGATGACAGTCTTGTTGCTGGACAGATTATTCAAGAACACGATGCAAATTTAAAAAAGGTTCTGGACCGTGCAAAAGAAATCAACCTCGTTAAACCCTTTAAAGTGAAAATTCAGAGTAAACGAGGTGACCTACATAGACATGTGTTCACTAAAGACGGCCTCAAAGCCGACCCATCGAAAACTGTTGCTATTAACGAGTTACCAGCACCCACACACGTGCTCGGCCTGCAGAGATTCCTTGGCATGGTTAACTACCTGGGGACATTTATTCCTAACTTCAGTGATATATCGGCCCCGCTGCGCCAGCTAACCCACAAAGACACTGTTTGGGCCTGGCATGAGCAACAGCAGAGGGCGTTTGATACTCTTAAACAACAGATGTCTTGTGCCCCCACTCTTGCCTACTTTAATTATAAGTTACCGGTCACACTGACTTGTAACGCCTCACAATACGGCTTAGGGGAAGCTTGCCTCCAGGATGATGGTGACGGCAACAACCCTGTTGCCTATGCTTTGCTCACCATGACAGACACGGAACAACGCTACGCCCAAATTGAGAAGGAGCTGCAAGCGGCCATTTTCGCATGTAAGAAGTTTAAAGACTTTATCTTCAGGAACACGGTCACGATTGAAACTGACCAATCGTGACCTGATCAGCATCTTGAACAAACCAATACATGCCTCACCGGGACGACTTTGACGGATGTTGCTACAGCTTCAGAAGTATGATATCGTACTGACCTACAAACGTGGCAAGGACTTGCACCTGGCTGACACGCTCTCGCATGCTCCTCGAAAGACCTGTGAAGGTCCACCCTCACCAGATGACGGTTCTGTGGTAATGCCCGTTTCCTTTATTCCCTCGTCGTGTTTGGAGGACCTGGTGACCCACTCTGCTGCTGACGATACCCTGTGTTCGCTTTCCTCCGACATTAAGCGTGGTTGGCCTGACAAACAATATAATCTACCACTTCCAGTTTGGCCCTTCTTTGCCATCCGTGATGAACAAGTACTACAAGATGGCATTATCGTAAAAGGCCACAAGACTGTTGTCCCTGCTCCTCTACACAGCAAGTATTTTGATGCTGTCCATGCGGGACACCCAGGCAAATGAGCTGGCTGAACGTGCCGTCAGGAGTGCCAAATAGCTAATGGAACTATCCCACAGAGCAAAATCTGATGTGTAGATCGGGTCTGATGTCAAGGCAGACCCGAGCCACATTGCCTGTGGCGGCTCAGGCACTAGTTCCGCAAGCGCTCCCACCATCAGAGTTCCAGTCCAGACTACAACAAGAGCGCGACATTCAGAAAGGGTGGTATGGCAAAAGCAGCAGACTGCTTCCACCGCTAGCCGAGGGGCAAGTGGTGCGCCTGCAAACCGACAAAGGTCACGATCGCATTGGCGTAATTTCTGGAACTGCATCCGAGCCAAGGTCATACTTGTTCAATGCCGATGGCGGAACCTACAGACGTAATAGGCAACATATCCTGCCTGTGAATGACCAGTACCACCTCCGTGCTATCCCGACCACACAAGTGTACTTCCATCCGCATCCAGTGGCATCAGCTTGATTGTACCAGCATGACAACCTGTTTCTGATACGGTTACTTTGCCAGTGGCTACGCTGCCTCCACCTGGGCCGACGTCTCCCTTTTCGTCCCCGGGAATGCAGTTTCAATCTCCGACACCTATTTCGCCATCGGTTGTGTCCCCGCTGAAGGATGGACTATAATCGTACACATGCTGGTCGTGTTTGTATGCCCACTGTAAAGTACCCGGGCTATGTTTGAACTTCCTCCAGTTTACTACCATGTACTATGTGTGATTTATATAGTCAGTAGTTTACATTGTAGTTTAGTCTTAGTAGTGCTCAGTAGTTTTGCATTTGCTTTTAATTCTTTAAGAGGGAGTTGTAGATTAGTGTCACTCATACTGTGGCTCTTCCCACAGGCTTATTAAAGTTCTCTCTCTCTCTCACTCTGGTAGACTGGTAGTAAGCATGTATGGTAAGCATCGTTGTGTTTCTCCCGCAGAGTTGCTAATAAAAGAGTATGGATTCTAATCACTATGTGTGAGTTTGGCCATTCTTTCAACACTTTGGTCCTCACTTTTCACCGTACCAGCCTCCGCATCCAGCACCTCATTTTTCATCACTTCTGCCAGTTGTAACATGATCCCACCACCTCCTCCCTATATCTCCTTTCCACCTCTTTCTGTTTTCTGCAGGGACTACTCTCTCTGTGACTCTCTGGCTCACTCATACTTCTCCAAACACCGTCCCTGTCCCTTGGCACTTTCCCCTGCAATCATGGGAGATGCATCACCTGTCCTTACAACTCCTATCTCACTACCATCCAGGGACTTAAAGATCCCTTCCATGTGAGGCAGAGATTCAAATGCACCTCTTCCAACTTTGTCTATCGCATTTGGTGCTCTCAAAGTGACCAACTCTACATTAACAGGACAAAACATAGATCGGGCTTCTTGAGCTTTAGGTTGCATGCTATTTCATCTCCTCTTCCCATTCCCATTATTACCTTCCTTACTTATCAGATTCCAGAACTTGCATCTCTATGTTGCCTCCACGTATCACCTTCTAGCATCTTTCTCCATGTTCTTCCTCTCGCCCTTGGCCCATCTGCTCATAATTTCCCTCCTCATCTGGTACCACCTATTGCCCGATTCTCCCAATAAAAGAAGGAGCATAGATACACAATGTGCTGGAGTAACTCAATGGGTCAGGCAGCATGTCTGGAGAAAATGGAGAGGTGGTGTTTTGGATTGGGATCCTTCATCAGTTGGAACATGTCGGCTTGTGTCATGTTCCCAACTTGCTGACTATTTCCCCAGTTTAACCTCCCACCCGCTGCAAAATCCACCTATAATAAGCAGTTAACATCCAACCATTGCACCCCTCTCCACAACATGACCAAGACTCCAATGATGTAAACAAAATCATGTATATTGAATGCACGCAACAGAACCCCGAAGCAACCAAAAACAGGTTATTGCATGGAAATTTCAAGCAATAATAATCAATGTAAGAATTTACAACGTGAAATCGGATTCTCCCATGAAATGCAAAACTGAACAGCTCCCGAGAAGTGGCTGGTAATAAGATGAAACTGCAGCAGAAAGTTTATGGCTGCCTTTCCAAAGCTGCACAGCCTACCATCGGAAAAGTATTGCAAGTGACCTCTGCAGCAAACCACTATTGTCAGCTTAAATTGGCCTTCCTGTCATTCCAAATACATTAAGACCAGCATTATTTACAGCCTTGCTTTTAAAAACTGGCTGAAGCTGAAAGCTGTGATGGAATCTATCACAAAGGCCCACAACAGATGACTGTGCAGTTCTCATCCAATAGACTGCAGAATCAACCCTCATCGTATTCACTCACTTTTACAGAAATAAAAGGCGTGAATGCAACAATGACGATGTGTACCTTTCAACGAGCAGGCCATTTTTAAAGCCCAGTAATACAATGATATAGGATGGGAATTTATATCTTTAATTCCCCAAAGAATAAATATTAAAGGAAACGAGAAGCAAAGGTATCTCAGGAGTGAGGGTGTATGGACATCTTCTATCTATCCAGGCAAGATACCAAACAAATTAGTGACGACCAAATCCACAAGTTTAGAAGACCCTAGACGAGTTGAAAAAAATGTCAAGATCGTGTTGACTCGCCGAAGTAAAAGATCTCCTACGACCTCCTATGACTATGTCTCCGACCTCCTAAGACTATGTCTACGACCTCCTACGACCCCCCTCAACCTCAGTCTTCCACACCTAGGACCAACTACGACTAGCTAGGAGTGGAAATGATCATATGATAAAATGATGTCATGTTTGCAATTACTGACCTACGACTACCTACCACTACCATCACGACCTACTACGACCTACCTACGACCTACCTACGAGTAAAAAGTATCAATTTTTTCCATGTCGACCTTTTTTTTACTCGTGGAGATTTTTTATCAGGCTGGAAAAAACATCGCCACCTACTTGAGGCCACGAGTACGTGGAGACCACTCACGAGCATGAAGAAGAGTTACAAAGACCTCCTACGACCTCCTACGGCCTTGTGGTGACGATGCTGCGAGTATGAGTCATGGGCAAACTCGGCAGAGGTTGCCAATTAGGTTGTGAAAGTGGGACAGGGGCTTTACGCCACAATCTTGTAAAACTACAGGTGTGCAAATTTTTTACATTTAGAATGTGAAATGGTTCTTATACTTTCGAAATGTGAATCCTGGCCATCTGCATAATCACATGCAAAATCTATTTGAAAAGAGCAAACGTTACTGCTTTGGGGGAAATCCTTTATGAAAGGTCACCAAACTGAATTGATATCTTCTGCCTTGCTGAATATTTCCATCTTTCTTTTGCTTTCTTTTTTTGGATATTCGGCACCTGCGGTAATTAGATTTTGTAATCTATCTCTGATGATTGAAATGAGCTGGATTGTGTTCTGCTCATCAAATTGCCTCTCTTCATGAACTGAGCTATACCTGAGGCTGCACCTACTCTTGCAGCTCCGTGGGCCTTAGGAAGCTCAAAGCATTGAGGCCCAGTGGATGTTTTGCAGAATGGAACAGTCAACAAGCACCCACGAGTCCTCAGTCAGCAGAGTCTGTGGCGCAGTTTTACATTGATTGATTGATCGAAAGGTACAGCATGGAAACAGGCCCTTCGGCCCACGCCGACAATAGATAGATAGATAGACAGACAGACAGACAGACAAACAGACAGACAGACACAGACAGACAGGACAGATAGATAGATAGATAGATAGATAGATAGATAGATAGATAGATAGATAGATAGATAGATAGATAGATAGATAGATAGATAGATAGAGAGAGAGAGATAGGTAGATAGATAGATAGATAGATAGATAGATAGATAGATAGATAGATAGATAGATAGATAGATAGATAGATAGATAGATAGATAGATAGATAGATAGATACTTAATTAATCCCTTTCTCAGGGAAATTCAGAACCAGCAGCGGTATAATAATAAAAAGAACACACAATACACAATAAAAATTTAACACAAACAGCCACAACAGCATTCTTCACTGTGGTGGAAGGCACAACATTTGGCCAGTCCTCCTCCATTTTCTCCCATGGTAGGGTCCACAACCCTCCGCAGTCACCGCTGCCGGCGTCCAGATGTTCAGACAATGTAAGTCATGGTAAGTCCTGAATCGGTGCCTCCCCCCCAGAGACCGTGGCTTCAAGTTGGTGTAGGCCGCAGGCCGGCAGTCGAAGATTTAAAGTCCCCGCCGCGCCGCAGCGAGAAGAAGAAACACTGCGGACTGCAGGACCAGCGATTATAGCTCCTCTCCAGGGATCCCCGACGAGGGACCCCGCTCCAGATGGTAGGCCCCCGCTGCTCCAGTGGTAAAAGTTGGCCGTGGGCCGGCGGTCGGAGCTCTTCTCCTCCTGGGTCCACAACAAGGGACCCCAGGCTCCGGACGCCGCGCTAACTGGAGCTCCGCAGAATGCGGCCTCAGGCTGCCCGGGCCAGCGAATGAAGTGCTCCCCTCCGGCGACCCCCGGCGAGGGCTCGCCCGCTCCATGACGAAAGCATCCTCGCTGCGCCCGCTGCTGAAGCCCCAGGCGCGTCTCCGAGAAAGGCCGCACCGATCCTCGATGTTAGGCCACGGTGGAGGCAACATAGAAAAAGTCACCTCTCCATGGAGGAGACGGCCGAAATGGTTTTCCCCCTTACACCCCCCCTTACCGCCCCCCTCCCCCCCCCCCTTACCGCCCCCCTCCCCCCCACGCCCCCCCCCCCCCCCCACCACCCCACCACACGCCACACAAGACACACAGAGACATTAAAAACACACTAACAAATACAAAAAAAGTAGAAAAACTAAAACGGGCTGCCAGCTCGCAGCACCCCCACCACCAACGTTCACACTAGTTCTATCTTATCCCCCCTTCACACCAGGAGCAATTTGCAGAGACCTGTTAACATTCAAACCTACATCTCTTTGGGATGTGAGAGGAAACTGGAGCACCCGGAGGAAACCCATGCAAATATGCAGGGAGAATGTTCAAACTCCACACAGACAGCACCCAAGGTCAGGATTGAACCTATTTCTCTGGCGCTGTGAGGTAGTGGCTCTACCAGCTGCGCCACTGTGCCCTAGATTGCCTTTTGACAGTTTTGTGTGATCTAATGCCTATTAACTAAATTTAAATGATTTTGATGGTGGACATTTATAATTTGTTTAACTAGATTTAAATAATTTTAAAATCTTATTGAATAAATATTAGACAAAATTTCAAGTTAAATGAAGTGCTAGAAATTAATTAAAAACATCAAGATTACTTTAAAATAAATAACGCAAATCGTGCATAAGGTTGGGTGGGACAGATGCAAAGTACATCTCATTTGGTTTGTGCTCCACCACTGGATGCGGTGCTGAGACCAGCAACTGAGCAGGGAATCTGAATTGCCAGCACTTGGTTCCTCACTTCATTGTAGCAATGTTCAGGTGTGTGAGTCAGTCCTTATGCATTACAGTCAGCCAACACTTCTCTGTGTTACCAGCTGAACCGCAGCACGATGCAGTTGGTTGAGTACTACTCCAGTGCCAACGGCTGTTTAATAAATTTAAATGTCTCTTGTTTTTAATAGAAAAAAAGTCTAATGAACCAAAACTCTGGTGATCCTTTGAAGATATCAGCATGACATAGAAAGAACATAACAAAGTACTGCACAGAAACAGATCACAATTCCTGTGCTGAAAATAATGCTGATAAACGAATCTAAATTTCATACCCCTTCATTTCTAGCATATCGATGTATCTATCTAAAAGTTTCTTAAGCGCCACAATCGTATCTGCATCCACCACCATACTTGACAGCATGTTCCAGGCACCCACCACCACTCTCTGTGTACAAAACCCACTCTCCCCACTTCTTCTTTAATTTTTGCTCCTCTCATCTTAAAGGTATGCCCTCAAGTCCCTGACATTGAAACTTAAATGATCAAATGCAAAACAGAAATAATACCTGACCGAGCAGTTACAGAGTCAATGCTGCAAATCACTTGGATTTCTTCAGAATTTCCATCAACTTTGGCTTTTTGCTCAGCATTTGCAGGGAAGCTCTGTTTTTCAGGGACTGGTGTGCTTGAGATTTGGCTGTTTCCTGACTTCAAAGCTTTAGCCAACTTTTTGCATTGGCATCGATTCATATCCGTCCATGGTATTGTAGAGAGAGTGAGGAAAGAGTCCAGTGAATAGGCATGCCTGTTGAGAAAGGGTGAATGAAGCCACAGATAAGGATCCTTAGCAGAGGAAGCTACCCACCAAGGATCATTACAGAGCAATTTTTCTCATTTCTCTTGGGCTTTACAACAAGGATCTTGAGGAGAGTTTGCTTCACCAAATTACTGCTGATGAAAATATATCACATATGGCAATCACAACAGTGGTTGCAGCTCCGAGCCAGGGCTACAGGGTCTTGGTGAGACCACACCTGGAGTATTGCGTACAGTTTTGATCTCCAAAACTGAGGAAGGACATAATTGCCATAGAAGGAGTGCAGAGAAGGTTCACCAGACTGATTCCTGGGATGTCAGGACTTTCATATGAAGAAAGACTGGATAGACTCGGCTTGTACTCGCTTGAATTTAGGAGATTGAGGGGGGATCTTATAGAAACTTACAAAATTCCTAAGCAGTTGGACAGGCTAGATGCAGGAAGATTGTTCCTGATGTTGGGGAAGTCCAGAACAAGGGATCATAGTTTAAGGATAAGGGGGAAATCTTTTAGGACCGAGATGAGGAAAACTTTTTTCACACAGAAAGTGGTGAATCTCTGGAATTCTCTGCTGCAGAAGGTAGTTGAGGCCAGTTAATTTGCTATATTTAAGAGGGTTAGATGTGGCCCTTGTGGCTAAAGGGATCAGAGGGTATGGAGAGAAGGCAGGTACGGGATACTAAGTTGGATGATCAGCCATGATCATATTGAATGGCGGTGCAGGCTCGAAGGGCCGAATGGCCTGCTCCTGCACCTATTTTCTATGTTTCTATGTTTCTATGTCTACAGCGAAGATGGTTAAGCATAAATTTCTCACCCCTCTGCTATTGTGGGCAAGTACAGAGCATGCCAGCAATTTCTTGCAATTTTCAGCAAACCAGTCACTTAGGGAGGTCACCTAGACTCTCTTCCTAGGAAAGGTGGATTCATCTTGAAATTAAGCATTGTGTGACATATTGCACGTACTTTCCTTGTTTGAAGAATTTCCAATAGAACAGAGTTATTTAATCCACTCATGAATTCATAAGTCATAGGAAAAGAATTAGGCCAATCTACTCCACCATTCAATCATGGCTGATCTATTTTTCCCTCTCAACCTCATTCTCCTGCTTCTCTCCATAACGCCTGACCCCTTTACTAATCAAAAACCTCTCTATCTCTGCTTTAAGAGTACCCAATGACTTGGCCTCCACAGCCATCTGTGGCAATGAATTCTACAGATTCACCACCCTCCACTTTCTACAGATTCACCACTTTCTCTTTATCACCTTTCTAAAGGTACTTCCTTTTATTCTGAGGTTGTGCTTTCTGGTCCTAGGCTCTCCCACTAGTGGAAATATCCTCTCCATATCCACGCTATCTAAGTCTTTCACTATTCGGTAAATTTCAATGAAGTGCCCGCTCATACTTCTAACCTCCAGCGAGTATAGACCCAGAGCCAGCATGTACCCAAACAGGAAGTCGAAGGATGAGAAGCCAAAGCGAAGAAGTGGAAGCCAAGGTACTGAAGAGAAACGACGTCGAAAAGCCAAATAACCGAATGGAGACAACGCCTAAAAACCAAATAACTGAAGGGACACAACGCCTAAAAACCAAATAACTGAAAGCGCACAACGCCTAAAAACCAAATAACTGATTGGACACAACGCCTAAAAACCAAATAACTGAATGGACACGATGCCTAAAAGCCAAATAACCGAATTGGCACAACGCCTAAAAACCAAATAACTGAAAGCACACAACGCCTAAAAGCCAAATAAGCGAACGGACACGATGCCGAAAGGATATGAACCCAAACGGCCTCCACGGCGAAAGGACAATACGCAGAACGGACATGACGTCGAAAAGCCGCCGAACAGACATGACGTCTCCGGGTATAGTGTTTGTCCGAGACCTTGTCAGCGATTAGTCCAGACCCCCATTTCCTTCGCATCACTGGTCGGGGTAGACGGGAGGGTGGGGGGGGGGATTTTTGATTTTTCTTAGCCGCTTTTGGACTTTCCTGAATATAAAATAAAACCCCGTGTAATTGGATCGCATCAGCTTGGAGTCACTGCCAAAGATCATTGAGACGGATTATTTTTGTAAGCGTTGATCTACCACGGTGCTTGGGGTTAAGAGGCTGGAATCTCTCTATCTCTCTCTCTCTCTCTCTCTCTCTCTCCCCCCCTCTCTCTCTCTCCCCCCTCTCTCTCTCTCTCTCCCCTCTCTCTCTCCCTCTCTCTCTCTCTCTCTCCCTCCCCCTCTCTCTCTCTCCCTCTCTCTCTCTCTCTCTCTCTCCCTCTCTCTCTCTCTCCCTCTCTCCCTCTCTCTCTCTTCTCTCTCGCCCCCTCCTCCCTCTCCCCCGTCTCTCTCTCCCTATCTCTCTCTCTCCCTCTCTCTCCCTCCCCTCCCTCTTTGGCAGTGACTCCAAGCTGCTGCGATCCAATCACACGGGGTTTTATTTTATATTCAGGAAAGTCCAAAAGCGGCGAAGGAAAATTAAACCCCCCCACCTCCCGTCACCCCCGGCCAGTGATGTGATGGATGTGGGGGTCTGGACCAATTGTTGACAAGGTCTCAAACAAATCCCGGCCCCGGAGACGTCATGTCCGTTTGGCGGTATCATGTGCGTTCTGCGTATTGTCCTTTCAGCATGGAGTCCGTTTGGGCTTGTACCCTTTCGGCGTTGTGCCCTTTGGGTTATTTGGCTTTAAGGCATCGTGTCTGTTTGGTTATTTGGATTTTCGGTGCCGTGTCCGTTCGGTTAGTTGGCTTTTAGGCATCATGTCCATTCGGTTAGTTGGCTTTTAGGCATCGTTTCCGGTCAGTATCTTGGCTTCCACTTCTTTGCTTCGGCTTCTTGTCCTTCGGCGTCCCGTCTGCACACGGAGCCAGCAAATGCTTATCATAAATTAACCCAATCGTCCCAGGGATGATTCTCGTAAACCTCCTCTGGATCCTCTCAAATGTCAGCACATACCTCCTCAGATATGGGGCCCAAAAGTGCTCACAATACTCTGTGTGATTTGACCAATGCCTTAAAAGCCTCAGCATTACATTCCTGCACTGACTCGCACTAACTTGAGGAAGCTACAGTATGATCCTGAGACAGTCTGGAACTAGAAAGGAGGATACTTCCTGAATGTTTATCCTGGTCTATGAATAAACGTGATAAATCTTGATGGGTTATTGTTGACTTTTGGTGAACAAGCCATTTTTCTTTCATCATGGAACAGACTGCATGCAGAGCACATTTGAACTGCCTTCACCAGATCAAAGTCTGGATCTTTGGGAAGTTGAGTTTTAATCCGACCAGACAGCACTTCTCCAAAACCGATGCGGGCAAAGAATAATCACACATTCGCCTGTAACCTTACTCAACAAGCTCTGAGAAATATTGCAAAGGCAATATTTTCACTGTCTGGATTTCTCTGCAGACATCTTGTGGTGCATTCGATAATGGATCTCCAAATTGAGAATAGCCTGATGTAATCTCCTTAACCTGGGAATGGGGCAGGCTCAGCCCTGGCCAGTGTTTTGTGTATTGGGATTTGGAGGAGCAGGTATAGAAAGGGAAGATGCAGTTGTCTGGAGGCAGACACTCATAGAACAGTATATCAAGCTGTTTCAATGAACACAATGACCCCATAGCAGAAGTGTCCACATCGTGGGGCTGGACATTGGAAGTATCCTGTGCTAATTCTGCTATCACCATCATCTATGATGGCTTCCACTGATTGTCGCCGGAAACTTGCGTCCTTTTCAGGATGGACGATGATAGCGAGATCAACATTTGTAACAAGATGGACACGAAAAGAAGAAGAATAAACACAATCCCAATTTCTTATTCCACTATAAATGGCAGGACCTGGGGAGTTGTAGAATAGAGAGACCCTGGTGTACTACTGCATAGTTCCCTGGAAGTGGTGATACAGGTGGACAAGGTGGTGAAAAAGACATTTGCCACACTTTGGCTTCATTGGCCTTGGCATTCAGGCCAAGAGTTGGGGCATCATGTTACAGTCATACAAAATGTTGGTTAAACCACATCTGGAATATTCCAACGTACCCTCTGATTATTCCTTTTTGCACTGCTCCAACAAACCCTAATATAAGCTTGAAGAAATTCACCTTATCTTCCAACTTCGATCATCTGAGTGCTACCCCATATGGTACTCAGGATGCATTCCCTGCAACAATACTACGATTGGAATCAGTGATTACATTTTGTTTAAAAATCTATGGTATCTTATTCAAGGCCTTCTGAAGATCCAAGTATTTCATCAGCTGGTTTGGCCGTAAAAATTCCAATATGTTTGTCAAACATGACTCGTTTTTTAAATCAATCAGGGTTGACTATCCAATTGTATTTTAATTTTCCAAGTGCCCTGTTACCACGTCCATAATAATGGATTCTCACATCTTCCTATGTCCAATGCCAAGTTACTGGTATCTTGTTCCCTGTTTTCCCTTTACCACCATTCATACAGTATATAGAGGAAATTATATTTGAGTAGGCAATGGAAACTCTGGACTTAGTAACAACTGGACTTCTAGAGACACTTTAGACAAGATTATTTCCAAAGCACAAGTGACCAGTGATGTTCCAGGGATCAGTGCAGGGACAAGATGCTGGACAGGTTTGGAGTATTGTCTCTGGAGCATCGGAGGTCAAAGGATGACCTAGGTGAAGTATATAAAATTTGGAAAGCCAGGGTGTTTTTCACAGGGTGGAAATGTTAAAGTGCTAGAGAACTAGAGGTGGGATTTAAGGTGAGAGGAGAGAAAGTTTAAAGAATATTTATGGGGCAAGATATTTTACTCAGAGAGTGGTAGATGCCTGGAACATGCTCCCCAGGGAGGTGATAGTAGGTGATGTGAAAGCAACATTAAGAAGCATTTAGACAGGGACACAAACAGGCAGAGAATGGGAGATTTAGACGTGAGGGAGATGGGATTGATTTGAATTAGCTTCTTGGTTGGTGCAAATATTGTAGATCAAAGAACCTGTTCCTATGCTGCACTGTTTTATGTCCTGTTAAATGATTGAGATTATCATTGCAATTTAGAATGCCAGGACACTGGGCATCATAGAAACATAGAAAAATAGGTGCAGGAGTAGGCCATTCGGCCCTTTGAGCCAGCACCGCCATTGAATATGATCATGGGTGATCATCCAAAATCAGTACCCCATTCCTGCTTTTTCCCCATATCACTTGATTCTGGTATAATCCTTGATAAAATTTGAATACAAAGTAATTATATATTGATGGGAAGAATTACGTCAGTTTATTGCTGAAGATAGATTTCCATTCTGGTTAAATGCTTTATCATTTCAAATTACTCGCTGTCGTAATGGAATTGTACACCCCCAAAAAGTAAAAAATACAGAACCTAACACCATACCTAATGATGGAAGGTGAATTAATATTCCAAAATATCTACCTTGCATACATAATTTATTATAATTCCGATAGATAGCGTAACGCACAAAGTCATTCCAGCAATTTAATTATTTTTGCTTGACCCTGTGCATTAGACCATGAGTAATTTGAAAAGTTTGAATGCAAATATTGTGCAACTGTTTTACTTCATAAGATCATAAGATAGACACAAAAATGCTGGAGTAACTCAGTGGGACAGGCAGCATCTCTGGAGAGAATGAATGGTGTAGTTTCAGATTGAGACCCGTCTTCAGGCTGATGTCAGGGGAATGGGCGGAACAGAGATAGAATCTAGTTGGAGGCAATAAGACTGGTGAGAGAACTGGGAAGGGGGGTGGGGGGTGGGGGAATGGAGAGAGAAAGACACGGAAGATCCTACCATAAGATCATAAGACATAGGGGCATAATTAGATAATTGTGGATATATTTTTCTCTCTCAACCATCTCAACCCCATTCTCCTGCCTTCTTACTATTCACGAACCCATCAATCGCCATTCGAAACATACCCAATGACTTTGACCCCCACAGCCTTCGGTCGTAATGAATTTCACAGATTCACCACCAATATCCAACTATTATTTTATTTTCATACAATAGTTTAATCATTGATTCCTGCAGTTGGTCCTCATTACAGAAGATGGTTGGGCATATTTTCAGTCCAATGAGGCATCTAATGAATTGATTTGCATTCACTTTCTTTTGTGTGCCTTCTGATAAATGGGTGGAATGCATTGCCTATCTGTTGTAGTATGTGTTTAGTTTTTATTTCCCTTGTTGTGCCTGCCCAGACCCATTCCAGGCCTGTGCATCTCAGAAAACCCAGGATGCAAGTTCCAAAGGAAGACCCAACAAACATAATTGTTTAAATGCCTTTACAATGCAGTGAAAAATGGGGGCCACTTGTGAAGAGCAAAGTCTGAGAAACAGTAATCCAATAATGGCCAGGTGTTTTTTGAAAATGCTGGTTGGCAGGTAAAGTATAAGCAGGACAATTCCACGAATCTTCTTCAGTGCCAAGACAACTTCTCTGGCTACTCTCCACCTCCCCACCTCCCACCCTCACTCCCCTCTCATCCCACCACCCACCCACCCCACCCCCCCCCCATCCCCCCCCCCCCCCCAAGAGTACCATAATAATGGACAGATGGAAAATATATTATCAGTGATAATAATAATGGCCGATAATTCTCTTACCCTTCAAATTAATGCAAAGGAAATGTTTACATCCACCCGTGAAGAAGGGATAATTATATCACAAGGCAACCAAAAAGTGAGAAACTATATAATAAGCTGCTAAAATTACTAGCGAGCTATTTTCCTTTGTGTAACATTATATCATTTCTATTTTGTTATCAAAACTTTATTTTCCGTACAGACAAGTACAATGTCACCAAATTAAACATAATTAAGTTGGCAGTTTGATGTGTCATTTGATGCCGAATCAATCTTCATCAGATGATTTCTCCAACATATTGGAAACACTTTGTCTTTAATATCAAGGAAAATGTTAGATGACCTCCATAGATGGTATGAGATATTTTGCCTCTGTATCCATATGATTGATTATGGCTCCCTGGCTCTTTTGAACCAGAATGCAATTACAATTCTCCAACTAACTTTTGCAGGAGAGGTGAGACGAGAAGAATTTTTATTTAATGCAGATACACGTTTAGATCTAGAAGGTTCTGCTTGAAGGCTTTGTGGAAGATGATTAAATAGTAACTTTCAAAAGGGAATTAGAGACAAAATAATAAGGGAAACTAGAGTCACAAGGAAACATTGCAGGAGAGGATCTAATTAGTAAGCTGCTTCAAAGAGCATGTAGAAACATAGAAACATAGAAATTAGGTGCAGGAGTAGGCAATTCGGCCCTTCGAGCCTGCACCACCATTCAATATGGTCATGGCTGATCATCCAACTCAGTATCCCATACCTGCCTTCTCTCCATACCCTCTGATCCCCTTAGCCACAAGGGCCACATCTAACTCCCTCTTAAATATAGCCAATGAACTGGCCTCAACTACCCTCTGTGGCAGAGAGTTCCAGAGATTCACCACTCTCTGTGTGAAAAAAGGTGTTCTCATCTCGGTATTAAAGGGTTTCCCCCTTATCCTTAAGCTGTGACCCCTTGTCCTGGACTTCCCCAACATCGGGAACAATCTTCCTGCATCTAGCCTGTCCAACCCCTTAAGAATTTTGTAAGTTTCTATAAGATCCCCTCTCAATCGACTAAATTCTAGAGAGTATAAACCAAGTCTATCCAGTCTTTCTTCATAAGACAGTCCTGACATCCCAGGAATCAGTCTGGTGAACCTTCTCTGTACTCCCTCTATGGCAATAATGTCCTTCCTCAGATTTGGAGACTGTAACTGTACGCAATACTCCAGGTGTGTTCTCACCAAGATCCTGTACAACTGCAGTAGAACCTCCCTGCTCCTATACTCAAATCATTTTGTTATGAAAGCTAACATACCATTCACTTTCTTCACTGCCTGCTGCACCTGCATGCCTACTTTCAATGACTGGTGTACCATGACACCCAGGTCTCGTTGCATCTCCCCTCTCCCTAATCGGCCACCATTTAGATAATAGTCTGCTTTCCTGTTTTTGTCACCAAAATGGATAACCTCACATTTATCCACATTATACTGCATCTGCCAAACATTTGCCCACTCACCCAGCCTATCCAAGTCACCTTGCAGTCTCCTAGCATCCTCCTCACAACTAACACTGCCCCCCAGCTTAGTTTCATCCACAAACTTGGAGATATTGCCTTCAATTCCCTCATCCAGATCATTAATATATATTGTAAATAGTTGGGGTCCCAGCACTGAGCCTTGCGGTACCCCACTAGTCACTGCCCGCCATTGTGAAAAGGATCCATTTACTCCTACTCTTTGCTTCCTGTTTGCCAGCCAGTTCTCTATCCACATCAATACTGAACCCCCAATGCCGTGTGCTTTAAGTTTGTATACTAATCTCTTATGTGGGACCTTGTCAAAAGCCTTCTGGAAGTCCAGATACACCACATCCACTGGTTCTCCCCTATCCACGCTACTAGTTACATCCTCGATAAAATTCTATAAGATTCGTCAGACATGATTTACCTTTCGTAAATCCATGCTAACTTTGTCCAATGATTTCACCACTTTCTGCTATCCCATCTTTAATAACTGACTCTAGCAGTTTCCCCACTACCGATGTTAGACTAACTGGTCTGTGATTCCCCGTTTTCTCTCTCCCTCCTTTCTTAAAAAGTGGGGTTACGTTTGCTACCCGCCAATCCTCAGGAACTACTCCAGAATCTAAAGAGTTTTGAAAGATTAATACTAATGCATCCACTATTTCTGGAGCTACTTCCTTAAGTACTCTGGGATGCAGCCTATTTGGCCCTGGGGATTTATCGGCCTTTAATCCATTCAATTTACCCAACACCACTTCCCGACTAACCTGGATTTCACTCAATTCTTCCAACTCCTCCAACTCATTTGACCACCATTGTCCCCTGCTATTGTGAAATTGCAGAAGTCAATGTTTGAGCACCATTGTCCCCTGCTATTTCCGGCAGATTATTTATGTCTTCCTTAGTGAAGACGGAACCAAAGTAGTTATTCAATTGGTCTGCCATATCCTTGTTCCCCATGATCAACTCACCTGTTTCTGACTGCAAGGGACCTACATTTGTTTTAACTAATCTCATTCTTTTCACTTATCTATAAAAACTTTTGCAGTCAGTTTTTATGTTCCCTGCCAGTTTTCTGTTCCCTGCCAGTATTAGGAGCGCC
Organism: Leucoraja erinaceus; assembly: GCF_028641065.1. Lineage (NCBI taxonomy): Eukaryota > Metazoa > Chordata > Chondrichthyes > Rajiformes > Rajidae > Leucoraja > Leucoraja erinaceus. The sequence continues at coordinate 24,083,111 of NC_073386.1, forward strand.
GCACTGAAGGCAGCCTTTTCGTACAGTCTGTTTGTTTTCCTATCTTTTTTTAATTTATGGTTAGTTTTAAATGTATGTTTCTTTAGTTTCTTTAACTTTTCTATGTGGGGGAGGGCGGTAGGGTAAGGGGGAAACCGCTTCACAGTCACTTCCTGGCGAGGACTCGACTATTCTCCAAGTCGCGTCCTCGCCCCCCCTCCTCGCGGCCTACCACCTGGATTGGAGCGGCATTTCCTGCCGGGGACCAAACCAGAGCTCCAGCAGCAGCGGCGCAGCGCTAGATACATCACGGAGCGGGCGATGCCTTAGCTGGGATCGCCGTGCAAGCTCCGGAGTGTTGGACCTGCTGCATCTACATCAGAGCTGTGGTCTGCAGAGCTTCCAGAACGGCCGGCAGTGTCTTCAGCATCGCAAAGACCTGGGACCCTTTGCGGAGGACCGCCAGCGTTGAATCTCCACCCAGCGCGGCCTGTGGACTTCGGGAGCTGCGGACTCTGGTAGAAGGTGGCCATTTTGGATGTCCAAGCCGTGGAGGATGTCCTCCAGTCCCGACGTCGGACTTCCATCCGAGCGGGCCTGAGCATCGGGCCGCCCTTAGTGGCAACAGCGGGGGTTCGAGAATCCCCCGACCACGGGAGGACAACAGAGGAGGATGACTGAATTTTGGAGCAAAGACTGGCAAGTCATATGGACTACTTGACACTGAGGAGACCAAGCATAGACTAGTCGGTCATTTTGCCAAATACATACTCGGTCTGCCAAGGCCATCTAGATCTCCCAATTGCTAAATATTTAACTCCCCTTCTCATTCCCATGCCAATCTTCTGACCTCGGCCTCCTCCAATGCCAGAGTGAAGCTACATGCAAACTATAGAAACAGCACCCCATATTCTGCTTGAGTAGTTTGCAACCCAACATTGAACATTGACTTCTGCAATTTCACAAAATAGCCCACTCCACCCCTCCCATCTTGTTCTCCTGCCCCACTCTCACATCCAAGTACACATTAATTTCTCCTACCATCTCCCACCCCTCAGTCACCTGCTCCATGCCCTTCCTCCATATGCTCATCTCCCATCCCCAAGTCCCACATTTCTCTGTTATCTCCCCTTTTCCCACTAATTCCCTAACCTCACCACATATATCCCTTCCTCTGGCTTTACATTTAACACTCTTATCTGACATGCTTTTGACTTATTTTCACCTCTAGCCTTTGTCACTTACTCCAACCATCTGCCAATCACCCACCCCCCCCCCCCCCCCCCCACCCCTTCAAATTTCCTGCCAGGCTTTGTCCCACCCCTACCTTATTTATCCAGCTTTCTCCTCCCTCCCACCTTACTCCAATCAGTCCAACAAAGGGTCCCTACCCAAAACATTATCTATCTATTTCCCTCCACATATAGAGTTATAGTGTCATAGTCATAGTCATAGTGTGGAAAACAGGCTCTTCGCCCCAAATTGCCCACACCGGCCAACATGTCCCAGCTACACTAGTCCCACTTGCCTGCACTTGGTTCATATCTCTCCATACCTGTCCTATCCATGTACCTGTCTAACTGTTTCTTAAACGATGGGATAGTCCCAGCCTCAACTACCTCCTCTGGCAGCTTGTGTGAAAAAGTTACCCCTCGGATTCCTATTAAATTTCCCCTTCACCTTGAACCTATGTCCTCTGGTCCTCGATTCCTCTACTCTGGGCAAGAAACTCTGTGCAGTTACTCGATCTAGTTCTTCTTATGATTTTGTATAGCTCTGTAAGATCTCCCCTCATCCTCCTGTGTTCCATGGAATAGAAACCCAGCCCACTCAACCTCCACCTATAGCACACACCCTCTAGTCCTGGCAACATCCTTGTAAATCTTTTCTGAACCCTTTTATGCTTGAGAGTATGCTGCCTGATGCACTGAGTTCCTCGAGCATATTGCCTTCTGCTCAAGATTCCAGCATCTGCAGTTCCTTGTGCCCCAGCAGAGCATTGGTGTTTTGAGATGAAAGGGACAGACGAGGTAAAGGGTTAATGGCAGAGAGGTGGAATAGTAAAAATTGCTGGATGTGGAAAGGAGGAAAAAAAGTGTGAAGTATGGAAAGAAGATGAGGAGTTACCTGTAATTGTAAAAATAGGTGAAGGAGTAGGCCACTCGGCCCTTCGAGCCAGCACCGCATTCAATATGATCATAGCTGATCATCCAAAATCAGTACTCCGTTACGTCTTTTTCCCCATAACCATTGATTCCCTTAGCCCTAAAAGCTAAATCTAACTCTCTCTTGAAAAGATCCAGTGAATTGGCCTCCACTGCCTTCTGTGGTACTGAATTCCACAGATTCACAACTGTCTGGGTGAAAGGTTTTTCCTCATCTCAGTCCTAAATGGCCTAATTCATAAACTGTGACCCCTGGTTCTGGACTCCCACAACATCGGGAACATTTTTCCTGCATCTACCCTGTCCAATCCTCTAAGAATGTTATATGTTTCTATAAGATATCCTCTCATCCTTCTAAATTCCAGCGAATACAAGCCCAGTCGACCATTATACGTCAGTCCAGCCATCCCGGGAATTAACCTGGTGAACCTATGTTGCACTCCCTCAATAGCAATAATATCCTTCCTCAAATTAGGAGACCAAAATTGCACACAATACACCAGGTGCAGTCTCAGCAAGGCCCTGCACAACTGCAGTAGGACCTCTTTACTCCTAAACTCAAATCCTCTCGCAATGAAGGTCAGATTGGTATTCTTCATTTCCTGCTGTACCTGCACGCTTACTTTCAGTGACTGATGTACAAACACGCCCATGTCTCGTAGCACCTACCCTTCACCTAATCTGACACCATTCAGATAATAATCTGCCTTCCTGTTCTTGCCGCCAAAGTGGATAACCTTACATTATCCACCTTATACTGCATCTGTCATGCTTCTGCCCATTCACCCAATCTATCACCCTGCAGCCTCATAGCATCCTCCTCGCAGCTCACACTGCCAACCAGCTTTGTGTCATCTTCAAATTTAGAGATGTTATATTTAATTCCCTTGTCTAAATTGTTAATATATATTTTAAACAACTGGGGTCCCAGCACCAAGCCTTGCCGTATCCTACTATTTTGAAAAGGACCCGTTAATTCGCTGCCTGCCATTTTGAAAAGGATCCATTAATTCATACTTTGCTTCATGTCTGCCAACCAGTTCTCTATCCATGCCAATACCCTACCCCCAATACTATATGCTTTAATTTTTGCACGCGAATCTCTTGTGTGGGACCTTGTCAAAGGCCTTTTGAAAGTCCAGATACACCACATCCACTGGCTATCCTTTATCCATTCTACTTGTTACATCCTCAAAACATTCCAAAAGATTAGTTAAGCATGATATCCCTTTCATAAATCCATGCTGACTTTGACTGACCCCATCACTGCTTTCCAAATGCGCTGCTATAACATCTTTAATAATCGACTCCAGCATCTTCCCCACTGCCAATGTAAGGCTAACTGGTCTATAATTCCCCATTTTCTCTGTCCCTCCTTTCTTAAAAAGTGTAGTTACATTGGCTACACGCCAGTCCACAGGAACTGATCCAGAGTCGAGAGAACATTGGAAAATGATCACCAATGCATCCATGAATTCTAGGGCCATGTCCTTGAGTACTCTGGGAAGCAGACCATCTGGCCCTGGGGATTTATCTGCCTTCAGTCCCAACAGTTTGCCTTATATAATTTTCTGACTAATGTGGATTCCCTTCAGTTCCTCCCTCTCACTAGATCCTCGGTCCCCCTGTAATTCCAGGAGATTGTTTGTGTCTTCCTTAGTGAAGACAGAACCAAAGTACTTATTTAACTGTTCTGCCATTTCCTTGTTTCCCATTATAAATTCACCTGTCTCTGATTGGGACCTATATTTGTCTTCACTAATCTTTTCCTTTTTACATATCTAACGAAGCCTTCAGAGTCAGTTTTTACATTCCCTGCAAGCTATCTTTCATGCTCTTTCCCCTCCTTTTAATTAACCCCTTTGTCCTCCTCTGTTGAGTTCTAAATTTCTTCCAGTCCTCTGGTTTGCCGCTTCCTCTGGCCAATTTATATGCCTCTTCCTAGGCTTTAACATTATCCTTGACTTCCCTCCTCAGCCACGATTGAGCCGCCTTCCCTGTTTTATTTTTTCGCCAGACAGGGATAAACAATTTCTGGAGTTCATCCATGCAGTCTTTAAATCTTCGCCATTACATCTTCACCGTCAACTCTTTAAGTATAATTTGCCAGTCCATCCAAGCCAATTCCTGTCTCATACCTTCAAAGTATCCTTTCTCTAAGTTCAGGACCCTAGTCTCGGAATTAACTGTGGCACTCTTCATCCTAATGCAGAATTCCACCATATTATGGTAATTGTTGCCATGACAAGATCGCTACAAATCGCAACACGATCGCTAACTCATCCTTCCTCATTACACAATTAGGATGGCTTGCCCTCGGGTCGGTTCCTCTACATATTAGTTTAAAAACCCATCCTGTATACATTCCAGGAAATCTTCCTCCTGAGCAGTTACTAATTTGGTTGGCCCAATCTATATGTAGATTAAAGTCACCCATGATAACCGCTGTACCATTGCTACATGCATCCCTAATTTCCTGCCTGATGCTGTCCCCAATCTCCCTACTGCTGTTTGGTGGTTTGTATACAACTCCAACAAGTGTTTTCTGCCCTTGGTTATTTTGCAGTTCTACCCATCCCGATTATACAGTATCCAAGCTCATGTCTCTTCTTGCTATTGTATCAATCTCATCTTTAACCAGCATTGCCACCCCACCTCCTCTTCCTTTCTGTCTTTCCTTCCTGAATATCGAATACCCCTGCATGTTTAGCTCCCAGCCTTAGTCACCCTGGAGCCATGCCTCCATACTTCCAACAATGTCATATTCCTTAACTACTGACTGCGCATTCAATTCGTCCACCTTATTTTGAATGCTCCTCGCATTAAGGCACAAAGCTTTCAGGTTTGTTTTTCTTATCTTCTACCTTTTGTTTCTGTCCTCCTTTTATGGCCCACTGTCTCCTTGCGTTGGGTCCCATCCCCGTGCCCAACATGACCTTTCCTACACACTCTTTCCCGTTAGCTGCGTGGATACGCGTCCACGTTGTAGACTCCACCCCCCCACTTATTAGTGTAAACCCAATCCTGCTTGCCAGAATGTCGGTCCCCTTCCAATTAAGGTGCAACCCGTCCCTTTTGTACAGGTCACCCCTGCCCCAGAAGAGATTCCAGTGATCTAGAAATCTAAATCCCTGTGCCCTGCACCAATTCCTTAGCCACACATTCAGATCCCCTATCTCCCTGTTCCTACACTCATCAGCACGAGGTACTGGAAGCAGCCTGGAGATAACCACCCTAGAGGTCCTGCTTTTCAGCCTCCTACCTAGTTCTCTATACTCATGTTGCAGAACCTCCTTCCTCTTCTTAAGGGCCTGTCCCATGACGCGACTTTTCAGCAAACTGTCTGCGACCTTCAAGCTCGGAGGCACTCGTCTGAAAAACCACAAGCTGGAAAATGATCACCAATGCGTCCACTATTTCTAGAGCAACTTCCCTGAGGACCCTGGAATGCTGTCCATCAGGCCCTGGGGATTTATCATCCTTCAGTCCCATTAGCCTACCCAATACTATTTCTCGCCTAATGAAAATTTATTTCAGTTCCTCGACCCCCTCTGTTCTCCAGTACTTCTGGGAGATTGTTTGTGTCTTCCTTAGTGAAGACAGATCCGGAGTACCTGTTCAACTCTTCTGCCATTTCCTTGTTCCCCATAATAATTTCACCCATGTCTGCCTTCAAGGGACCCACATTTGACTTTGCTACTCTTTTTCTCTTAACATACCTAAAGAAGCTTTTACTGTCCTTCTTTACATTCCTGGCCAGCTCCCCTTCGTACTTATGTTGTCCTATGAAAGTTTCCCAATCCTCTGTCTTCCGGGTACACTTTGCTGTGTTATACATCTTTTATTTTAGTTTTATTCTATCCCTAACTTCTCTTGTTAGCCACGATTGCCTCCTACTCTCCTTAGAATCTTTCTTCCTTTTTGAATTGAAATGATTCTGTGTCTTCCGGATTATGCCCAGAAATTCCTGCCTTTGCTGTTCCACCGTCATTCCTGCTAGTATCCCTTTTCCGGTCTACCTTGGGCAGCTTCTCTCTCATGCCTTCATAGTCCCCTTTGTTCAACTGCATCACTGACACTTCCGATTTAACCTTCTCCTTCTCAAATTGCAGATTAAAACTAATCATATTATGACCACTACCTCCAAGCGGTTCCTTTATCTCGAGTTCTCTTATCAAATTTGGTTCATTGGACAAAATTAAATCCAGAATTGCCTTTTCTCTGGTCGGCTCCATTACAAGCTGCTCTTAGAATCCATCTCGGAGGCATTCTACAAACTCTCTTTCTTGAGGTCCTGAACCAACCTGATTTTCCCAGTCTACCTGCATATTGAAAGCCCCATCACCACAGTGGCATTATTTTGTTCCATGCCAGTTTTAACTCCTGCTGCAACTTACACCCGACATCCGGGCTACTATTTGGTGGTCTGTAGATAACACCAATTAGTGTCTTCTTGCCTTTTGCAATTCCTTAACTCAATCCACAGTGACTCTACCTCGTCAGTCCCTATGTCTTCCCTCGCAAGGGACTGAATCCCATTCCTCACCACAAGAACTACTCCCCCTCCTCTGCCCTCCTTTCTATTGGATGTATAATCCTGAATATTAAGTTCCCGGACCCAATCCTCCTGCAGCCACGTCTCGGTAATCCCCACAATGTCATATCTACCGACCTCTATCTGACCCATAAGCTCTTCTACTTTACTTCTTATACATTGCAAATTCTAGTATTCTTTTAATTCCTTACGCATCTCACCATTCACATCGATCCCTACTACACTTGGCCATACTCTCCTATCCCTTTGTGAGCTTTCTTTCCCGTTAATTCTGGGGTCATTAATTATCCCTTCACTCCCTTTCCCTTTAACCCCGTCCTTGACTATCCCATTTGACCCCCCCCCACTTATTTTGTTTAAAACCACCTGTGTCGCAGTGACAAACCTGCCTGCCAGTATGCCGGCCCCCCACCTGTTAAGGTGCAATCCGTCCCTTTTGTACAGTTCCCCCTTACTTCAAAACAGATCCCAATGGTCTAAGAATCTAAATCCCTGCCCCCTGCACCAGTTCTCCAGCCACACATTCAGGTCCCGTATCTCCCTGTTCCTACTCTCGCCAGCACGAGGAACTGGAAGCAAACTGGAGATAACCACCCTGGAGGTCCTGCCTTTCAGCACTTTTCCGTGCTCTCTAAAGTCACGCTTCAGAATATTCATCCCCTTCTTTCCGACATCCTTTGTGCCAACATGCACTACAACTTCCAGCTGCTCACCTTCATTCTATTATCCATCTTCAATTGTCAATCTTACAAATATTTCTGCATCAACTCTCGAAGTGCTTTGGCACATGAAATTAAGCAGAACCTTTGTTTGAGACCAACAATGCTTTCAAATAATTGGCAAGAGTTCTGAGATCTGTCTCAAAAATGATCATGCAAGTCATATTTCAATAGAGAAGATGCACACTGCCTAAGCTTTATATATCTTCAGATCTCTTTTAATGTTACCAAGAAACAGGGTGAAATTACTGTTGCTTATTAAAACAAATCAAATGTAAGTTGTCACATCAATATCTGATGCAGATATATCTTTGTGGGCAAAACAATGTGGTGTTGGAACAATAATTGGAGCTACACCCTGCACCAATCAAAAACAGTTACATTCTCCAGGCATTGGCCTATTATTCCTGCTGTGCTTAGGAAATGATCTCAGCTTTCTTCCCTGGCTGAAGGCCTCGTGATATCTGTGCTTTGGCAAGTCTCTGAGCTGACAGAAATATTGATTTATCAGCGGTTCTTCATCTCAGTGGACTCATCTGCTGGCAAAGTGGAAGAGAAATTTGGAGCCTCTAATAAGATAATCTATTTGGGTGTATTTTAAGCAGCAGTGGAAAAATCATCACTCAAACTAGAACATTCCAATCTCATTCCTCAGAGTAATTTATTTTGAATTCCCATTCTTCTGGGTCTGTTCCATTTTTGTGGATATTTCTCCTGCCCTCATGTTTCCTTCCATTTTCTTCAGTTTTCCTTGTCATATTCCAAAGATATGGTCTGCTATTCAGAGTTCCAATGTCAGGCATGAGATCAGACGACTCCAGTTTATCTTTCTCAGTCATCCTGGCAATGAGTAAAGACCACCCAAAAGGTATTTTTCTAGTTGGTATTGGTTCAGGTTATTCATCAAGAATGAGTCCATTAAGATTTAAGGTGAAAATTGATGTAATGAACCTTATGAGACATTTACAACTGTAATATACGATAGGTAGTTTGATTCACTATTCCTTGCCATGTACTCTGCTGGAGACTTTTAAACAAAATGCCAGTAACAGGTGTCCGGCCACAAAAATGTTAAGTGTATTTGCTACAATATACTCATGTACATGTAAGATTTCACTGGACCCGATGTACATGTCATCTGAAAGCTATATTTGCATTTGTTAGTTGTCACTATAAAAAGAAGACATTGCTGGAGTTAATAATATATATTTACAATAACTAGGTGTGTGTGGAACAGCTAAGCAGCTGTGCTGCTGACTTCTTCAGAGAGCAAAACCAATTAGTGCTTTTCAATAAGAAAGAATCCCTCTGGTTAAAAAAGTTACAGTGAGAATTTATGTACCTGCATATAAGATTTGGAATTTAATTAATCTCATAATAAGACATCCATTTTCCTTGCTTCTTGGCCAATACTATTTCCTTAGTTGTGATAGTAATAATGATCTACAATTATTTTATTTTTGGAATCACATAACTTCAGATTTAATTTACATACATAAAGATTTTATCCTTAATCAAAGGGGATAATTGTGCACACGTAACACAGAGCAAACATATGTATCCTTGTCGGATGTATATTGGGCACAGAAGAATATAATATGGTGCAAATATATTGTGAATCATGATTTTTAATCGCACATCAAAGCCAAAAGGATGCAGGGAGCCGACCTGCCCACTTTACAGACCTAGCCACGAAACATAGCCTTTTCAATCTCACAAATCTTTCTGATCCCATCAGTGGATCACACTACTCAGATTTGACTGCCTAGTTTGTCCCCTTCTTACACCTGCTGCACAATGTGCCATAGTGCTAACCAACAGATCTCTGACAGAACCAATCTGAGTGAAAACTGGTGTCAACCAAAACTGTCAATGCCCCAACACTTCTCTCGATTCCTATTGTCATGAAACAATACCTTAGCTCCAACAGACTTCCCACAGGATAGGAGCTAATTTTGGAACTAATGGGAAACTGCTTGATCAACACTCCAAAAACAAGGTTACCAAAATCTCAGTTCCTGTAGATTGTTTGTGCAACCTTAAAGGGTGAGCTCCAAGCCATCATCACCACTTTCACTGAAGCACAAGGTTCTCTACAACCTGTCCTCATTGCACAACCCTACCATCTGAAAATAAAGGTTCATGATGAAGCCTAGTAAACATGGATTACCGTCCATATCGCAGGAACTATCTTCTAGTGGTCAGACATCAATGAGAAAATTCACCTTCTATAAGCCAGAACAGCTTTTGGTCAATTAAAGAAATGGGAATTTAAAGATCAAGATCTCAGACCAGGCACAAACTCATGATCTACCAGGCAACAGTGATCCCTGCTTTTCTATATGTTTCGTGGTTCTAGACTGCCTACAGCAGGCATCTCGAGAATGAATAAATACAATTAACACTGTTTCTACAAACTCACTGAAAGGATAAGCAAACTGATATCAGTATCCTGTCCCTGGTCAATAATCCACACAATCGATGCCCTAGTTGCACTGGTTGGGCCAGGTTAAGGAAGACATAACATTCACATGCCAAGTTCCATGTGAAGGATGTATTCCCACTCTCCCAATCTATCTTGTTGCGGCCGTAACACTTTTGTTTCTGTACGTTCAATGTAGCTATATTCTACACTGTTTCCTTTCTCTTATGCACTACTCGCACTTATATGTAACTTGACCGTACTCAAGTGTAGTATGATTGGGTTAGATAGCATGAAATACTCTCTCGAATTATGCACTTCATTCCGACCTCTGTTATGGGCAGAGACCTCCAGACGGACAGAGGAAACGATTCAAGGATGTGCTGAAATCCTCCATGAAACAATTAAATATTCCTGAGAATCCCAATCAAAGTGAAACGAGAGCATTTGGTCTGGTATTGGGAATCTCAAGGCCACGTGCTAAGAGTACACAAAGTGGAGGAGTTGCAAACAGTGGAAGGAGCGGACCTCACAAACTACCCAACCACCCATCTTGTCAGCCCTCTCCATGGAAGAGTCTGCGGTTTCCAATTCAGCCTCTTTAATCATCCCAGAGCTCATAAAAAGAATGGAGAAGTAATTTGTTCTGTCCTGAGGGACTGCCAAGAAAAAAAAGAGATATTATGTGTACTTTGCACATGATTATATACTTACATAATAAAAGCAGTCAATGCATGCGAGTTTAATTTGCTGCCACTTTATATAATTACATTTCCTCTTATATTTGAGAATAATCAATTATATTCCAGGCAAATGAATAGCAACAAGTTTCTGGCAATTTTCATATTAGCCAAGTCCTTTTGCAACGAGTTTTTAAAAGTATTTTCCAAAGTTGTGGAATTGAAAGAAGGATTCACCAGAAATGTTTTAAAGATAAGGGTATAAATTGATGTGTTCCTACAATTTCATTAAAAAGAAATGATACTTTAATCATCCCAGGGTTCCAACTGGATACAAGGCACTGCAGATGCTGTTTTACAAAAAAAGATATAGTGCTGGAGTACCTCAGCGGATCAGGCAGAATTCCTGGAGAATATTCAGCTGGATCGAATGGAACTTTATGTTGTAAAGAAATGTAATAATTTTAGTTACAGAAAGGTTGGTGGTAAAATATTCCTAAACTTATTAGATAGTGCATAACCTAACAGTATTTTCAATAGTATCATAGTTCGGGCTTAGGAGGTTCACTAACCACCATTTATCTATGTTATTGAAACAGTGCATCATACACACATGATTGATCGCTCTTGCTTCAAGTACCATATTTCAAAAGGGAAAGGCAAGACAATTAATCCAAATATGCAAGATGTTAGAACTGGAAACTCAGAAGTTTCTTCAACAGTTTGGCTATGAACCTGCCCAGTGCTTACTTAATCTTGCAGAACGTAAACACAAATGCCTCGAAATTGGATCCGCTAGGGTGCATTTTATTGTGCAAGCCATAATCTCCAAAAGAAATCAGGCCCATCGGCAAATTAGGTGGCTGACATTTTTCCCAATATACTGATGTCACATGTCGTTCATCCCTCTTTTCCTTCATTGCCGGCAAAAAAAAGATGGTTTTGGGAGCAACCTATGACATTTACTGAACACCCATGAAATCTCAGAGCACATTGCACTGGAATTAGCAATAAACTTCCATTAAAAGGACTGCACTATGACACTAAATGTAGCAC